>NC_077233.1:112089970-112689970 GCF_027887165.1 Monodelphis domestica
TTTGGAGGGCACCAACCTTTGATGCAGAGAGTCACACACATCAAAAGAGAATTTTATGAGGATACTGCAAAGGAAGACTTTTCAAAAAATAGGAATTGTGTGATTCCTCTTGCTATGTATTCTAGAAACTCAAGCATGCTCTCCCTAGTGGTCTTGTGTAAGGGCTAATGATCCTTTGGTTTGGAAGGAATATTTTTTATTTCAGTCACTGCTATATTGTCTCAATAAATATTCCTTTATAAAAGGCTAACCAATATTGTAATATATGCTGGGAGAGGATACTAGATAGAGGTCCATAAGAAAGAATATTAGAAGACTCAATCCTTCAGGGACACCTTAGGATAGATTCTTGAAGGGAAGGACAGTTTAACTGCCCTCTGCTGACCCAAAATGCCAATATAATCTCTTAAGAGAGAAGGACCCCAGAGAGGATGCTATAAAAATAGGCATTGACTCTCCTTCTCTAGACTTAAAAAAAAATAAACTAGACTTACTATTACCAGCAATGCAAAGATCCAGAATAACTTCAAAGGACATATGATGAAAATGGTCATCCACTACTATAGAAAGAACTGATTGAGTCTGAATACAGATTGAAGCTGACTTTATTTCCTCCATGAATTTTTCCCTAGAGTAAGCAAATTATATCTTCTTTGACAGCATGACAAATGTGAAAATATGTATTGCATGATAACACATGTACAATCTATATCAAATAACCTGTCTTCTTGGGGAAGGTCATGGCTGGAAAGGAAGGAGAGAGTGTGGATCACAAAATGTCAGAAAAATATTTAAAATTATATTGGCATGTTTATCTGGAAATAAGTAAATACAAAGACTAGATTTTTTTTTATTTCCCTAGGATAGTATTAATAGATTTATGCCAATGAGTGAAGGAAAGATTTTGGGACCTCCCAATCTATCATTCAATGATAACAGAAATTTGAACTCAAACTCCATTTATAGAATTATTATCTTTCTCATTTCAAAATGGATATTGTAGGTGGTTCAGATATCTATGAGGATAGAAGCATCAGTCATTTTGTTTTGTCCTATTTTTCCAAGTCAGTACCATAATTTAACAAATTTATCTCATGCAATGTAAATAACGCTCAAAACCAGGCAATTATTAAGGTGCAGTATTAAAATATAAGCAACAGAGACTCATCATTACTTGGTGACATATTTTCAGAAAATAAATATATGAACAGAAAGCATTTTAATATGTAAACATATAGATATTAAACCTCTCAAAGTAGGAGTATATGTCACTAGAACTTTTAACATTTGGTGAAGTCACTAGATGGAGAAAAGGACTATAAAACAGATATGATAATTTTGTGAAGATCTATCATCTTAAAGTTTCTAGAATTCTCTGAGAGTCTCATTTGGGAGAGAGTAATCAAAGGCTAAAATGGACTAACATTATGTGAGGAAGAACTGATTTTAATTAGGAATTTAATGTGATCTTTCATTTAATTTTATCTATGTTTATTTTGACCACATTTATATTTGTGTTATCCTTTGTGTCCACTGGATTATAAACTTGTGATTGATAACTTAAGACATTACTAGAGTGATTGATCAACAATAAAACTATGTGTAAAACCATTGTTGACAACTGGTAATCCGAAGGTGAAAAAAAATTATCCTTCCCGTACGGAGTGTACAATTCCTCAGTGGGATAAGACATGTATAAAAATGATCCTAGGTAAGATGTTATGGGGCAAAGGACAACACTAGAAAGATTGCATCTGAAGGTTTTGAGAGATTATTTTCATCCAGGGGCTGGGGGTGAGGAAGAGAGTCCTGCTTCATGGAGGAGGTGTCACCTTTATTGAGCTTTAAGGAAGAGAATTCTAAACCTGGAGAATGTTTTCCAGAGGTAATCCAGAGGACAAAATTTCTAAGCAAATAGATTTAAAAGTTAATGGCATCAATTAGCCTTCTTTGGGTCATTTTCCTTTCAAAGATATTGGTTGCAAAGCTTTTAAAATGCTATTTGCCCAAAATCAACAAACTTTTGAAGGGAGTGTGGCACGATTCCATTATTATTCCTTTAATGTGCTGGGGGAAAGATGAGTAGAGGGCTGACTGTCTTGAGGAGGAAGACAGTGGATTTTTTTCCTATTTCTAATTTTGGTAGTTGGGAGCTATGATAAATTGGGGAATATTTACTCTTTTAAGGGAGTGGGGCTTATATAGGCACTTTGGCTATAAATCTATCATTTATAAGGTTTACACCATCTATAAGAAAGCAGTCACACTTTTTCAGATAAATCTGAAAATAAGTCAAATAAGAGAGTTATTACCCAATTGAAGAATTGATATTTTGTGAGTCTATCAAAAGAAAATGTCTAGAATTAGAGAATCAGTTGCAAGTCCAGAGGTTCAGGTAAATGTATCTAGAACAGAGAGGTGCAGTCTGGATAAGGGGAAAATGATCATCCCAGGGAAGAAAATACCTATAAATTTAAAGAACTGAGATCCAGGGCCACTTGGGAGATGAGCTTTTCCTCAGAGATTTCCAGCAGTTATATCAAGAAGTTCTCTTTCTACTGAAAGAAATACAGGATTGCTCTGGCAAGAGTCCAGTTACTACAGGTGCCTCCTTGTGTGGTCAGATTGATGCACGAAAGCATCTGCCTTTGCTTGTCAGATAGAACCCAAACTTAGAAGCATCTTCATAAGTGTTCTGACCTTTAGGGCCTTTATTACTAGTAATAAGCCTGGATCTGAGAAGGGCGGTTCCTTGCAACAGATGGCTCACATCTGACCACCAAGTCAGTGCAGCTTTTATGAAAAGGCTGCTGCTTTCCAGGGTTTCTGGCATAAAAGTTCCAAAGAGGATCAAGAACAGCTGGAGAATTTGGAACCAGAAATGAGCTTAGGTCATGGCCTTTAGGCAAGATATAAGCAAACTGAGTCACCCAAGTCCTTCTGTGATGAAGCATTAGCTATTGAACTGGAGAGAGCACTTGCAAAAACACACACAGTCTGTTTTCTTCCATTCTTTTCCCAGAAGTTAAATGAAATTATGTCAAGATCCAAGTTCTATACTGGAAAATAAGTTTAACTCAACTGAGTATAAAGGTACATGGAAGGAGGGAGGAAAGAATGCTAACTATAAGTTCTCAGAAGAATTGAAACATACAGGGGGCAATATTGCTAGATCATCTGACAGTTTTCCATGATGGAGAAGTATAATGAAGGAAGTAATGATGGTTAGTTGTCAAGTGAGTGTATAAGGCTTCTAGGACACTTTTTTTTCAGAATGAATTTATTTACCATTTATCAAAGGGAATGTAACATTATGGATCCTGCAATTTTTGCTCATGAATTACATTTAAAAATTGCTACTGGTGGTGGCAGCTGGGAAGCTCAGTGGATTGAGAGCCAGACCTAGAGACAGAAGGTCCTAGGTTCAAATCTAGCCTCAGACACTTCCCAGCTGGGTGACCCTGGGCAAGTCACTTAATCCCCATTGCCTAGCCCTTACTACTCTTCTGCCTTGGAATCAATACACAGTATTGATTCCAAGACAGGGGTAAGGGGTTTTAATTTTTTTAAATTGCTATTGGTAACTTGGTATAAACCATTTATTTTTACTTCTCATTTGGAACATTGCAAAAGCCTCCTAACAGATCACCCTACTTCCAGACTCTTCTTTCTCATCTATCCTCCACATATCTCCCAAAATAATCTTCCTAAAGCACACACATAAGTATGTCACTCTCTTGATGAAGAATCTTCATTGACTACAAATATCTCCTCTTGGTACTTAACTCTCTCCATTATCTAGGATAATATAATACAGGCTGCCATTCTAGAATTATTTTTCATTACTCCCTTTTATGATTTCCATGTTCCAGTGAAAATGACCTACTTGTAGTTCCTAACAGTTGAAAATCCAAATATCAATGTCATGTTTTTGCCTAAGAATGACCCTGTTCTTGTAGATTTCTTTGTAACCTTTACCCTTCAGCAATCTTACTTTCTATACAGGCTCAGTTTATGTTCCAACTCCTACAATAAATCTTTCCAAACTCCCCTAGTCATTAGTGTTCTCTCCTTACATTTACTTACTTATTTGCATTTTGTATTTATTTAGTATAATGGATGATCCTTCAGAAACAAAGCACTTTTTGTCTTCATATCCTTGGGGACTGGTACAGTGCTTGTCTGCAAAGAATATTTTTAAATGTTTGTTAAGAGGAAGCAGAGCCAAGATGGCAGAGTAGAGAAGCACTCAGCCAAGCTCTCCCAAATATCCCTCCAAATAACTCTAGAACAATGCCCAAATTTATTCTGGGGTAGCAGAACCAATAACAGGTCAGATGAAACATTTTTCCTTCCCAAAACAACTTGGGAGATCAAAAGGAAATGTCTCTCTCTCTCTTCAGGATGGTGCTGGGTCCAAGTAGTACAACTCAGACAGTATAGACCATGCTTTGGGGGCTGCATTGATTACAGTAGCAGTTTCAGGAGCTCACAGCATTAACCATGGTGATGGTGGACAATTGTTTGAAGGGATATTGCAGAGGACTTTTTTCTGGCTCTAGGTTCAAGAACCTATTTCATTGACCATGTGCAGTTCTAGGTCTCAGTCTCAGGATCAAAAGAAGTAATAGTACTTGTGGTGCAGGATAGCAGAGGCACAGGTCAAGGTTCTGGGGTAGAGAGTAGTGCTTGTGGTTACCCCTGGGAGTGTAGGCACATTGGTCTCATTTCCAAGACAAAGGAGAGCACTAACAATTGAGGATGCAGGAGAACAAAGTGCCTACTTACAATCCTGGGGTCAAAAAGAGTGCTACTCAGTAAATACCAGAGCACAGACCAGGAGAGCACTGACCAAAACTCTCCTTAGAGCATACCACCTTGGAAACACCAAAAAACTAAAGACCTCTAGAATTAGCTCTGAAAACAGTGTCAAGAAAGGTCTGAAGTTTTGGACAGTGACCTCTCTACACTAGGAGCAAAGCCCATCTTTCGTGTAGTTAAAAGTCAAGAAATAGTCAGGAAAAATGAGCAAGCAGCAAAAAAAGAAACCAACCATTAAAAGTTACCCTGGTATCAGAAAAGATAAAGACACTAACCTTGAGAAGACAATGATGCCAAAGCAACTATAGGCAAAGTCTCAAAGAAAAATGTTTATTGGATAAGAAAGGAACAAGAATTTCTAGAGGATCTAAAAAGGGATTACCTGTGAATAACTTAGCTATTCTCAACAATACAATGATCCAAAACAATTCCAAAGGACTTATGCTGAAAAAACATTATCTATCTTCAGAGAAAGAACTTATGGTATATGAATGCAGATTTAAATATACTTTAAAATTTTGTTCTTTTTTCTTCTTTTTTCAGTATGTGTTTTCTTTTGCAACAAGGCTAATATGGAAATATTTTGTATGACTACACATGCACAATCTATATATATCAAATTGCTTGCTTTCTCAAGGGACATGGGGAAGATGGAAGGAAAGAGAATTTGGACCTCAAATTAAAAAGAATAAATATTAATTTTTATTTACAAGTATTTGAAAAAATTAAACTAAATTTAAATTTAAAAAAATCTTTATTGAATTGAATTTACTTAAACTCATCCCTTAAAGAAAAAAATGAGGAAGATAAAACAAATGTTTTATTATTTTGAGAGGGTAGGAAAGTTAAGCTATTTGAGTTAAAAGCACATGATAAGAAAGCAATGGAAATAATTCTTGCATTGTGAAAAAAATTCCCAAAATTCAGTTCAAGGCAACAAAATATTTATTATATGCAAGAGGGTCATAGAATATATATTTATAATGAAATCCATTTTAAGGTTCCTTTGTCCTAAGAAGGAAATTCTAATTATAGGATTTATTAGATTATTCTGACATAATCTATGTTCTAGGTAAATTTAACTAATCTTTGAACAGCAACCCACAATTTCCTACTGCCACACTATTGTTCCTAATGCTCTCTGTGCATGGGATGCTTTGCCTCAAATTTGTTCTCTTGACATTTCAACCATATACCAACTTCTCCATAATTATTCACTAGATGATCCCAGAAAGTATCTCTGCTTTGTCTTTTTTTTACCATTATCTTCTTCCTTAAAGGCAGAAGAATGGCAAGGGACAAGGCAATGGCAGTTAAGAGACTTGCCTAGGGTCACACAGCAAGGAAGTGTCTGAGGTCATATTTGAACCTAGGACCTCCTATCTCTAGGCCTGACTCTCAATTCACTGAGCCACCCAGCTACCCCCTCTGCTTCATTTTACAACACTATTTACTCCTTTTATACACTTAACCATGTTATAATTTGTAATCTATTTTCCTATCAGTAAGGAGTCTCTAGAATACTAGAATCAGAAAGCATTCTAAATGTCATCTACTCCAGTATTTTCACTTTACATATGAAAGAGAGGCTTACTCCTTTCACTTTGTGGGTAGCAATCCAGTTTCTTTGTAGCTTCTCCAGCACCAAAGGAAGCAAATGAGAACAGAATAAGCTCATGATAAGTGCTTTCTGAATGAATATTTATTCAATGAAATTAATGTAACCATTAATTTCAAGTTTAGTAATTATATGCAATAACAAAAATGGATCATTTATTAATAAAATTTCTGATTATTATTATTTTTAAATAAAGGAATTTATATTATTTTAAAATATGAAATTGGAAAACTCTAATCTGATATGATGGATTGTTGTAGAATAAGCACAGGATCATTGATTCAGACCAGGAAAGAATTTAAAACTGAAGTGGCCCAGCTCCTTCATTTTATAGATGACTAAACTTAGGTTCTGATATGTTAAGACATATATAAAATCTCATTTAGTAAGTAACCTTAGGAATTTAAACTCACTTCTGAGTACAAAAATAGTTCTATGCTAAAAGACTCCAAATCCAGTCCTAACTTTGCTACAAACTTCACCTAACCTTTGTAATCCTCCATTTCCTCACCTAAAACATAGTGAAAAAGTTAAATTGGATCATCTCTAGGGTTCTTCCAAATTCTATGATCATCTATAACTTGGTTTGATGGGGATATGACTGGGGATGCTGACTTTAAACAATCACTCTATTGCAAATATTAATAATATGGGAATAGCTTTTGAACAATGATACATGTAAAATACAGTGGAATTGTGCATTGGCTCCAGGAGGGGAGGGAAAGAACATGAATCACGTAACCATGGAAAAATATTTTAAATTAATTAATTAAATAAAAAATTTTAAAAGAAAAAGATATTCAGAGAGAATTCCAATGGCAAAAATAGACCAACATGTTTATGTATTTTTTTCCTTTCTTAGATTTTTCTTTATAATTGTGGAATTTTATGAAAAGATACTTCTTGGAAATAAATGGTAATATTTTACACAAAGAAAACAATTAAGAATTAGTTAAGTGTCTCCTTTTGCAAAAGGCCTTTATCTTCCCTCCTACCATATGCTAGTGCCTTCCTCTCCAGGGGTGCCTTTTAACTGCTTTATGTATGTTTCATAAACATCTATATAATGTGTTTTATGTCCACCTTTAGAAAAAAATCTCAGAGTATATTTGCATTGATGGCTGGATTAATTTTTGTTTTTGAATTATAATTCCAAAGTCTAGCACAACTCCTGGCACATAGTAGGTGTTTAATAAATATTTGATTGATAGAATATGATAATTTCATTGTCTGGTAAAGAAATTTGGTCTAAGACTAGCTCTAGGGGATTAAACTATTTTTTAAAAGGGACCAGAATAACATCTTCTCAAAACTTCCATGACTATGCCTGTGTTCTGGTTATCATCTTCATGTGTTTGGCCCGGCCAATGACCCCCTCTGTTAAAATTTTAGATAGTTCTTCTTTGCCAGACTTCTTTGTCATTTAGGTCATGAGCCTTTCATTTGCACATGATGTTCAAGAACAGATCCTTTTCAGCTAAAAGGTCCTAATTAATCATATTTTCTAAACCATGTATTTTTTCTTGATCAGTTAAGCATTAAAATGAATGAGTTCATCCTAGCAATGAATTAATCACATTATTTACTTTTTTTAAATTTGTAATTACCATAAGAAAGATCCTATGGATCGAAATCCCAGCTCTGCTATCAATCATCTTTGGCACATAGGACAAATCATTTTTCTCGATACCTCAGTTTATTCATCTTTAAAATGAGGGAGTTGGATCTAATGAGCAGGAAGGTTTCTTTCAACTTTATTTCATATTGAACCTATACAGACAGTGTTTCATTTAAATGAATGTTATTTGTGATAACAGAGCACTATGATTTTTAGAACAAATAAAACAACACAAAACCAAAAAATTTTAGAGAGAAAAAAAGTCTCATAAAATCTTTCTAAGTTGCTACTAATCGGTTCTTAAAATTCCGAACATAATGATATATTACTAATATAAAGTGAATCCTCAATGATAAAATTACTTGAATAAGACCCAAGTCAGTACTTCAAATGTTTAATTTTTCACTAATATCAGATTAATATGTTTAAAATGACAGCAAAGATAATAAAGCTTTGGTTATCCAGAACCTAAGTTATCCAAATCTTTAAGTACTACTCCTCCCTTAAAAGAGAGCTTTCAGGGTGGGAGAGCAATAGAGAAAAAATTTAAACTCATGCTTTTCACTCATAAACCATCTGAAGGCATTATAAAAAAATACTTAATGTTCCCTAAGTCACTGAAAAAGATTGTATGTACATGTTAAATTTATGAAAGAATCACAAAATGATCACTCCATACTTTGTCAGAAAGTTTCCAAGTTTTCATGCTATCCCTAATTTTTATTCCACTAAAAAAGACAATCACCAAATATTTGCAAACCAAGAGAATTGCTTAACTTTCTCTTATCCCACACTTCCTCAGTGGAAACAAATCTCAAGGAAACTTTGAAAAATAATTTAATAGCACCAGTAAAGGGAAGGAAACAAACATTTATATAGGATCTACTATGGGCCAGGAACTGTGCTAAATACTTTACAAATGTATCATTTGATCCTTATAGCAACCCTGCAAGGTAGGTGCTATTATTATTCTCATTTTAAAGTTGAGGAAACTGAGGCAAGCAGATGTGACTCCCCAAGGTCTTCTAGCTAGTTAGTATCTCAAGCTGAAAGTGAAACTGATAAAAATCCTCATTTGAAACTATAGGCATATCCATTTGCAGCCACATTCCTTGGACTGATTTTCAAAAATAAAACAGCTTCTTAATCTTGACAATGAAGTTATGGAATCTTTAGCTTGAATAGCTTTTGCTCATGGATAGCTGTATCAATCTTGTGGTTTTTAGAATATTATTAGAAAAAGTCATTATACAACTTTTTCCTTTTCAAAACCACCACAGGAATATGAGATTAATTCTTGATGAACCTGAGCATGTTGTTAAGCAGAATACCCCACCAGGACAAAGATTCTTGTTGGTCTAGTAAAGTATACAAAATTTATACTTCATTTTACTCAACACTAGTCAAAAATATAATGTATTTTCCAGATCTGGGCCTCAAATAATGAGATAATTCCAAAAGATGGGGTCAAAAAAGAGTTATGATTATATGATTAAATGAGGACACAATTTGCCTTCAGAATTAAGCTAGAAAGTGGAATTATCAGCACCTAAGTCAGTGGCACTATTGAATTAAATCAAGTCTCATCCTGCTAGACTGTAGATCAAAGACCAGGAAAGGAGGAAAAGAATGTCATTTAGTCACCAATAGGTCCACAAACAATACTGATTGCAGGCTGAGAATGCCTTGTTAGCCATTTGTGATACCTAGAATAACCCAGGGTTATTCAAATGATTGTTTAAAAAATAATAAGATGACTACTGAGACCCAAATTAAAGAACCAATTTTTGGTATCTAAAAGTTATATTTTAAGTGTTAAGTGTTTTGATCAACCTATTTTAATCATTTTAGTAGAAGAAATAACTCAGAGGTTAAGAAGCCCTGGATTCAAATCCAGCCTCATACAGCACTTAGCTATGTTATCATAAGAAATTCACTTAACTCCATATTTCCCTAGGCAACTCTCTATAATTCTCAGTAACTCACCAGATGTCAAAATATATAAATAGAGTTCCACCCTGAGGTTTCTCTATATCAGAGTGTCAAACTTGAGTCTCATGCTTCCTAAAAATCCCAAAGTGAAGCCAGAACTAGATTAGAATGTAATTGGCAAATGCTTAACAAAATAAATAAAAATAAAATAAAGCATAATGTTAATTTATTGTTCTCTAAATGTTGGTTCAGAAAAAACACAAATTAACATTCCCTACGCTTTATTTTACTTTGATAAAGTAATCTATTTCTATTTGAGATTGATACCACTATGGTAAGTCAATAAAAACACAGATCAAGAAGTAAAAACATTTTTTTTATATTTTTATTTAATGTTTTAAATTTAAATTAAATTAAATTTAATTTAAAAATATTTTTATATTTCTACATTAAATTGTATATTTAGTATATGTTCTTATTTACTGTATATTTTTATTTTTCTATTTCTGAAATGTAATTTAATGATTTGAGGAAAACTTTTAAGTTAACTTCTTTAGACAAAAAATTTTTTTGAAAGACTTAATTGTATAACCTTAAAATATTCTCTTTTTAAAACTTTCATATATAATATAATAATATTCCTAGTTATTGATATTATTTTAATTCAAAATATCCATTTCATACTTATTTCTCCAGCACCTGCAATGTACATAAATAATAATAAAAGCTAGTATTTATGTACCACCTACAGTGTGCCAGGATTTGTGCTAAGCCCTGTACAAATAGCTCATTTTATTCCCACAACAACTCTGAAAAGTAAGTGCTATTGTTATCCTCATTTTACAGAAGAGGAAACTGAGAGACAAATGCTAAGACACCAAATTAAGTATATAAATTAAATAAAAGCCTTACTTGTCATCATCAAAGAGATTATAAAAATTGTACAGATAAGACAAACTCATGTGAGATATTATTATATTAAGAATGAGTGATACATGCAAGTACTGTTTTAGGATTTGACAGAAAAAGTAGGAAAAATATTATATAATGATTAAAGAAACTTTTATGGTAAAAATAATTTAAGTTGGTCTTAGAGGTTACAAATGGTTTCAACAGGTGGAGATGACATAAAACGGCAAAAAAAAAAAGGTAGAGATCAGTATATGAGAAAGGAAGTGATACCATTATTGTTAGAAAGTATTTGATTCAAGTGAAAGAAGAAACCAGTTTGATTATACCATAGGCTTTGGAATGGATGGTAAAGGGAGATAGAATGCAAAGATAATCTGAGAAGAATGTCTTGAGAGCCTTGAATACTAGAAATATGCTTTATTCTGTAACTAAAACTTCATTCTAAAACGAATTGAAATGATGTTGATGATGAAGAGGAGGATGATAAACTTTCTGTTTTATACCACTTCATCTTTAGAAAGTGTATATGGAGAAATCAAGGCTTAGGTACATCTATCACTTGACAAATGTTAAACATTTAGGAAATGTCACAGGAAACAGATCTTCTGATGCTTAAATCCATCTTTATTATATGTGTATTTTTTTAACTCTTACCTTCCATCTTAGAACCAATACATAGGTTCTAAGGCAGAAGAGTGGTAAGGGCTAGGCAATGATGGTTAAGTGACTTGCCCAGGGTTACACAGCTGGGAAGTGTCTGAGACCAGAGTTGAATGCAGGACCTTCCGTCTCTAGTCCTGACTCAATCCACTGTCCAATCATATTTGTATTTTTAAAGTATATCATATTGAGGTGATATTTAAAGGTTTTAAACATGATGATAGCCAAGGATAATGAATCAGGAGAGATGTACTAATTGAAAGTGTAAGGGATAAGTGGCATCAAGACTAGTTAGTGGACTAGTGTATAAAACTATGTGAGGTGATTTCATTAACCAGCAGGCTATGGTCTGTTAGACATCAAGCACCCATGAATGATACCATTCTATGAAAAGAAGAAACCTTGTAATTGCAAGGGATCAGAGTACCTTCTAGGGGATGGACAAAGTATGAATCAGTAGAATAGTGACTATACATCTCCCCAGATTATATCACCTTGGAAATTGAAAATTTCCATATCACCAGAAATAGATCTGAAAACAGCTGTGTAAAAAAGCCTAAAGTCTGAGACAGTGCCCCCTCTTTCCCAATGCTAGGAACATAGTTCACCTTTAACTGAAAGCTTGAAATCAAGAATTAGGGTGGGAAAATGAGCAAGCAAGCAACAACAACAAAAAAATCATACTGACCATATGCAAATTCAGAAGATAATGAAGGGAAAATAATTATAAGCAAAGATTCAAAGATGTGAATTGGAATATGCTCAACAAGAATTCCTGGAAGAGATTAAAAATAGTTTGAAAATCAAATATGAATATTAGGGGGGAAATTAGGAAAAGAAATCAGAGTAAAGAATGGAAAATATTAAAATCCAAAACAACTCAGTAAAAGAAGCAATAATAAAAATTATTAAAGACAATAACACATAAAATAGAATTGGCTAAAAGGAAAAAGAGTTACAAAAGTTCATTGATGAAAATGACTTCTTAAAAAATCAGAATTGGCCAGAATGGATGGATAAGGGAAGAACACTAAAGAAAATAATTTCTTAAAATTAGAATTGTACAGGTGGAAGTTAATGACTTCATAAACCACAGAAAAACAATAAAACAAAGTCAAAATAATGGAAAAAGACAGAAAATTTAAACTATCTTACCAGCGGAAACTATTGATCTGGAAAATATACCAAGGAGAGGTTATTTAAGAACTATTGGACTTTTTAAAAGCTATGATCAAAGCAAGAGTCTACTCATCACATTTCAAAAATTAATCAAGGAAAATTACCCCAATATCCCATACACAGAGAGTATAATAGAAAATTAAATAATCCACTAATCACTACCTGAAAGAGGTCCCAAAATGAAAAGGTAAAAATTATTATACCCACATTCCTGACCTCTTGCATTAAAGAGAAAATACTTCAAGTAGTCAAAAAGAAAGATTTCAAATACCATGGAGTCATAGTCAGTATCACACAAAATTTAGCAACAATCACATTAAAGGAACAGAACATTTGATAGTATAATATTTAAGAAGGCAGGAGGCAGCTAGGTGGTTCAGTGGAATGAGAGCCAGATCTGGAGACAGGAGGTGCTAGGTTCAAATCTGACCTCAGACACTTCCTAGCTGTGTGACCCTGGACAAGTTACTTAAACCCCTCATTGCCTAGCCCTCACCACTCTTCTGTCTTAGAATCAATTGATTCCAAGGTGGAAGGTAAGGGTTAAAAAAAATTCAAGAAGGCAAAAGAGTTGAGATTATAACAAAGAATAATCTATATAACGAAACTGAGCATAATCCTGTAAGAGGAAATCATTATTTAATGAAATTGAGGACTTTTAAAACATTCCTGATGAAGAAACCAGAGCTAAATAGAAAATTTATCTTTCAAATACAAGATTCAAGAGAAGCATAAAAAGATAAACATGAAAGAGAAATCAGAAAGCACTCAAAAATGTTCAACTATTTACATATCTTTCAGATGAATTTTCTTATGATTTTTCCAGCTCTATAATTCATTTGCAGCTTGATTGGTATACTCTAAATAAGTAAATAAACTCATGGAGAATTGTCATTTTTATTTTATTGGCTTGGCTTACCCAGAAGCAATTAATATTTCTCTAATTATTTAAATCTATCTCTATTTTTGTGAAAAGTGGAAGAAAAATGGTAGGTGAAATGCTTAAACTTCATTCAAATCTAAATTAGCTCAGAGGGAAATATATATATATATATGTGTGTGTGTGTGTGTATATATATATATATACATACATTCATACATACACATACGTGCATATATATACTCAATTTGTAAAATATTCATCTGAAAGAGAAGTCAAGAATATCAAGGGAATTGATGAAAATAAATATGTGAAGTAAAGTACCCTAATAATCCCAATTTTCAAATTGTATTAAAGAGAAGTAATCATTGAAATAAATTGGTCCTGGCTAAGAAATAGAGTGGTAGATCAATTTAATAGATTAGGGACACAGTACATAGTAGTACATGACCATAAAAATCTGGAGTTTGATCTATGTAAAGATCAAAGTCTTTGGGAAAAGGACTCATTATTTGACAAAAATTGATGGCAAAAATTGGAAAGTAGTTTGGCAGAAATGAGATATATATCACTACCGCACACCAAATACCAAGATAGTCAAAATAAGTACACATGACTTAGACATAAGAGGTGATATCATTGGCAAATTAGGGGACCATGGAAAAACATGCCTCTCAGATATATGGATCAGGGAAGAGTTTCTGACTAAACAAGGGATAGAGATGATCACAGGAAGTAAAATGTATAATTTTAATTGTATGAAATTAATGCCCCACAGTGGTGGGGACAGATGCTAGATTGCAGGGAGTTTGAGGAAGAATATACTAATAAGGTGAATTTTGAAATAGCATGTGTAAACCATGCTTTTGAAAAGTTTGGCAGTGAAAGGATAAGAATTCATGGGACAACAGGAAGAAGAAACAAAAGATTATTGTAAAATAGCTTTTTGTGCATATGACTGTTTCCTTTCTTCTCCCAAAACTGAGGAAAACTGATTTATATTTGGAGACAGTAAGGAAGAAACATGTAGAGGGAGACATTGATGATGCTGAAAAAGGGAGAGAATAAGCATTTTGAAAATTACATCTGAGTTATATTGGGGTGGAATGGAATCTAAGGCACAGATGGATAGAACTCTACTAGGAGAGGAGAAGGTATATGTATTTTAAGGATACACTGGAAAGATGAGTGGATGAATAACTGAGAAAAAGATTAAAACTGAGAAAAGATCAAAGTGAGAAGGAAAGAATATGACAAGAATCTAGTAGGTACCTGAAAGTAGTACCTTAAAATCTTGCAGTAAAACATCATTTAAAAACACATACACACACACACTCTTTCCTTATGTTAAACTCAACAGATCCAGTTTGCAGAATCAGGTCCAAGAATTATGAAAATGCCATAAATTTGGGTTATAAGGAAAATCTGGGCAATGGTATTCTATCACTTTAAAGGAAAAACTATTCCTTCTATCAAACACAATGTGTATAGTACATAACATATATGTGTTCACTATTATAATCCTGCTTTCAACTCTACTGATATCATCACATTTTTCATTTATAAATGGCAACTGAATCCTGATTTTTCTTGATCCATAAACTATAGTACAGACACTGAAGATAACAAAAGAGAAATGTGTTCCCTGTAGAGTTGATTTTTCAGATGTGCTCTGTAATTTGTCATCCAAAGGAAATGGTATATCATCAACACTTTTAAAAAAATGAATTAAAGAGACTTGATGTACAACAGGCTTGCAGATTTCACAGGCTATTTAGGATGAACATATGCTTGATCTCTGTCTACTCTTGGAGTAGTATATGCATACAAGAAATGAAACAGGTAGTCAATCAACAACTTTTAGGTAAATATCTCAACAGTAGCTACTTCTTGTTTAAGGTAGAATGAGTCAGAAATTTCACTTGCAGATGAGAAATTATGTAGAAATAATTTACCAATCTATTCTATAGTCTGATTTGTGAGACTTTATTCCCATCGCTATCATTTCCTTTCTAAAACTTTTACCTTCCCCAGGCAACTTGGTCATGTTAAAGAGTATGAATATGTCTAAAGGAGCCCCATTGTATAGCAATCCCAAGACCCATATCTTTCAACATAGTACTCTCCCTAAGGATTACTATGCTACATGCTATATGTCCTGCAAGCCAATGCCCCCCTGACTTTTATGCTTTGATGTCACATATTAACATCTTGGGATTGTTATGGTGATCATCCATTCACTCTATTTGCACCATTTTCCCTACCCACCTTTTGCATACCTATAAAAATGTATACTTTATCTGTGTTCTTTTTCTCTCATTAATTTACCTTATTTACATTGGATAATATATCCTACATTATTAGAGAGAGAATTCTCATCTGCTTTCCAACTTTTAGTGGAAGATAGAGAGGGGTTTACCATTCCAAGCAAGGTGAAAATGCAAATATTATTACTGTTTTTTTTTTTCAGTAGCAATATGAATAGGAGATTCATTTGTGGACATGAAAATAAATCTTGTAAGACAAGATTTGGACAAAGCTGTAGTTCTCTGATATGCTAAATCTTGGTGAAGTAGCCCTTTTCCAACTAAGGACTATTGCTTTACATGGATGGAGTCAGCATATCCCAGAAGCTAACCATGTATAATTGTCCTTCATTTTGAAAGAAGACCCATGACATCAGAGGTAATGTCTTTACTTGTTTGTAATTTTGATTCATTTGAGGCATAGTTGCACAAAGTCATCAGTCTTACTTTCTCTTCTAGGTATTGAAGTCCAGTGGTAAGATAAAAGTCAGGATGACTGGTGATGACCTGGAAAAAATCAGATTGTCTTGGTATCCTCAATGTCTGACCAAGTTCTAGCCACAGAACAAATTGTTCTCATGGAGCCTTTTCACCAGGGGAAGTCTTCATATGCTTGGGCCCTAAATCATCTACAGTTCTTTTTTTTTGTTTACTTGTTTTTTACTTGAGTTTGAACAACATCCTAAAGCAAAAATGTTGAACTCAAATAGAAAGAGATCATCACAGACAGCATTTTGACTTGGGAAACCACAAATGAACATTGTGTATGTTATACTGCATTTTTATTAAATTTTTAAATGTTTCCCAACCACATTTTAATCTGGTTCTTACACATTTGAGTTTGACACTTCTGATAAAGGACTCAATGAAATGAGTTTTAAATTTCACAAAGATCTTTTTAAAATGCTTATATTTTAAATGCCAACATTGGATCAAAATATGAAAAACCAACAAAGATTGGGTAAGAGTTAAACAGACAAAATTTAATCCTTTGAGAATCCATGATTACCTCAGAGGGAAATAGGGGGAGGAAGGGGAGTATTTCTGCCATAGATGCAGATCACAGTACTTCCACGTCATAGTATGAATCAGTGAGAAAAGAAAAAAAAAATGCATCAGTTGGTGACACCTTTGCCTATTACTAAACTATAATACAGTAACTATTTTTTTCTTCTTTATTAAGATGAAAAGAAAGGAAAAATGTTAAAGCCTTAACTATGAAACCTACTTATTCAGACTAATTTGTTGTATTTAAGATATTTTCTTCTAGTTTTATTCACTGTGTAGATTAAGTAATTGGATGCAATCTAACTCCATATACTAGCCTTTTCCATCAGGATCCCACTAAAGGCTAAAGGCACTAGTGGAATTCTGAAATACACTAAGAACCCTACTATCAAAGGGTCCCTTTTTAGGCAAGTTGCCTGTACAAATGGGAGAAAGTGTGCATGTGTGTCTTGTTTGCCTACTCCATCTGAAGAAGCATTGAAGTTGAACAAGCAAATAGCCTAGACCGTTATCTTTACTTAATAGAATTACTCGTGCATTGCTTGTTAATGGGGATCTTCACTGGCTTATGTTACAGAAAGGATATGAAAACAAACTCTCCATTACCAGAATGTTCTCACATTGCACAATTATTGTATTTACTATAAAAATGCTGGGCAGGAAAATGCAGAGAAAGAAATGAATAGCATGAAAGCCTGGGAGAGAAAGAAAGCAGGGTTGATGGGGGTAGGGGTCTAGGAGCTAGAAAAAAGTTGGCAACCAACAAAAGCCTAAAGCACTTTGGGATTGCCCAGGAAAACAATCCCAAGTACATTAAGAATATTGAGTGGCCTCACTGCAACCTTGCTGCTATAGTACAGTTAATTGTAAAGGTCTTTGAGTATTTTTTTTTCCTTCTTGACCAATGATCCCGTGCTGGCTTAGTTTTAACCCCTTTGCTTATTCTGTACAAATAACAAAAGGTTCAGTTATTTCAACTGAAAGAAACCTTGTGGCAGAATCAGTCTCATCTTCACCCTCTTAGTGAAAGGGCTCGTGATATGCCTGAACTCAGCATGTCTAACATCTTGGTTTGTGCATAGGGGAGGTAAATTGAAGCCAACTGAAAGAAAAGTCAGGTCCTAATGCAGGCCCTGCAGAGTGCATTCCTATAAACAGGGGGATTCAGGAGGACAATGGGAAGTCTGTACAAATTCTAAAAACACAAGGAAAAAAGATTCATTCGAACTCCATTAATTAGAATGTGTTGTCATTCAGACCAAGTTAGGCAGAAGTTGAATTATGTACTCTCTAGGAAGAAAATAATAAGCAAGTTAATGGTTTTTGAACAATATCACTACCTTCTTGAACAAACTCTTTTCAAGGATTTTAGCTTCAGTGTATAAACTTTTATCTGCATACAATCATGCTAAATATAAGAACTTTTTTAAAGTGAGAAGTAGCATAACATTGTGTATGAATAGAGTAGAAGACTGAAAGTCAGAACAATCTGGGTGCAAATCCCACCTCACATATTAACTAGTTCTGTAATCTGGGGCAATACCTCTCCAAAGCTGAGTTTCCTCATCATTAAAATGGGAATAAAAATAGCACCTATATCACAGTGATCTTGTGAGTATCAAACTAATCAACATGTGTCTTATTATTATCTTTTAAATATGATTTCTTCTTATGATATGGACCTAGAAGGACCATGATCAGAAATAGTGAATTTAGAATAACTTGAAATGATGATATTTCCTTTTTATTATTACTTTCTTTTACATTTTTTTCAGAATACATGGCAGTACAATTTAATAATCATTTTTTGACATTTTGCAATTCATGTTTTCTCCCTCCCATCCCTTCTCCCCCCCCAAATGGTAGGTAATATACTTTGTACATGTGTTGTTATGCAATGCATAACTCCATATTAAAAAAGAAGACACACATCACTTATACTAGGGAAATTTTCATAAAGGAAATAAAGCAAAGTATGGTATTCTTCAAAGATGATTTAGATTCCATCACTTCCTTTTATGGCAATGGATAGCCTTTTTTCATCATGAGTCCCTTGGAATTGTCTTAGATGTGTTTTGATAATAATAGTTACATTATATTTTCTTTATATATTGTTATAATATGTCAGTGTACCAAGTTCAGATAATGTTTCTTATTACAAAAGATTCAAATTGTCAAATGTAAGACCAGAATTTATGTCATGAACACAGCATAAAATGTATATGCACTCATATGTAAATGTATCTGCTAATTAACATATCTCCTTATGTATACACAGCTGTCTTATTACTTATTATAATATTATTGGTACTATCAAAGCCACTTCTGCCTTCCTTTCCTCTTCACACCAACCTCCCCTCAAAAACATTTAGTTCAATTCATGAAACATATAATAAGGAGCTACCCAATATATAAAGCATATCTAGAGAAGTATAATGGGAAAAGCCCTGAACTTGGGAACAGAAAACTTGAACTCAACTCCATTCATATGACTTAAAAGATGTGACTTAACTTAAGAGATATGACTTAACAACCAGGTGACACAGTAGATTGAATATTGACTTTTCAATAAAGAAAACCTGAATTCAAATCCTTGCTTAGACACTTTTAAATGTGAACATGGGCAGGTTTCTTATTATCTAAATTCTTTAGCCTTTTATTGAAAGATTATGATGACCCAGATGTAAATAGTCCCGTTTTATTTATTCAGTGAACATGTATTATTATGTTATTATTATTATTTGTATTAGCCTATTGGGTGCCAGGTACTGAGGTAAGGTGCTGAGGATTTTTGACCTCCCCTTTTGTCCAAAAATTTATAATATTCTGGGGAAATTAAAAAGTATATATGTATATGTATGTATGTATGTACAAAGAAAAGAAATACATATATGACTCCTACGGTATTCTTTCTATTAAGGGAATATGGTAGACTATGAATTCTGTAAGTCCATTGTACAGCCCCCCAAAATAAAATTATTAGAATGGTATGATCAATTTGGTATGAATCCAAATTGGCTTTCAGCCATCACTACTTCCTTTTCTAAATAGTCATAATCTATCTCTTTTTTATTATCTCTACAATTTTTTGAGCAATAGGTTCTGATTCATACTCCAGTGTTATCATTTGCTACCTGTGTGATTTTGTGCAAATCATGTTACCAATCTGAGAATGTTTCTTCATCTGTAAAATGAAGATGCCAAATTAGATACCCTTTTGAGGTCTGCTTTGCCATTAAATGCATATGATCTACTTATCTCAAGCCTTCTAAATGTGCTCTTCCAAAATGTATGGTCAGGTTAAACATGTGCTTAGATGGCATCATTTTCTAAAACATGAATTCTAAGATGGAAGTTTCTTTCTCCCCTTACCACCACTTCAAGATTTCATTAATTTCTACTTCAACAAATTATTTTCTTCATTTTTCCCTCCTTCTTCCCTCCCTGACCTTTTCTCCCCCATTTTTTCTTTCTACTGTGTCCACCTATCTCACCTAGGCTAGAAGTATGACCACCACTCCCTGGCTGATCACAACATGGAAGCTTTAACCCATTATGTTTTTCTAACTTAAGTCTACTGGTTCTCCAGTCCTAAGGGCTCACCATATCTGTATCAATTTTAATGCAGACATCTAATTAGTTTTAAGCCTACTGCATCTCAGGTTCCAAACAGTGAAGCAATTCATCCTTAACTCCCCAAAAAGGAGATAAAGCCATGTGCACAATGTCTGGCCTAGTTCCTTCTTGTTTAGAATTATGCCCAGGAAAGCAATTATTCTTTTTGATTCTTCTGTCTGAAGGTTGAGGTGATCATTAACTTGAGGCATGAACTTACCAATTATTCTATTTTTAATAAGGTGTGTATTCCAGTAAGTCCAGATAATTGATGTATCTTCTCATTATTATGGCACTTCTCAGAGCCCAAGTTCTATTCCACTGCTTAACCAATTCCTCCTATTCAGGTGCTCTAATGACAATGTTCATCCATACAATTAGCATTTTTTGTTTCTTCTTGCATTAATCCTTATTCAAAAATTCTTCAACATCCTTCCTAATTACTACCCACCACTGGAATCACTATTTCTTCACCTTAGGATATCCTTTTAATATATGAAGCTACCTCATTGTTCATTTTATCTAATGTGCCCAGAAGTCATGTTTTGTTTTTTTTTTTATTGCTAGATCCATTTGGGGGTGGTGTCTAATTCTTTTGCTTTTCTTTTTTGTACTACATCTATTGGCCTTTTTTTGTACTTTCTTATAGGGACGTTTGTCCCGCTGACCTTTCAGATAAAAGCATTTCTGAATAGAATTACAAGATTTTAGGCAAAATGGCTAGCCCAAGTTTTGTTCTATATCTGAACAAAAAATATTATTGTTGTTTAAAGTCTGGATGTAAAAAAAAAAGAAAGAAATCCTTACTCTCAGACATAATGCTTTTAGTCATGCTTAGACCTCCCAAATGTACATTCTTCTTCAGACTCCTCTAACTTCGATTGACAGTAGTGATAAAAATGCTACTACACATGTTCTCTAAAGCCTTCTGTTTAGTAGTGACCAGTAGTGGCCAAGACATCATAATTCCTAGCAATGGATTCTAGGTTCCTTCGGGCTTATTTGTCTTCACTGGGATGTCCATAAGTGTGTAGTGATAGTCCAGTTTGATGTGGCTCAAGAATCTCTCCATCACATTCTAAAAGCATGAAACAGGTAGGCAGTAGAATCTGTCATTGTTTGTGTTAGCTCAACTAACAGTAGCTACATTATCTTCACAGGAGGAATTCACCAGTGGCTACAATTACATTACATCATACGGTATTTTTCAATAACATATGGTACTCTGATCCTTAAGCTCCCAATACTGTTTTCATTTCTGGGTACTTCATGTGAAGAAGGGTATTGACAAATCTGAAATTGTTCAGAAGTGGAAAACAAAGATGACAAAGCATCTAGAGACAGTACTATATAAGAACTGATAAAAAGGAATTGATAAAATTATTGGAGAAGAAAAGACTTAATAGAAATATAAGATTTGCCTTCAACATATAAAAAGTTTTTAAGTAAAAAGAGTAATTGAGCATATTCTGCTTAACTCCAGAGGAGAGAAATAGGAGTTATACATCGAAGAAACAAACAGACATAGTTAGGCCTGATTTAACAGAAAAATGTTTAAGGTTAACAAAAATGTAATAAATGAGTTACTTTTTGATAAACAAAATCCCACCCCCCACTCACTAGACATCTTTCACTTACTGTGATTTCATGACTGGGACATCCATTTATTGTTTATTACTTAAATGTGATACTTGTTCAAATATGGGATAGATTGGTTTGCCTCTGAGGCACTTAAGTCCACCTCTGGAAGTCCATAATTTTTGAGTGTTTTATTTTACCATTCCATTCAGTTAATAGTTATCCAAAATAAAATGGCAATAACTTAATTACTAAGATGAATCACTATATGAATTAGCCTAATTTTTAGATAAAAGGCAAACATTACACATTATATAATCAATAGAGCAATCAGCATGCCTCCAACACAAAAAATGAAACAGTTACTATACAAAAGTAAGAAAGATATCAGGAAGACCTTTTCTAGTTAGTTGAATTTCACTATGAGTTTATCAGAACAATTTGGAAAGATGTTGGATTTATTTTTTAATTCAAAGATATTTTATTTTCCCAATTACATGTAATAATAATTTTCAACATATGCTTTCCAAAATTATTAGATCCAAATCATCTCCTTCTCTCTCTTCCCTCCCCCAAATCTGAGTTGACAAGCAATTTGATCTGGGCCATACATGTATTATCAGGCAAAACACATTTCCATATTGGTGGTTGTTGTAAGAACACACTCATACAATACCAAAACATCAAAATAAAATCATAAATACACTGATGTGAAATATAGGATGATTTTATCTGCATCCATCTGACTCCAATAGTTCTTTCCCTGGAGATGGATAGAATTCCTCATCATAAGTCCTTTAGAGTTGTCCCAGATCATTGCATTGCTAAGAGTAGCCAAATTTTCACAGTTGATCATCATAAAATATTACTCTTACTGTGTACAATGTTCTCCTACTTCTGATTATCCCACTATATTTCACTTATGTAGGTCTTTCCAGCTTCTTTTTCTGAAATCATCTTGCTTATCATTTCTTATAGCATAATAGTATTCCATCACCAATGTTTACCATAATTTGTTGAGCTATTCCACAATTGACAGATGAATATTCCCTCAATTTTGAATTTTTTGCCACCACAAAAAGGGCTGCTCTAAATATTTTTTGTACAAATAGGTCCTTTCTCCTTTTTTTATCTCTTTGGCATACAGACCTAGTAAAGGTATTCCTGGATGAAAGGGTATGCATTGTTTCGTAAACCTTTGAGCAAGGTGATTAATAATCATATGGAAAATGGTCTAAATTACTCAATTAAAGAAATGCAAATTAAAATTAACTTATTTTTCACATGATTATTTATAGTTTTGATTACTTTATCTGAAAACTGCTTATTCATAATCTTTGACAATTCATTATTTGGGGAATAACATATTCTCATAAATTTGACTTAGTACTATATATATCTGAAAAATGATACCTTTATCAGAGAAAAATTTTTGTAGCTTGTTTCCCTTCTAATCTTGCTTACAGTGGTTTTGTTTGTACAAGACCTTTTAAAGTTTAATGTAATCAAAATTATTCATTTTACATGTTGTAATGTTCTCTAGCTCTTGTTTTGTCATTAATTCTTTCCTTCTCCATAAATGTGACAGGTAAACTATTCTACGTTCCCCTAATTTATTTATAATATCATCCTTGATGTCTAAATTATATACTGATTTTGACCTTATCTTACTATAGTGTAGCCATAATGTTTTCCAATTTTCCCAGCAGTTTTATTCAAATGGTGAGTTCTTATCCCTAAAACTGGGAACTTTGGATTAATCAAACACTACATTGCTAAGGTCATTTACCCCTAATCAACTCTACTGATCCACCATTCTATTTCTTAGCCAATACCAGATTCTTTTGATGATGACTGCTTTATACTACAGTTTAAGAACTGGTACTTATAGGCCACCATTCTTTGTTTATTTTTTTCCCTAACTCCCTTGATATTCTTGACCTTTTATTTTTTTCAGATGAATTCTCTTGTTATTTTTTTCTAGTTCTATAAAATGGGTTTTTGGTGGTTTCATTGGTATGGTATTGAATAAGTAAATTAATTTAGTTGGGATTGTTACTTTTATTATATTAACTCAGCCTACTCATGAGCAATTGATGTTTTTTCAATTGTGAGAAACTAACTTCTTTCTGTAAAAAATGTTTTGTAATTGTCTTCATATAATTCCTGTGTTTATCTTGACAAATAGATCCCCAAGCATTTTACATCATTAATACATCATACATGTAAGATACATTAGAGTGATTTCAAATAGAATTTCTCTTTCTAATTCTTATTGCTGGACTTTGTTGGTAATCTATAAAAATGTGGATGATTTATATGGTTTTATTTTTTATTGCAACTTTACTAATGTTCTTAATTTTCAACTCGTATTTAGTTGATTCTCTCAGTATATCATCATGTCATCCTCACAGCGATAGCTTAATTTCTTTATTCCCTACTTTAAATCCTTCAGTTCCTTTTTCTTCTCAATGCTAAAGGTAACATTTCTAGTACAATATAAAATAATAGTTGTGATAATGGGCATCCTTGTTTCATTGTAAATTATACTTCCTAATGGTTTTAGATAAATACTATGCATTATTTTAAGAAAGACCCTTTTATTCCTCTACTTTCTAGTGTTTTTAATAGGAATGGATGCTGTATTTTGTTGAAGACTTTTTCTACATCTCTTGAGATAATCATGTGATTTTTGTTAGTTTGGTTCTAATTTCTTTTTAAAATTTTGTCTATCATGAATCTCTTTGGAGTTGATTTGAATTTACAAAATGAGATGCTGGTCTATACCTAGTTTCCATTGGACTGTATAATAGTTTTCCATACATCCATTGTCAAACAGGGAATTTGTACTCTAGTATTTGGGGGGTTTTGTGCTTTTCATACAGTAAGCAACTGTGGTTGTTCCTGCATATTGCATAACTAATCTTTTCTACAGATCTATCTCTGCATTTCTTAACCAATACAAAATTATTTTGATGGATAGAGAAAGTTTTTAACCAAACAAAGGGGAAAGGATAGCAGAAGATAAAATGGACAACTTAATTACATAAAAATAACATTAATTCCAAACAAAACCAATAGAGTCAAAATAAGAAGTGAGGGAGACAACTGGGGGGGGGGGAATTTTGCATCATTGTATTTTTCTAGGAAAAAAATTTCATTTCCAAGATATGTAAGGAATGGATTTGAATTTATATGGATAGCCATTCCTTAATTGATAAATGCTTGCATTATAGGAACAGGCAGTTCTCAAAGAAAGATACCTAAGCTATCAATAGCAATATAAAAATGTTACCAATAATCAACAATAATAGGATGTAAATTAAAGCAATTTCTTTGAATTGTGAGGTTTTACTGAATGACTCTCAGATATTCAAAGCTGTCAAAAATATGAAAATGACAAATATTGAAGGGCCTGCAAGACGACAATTAAAATACTAGACAAGTGATAAAATTGTAAATTGACCCAAATATTATAGAAATCAATTTGGAACCATGCTCCAAAAGTTACTAACCTATAAATAATACAGAAATCAAATGAAAAGGAAAATAATCCACATGTCCACATAGCTCTTTTTGTAGTAGTAAAGACATAGAAACTAAGGAGAATATCCATAAATTTGAGAATGGCTGAGTAAATTTAATATAATGCAATATTCATGTGCTACAAAAAATGAAAGAGGCAATTACAAATAAGCTTGTGAAAACTTGCAATGATTGATATAGAGTAAAGTAAGCAGAAACACAAATAACTTTGGTTACTTGAAAATTATGATTGATCATAATTCCAGAAAACTTATGATGAAATATGCTATATACTGCTTAAAAAAAAAAAAAAAACCTTACCTTCTCTCTTAGAATCAATATCATGTATTGGTTCCAAGGCAGAAGAGTGGTAAGGTCTATGCAATGAGAGTTAAGTGACTTGCCCAGGGTCACACAGCTGGGAAGCATCTGAGGCCAAAATTGTGCCAAGACCTCCCTTCTCTAAACCTGACTCTCAATCCACTGAGTTACCCAGCTGCTCGCTATGCTATATACTTCTAAACAAAGAGGTTGATAGACTCAGACTGAAGAATGAGACATCAGTTTTTTGAACATAGTCAATGTGGGAGTTTATTTTGCTTGTCTACGTATTCTTGTTAATTTTTTT
Organism: Monodelphis domestica; assembly: GCF_027887165.1. Classification (NCBI taxonomy): domain Eukaryota; kingdom Metazoa; phylum Chordata; class Mammalia; order Didelphimorphia; family Didelphidae; genus Monodelphis; species Monodelphis domestica. The sequence goes on from NC_077233.1 coordinate 112,116,251, forward strand.
TCCTTTTCTTTTTCCAAAGGAGGAAGAGATAAGAGGAAAAGAAAATAGATTTTTGTTCATTAAAAACAAAAACAAAAAACATTTCTGCAAGAGGGCAGCATGATGTATACAAATTATTTTTAATCCAAAGGGGAAAACACAAAAATGTCACTGCAGAATTTAAAAAGGAAAAAGAAACATTTCAAAGAGTTCCAAAAAAGGACATCTCTGCCAAAGACAATTTATATGTCTTGACAAATTGAAAAAAAATACCTACAAAGGAAAATAATGAGAGATTATATTGAGATATAAAATGAGAAACTAAAAGTTTAGATTATACCTGACATTTTAAAAAGTCCTTTAGGGGGAGGGGCAGCTGAGTAGCAAGCCTAGAGATGGGAGGTCCTATTTTCAAATAAAGCTCTGGATGCTTCCTAAGTGTGTATCCCTGGGCAAATCACTTAACTCCCATTGCCTAGTGTTTACCACTTTTCTGCCTTGGAACTAGTAGTGACTCTAAGATGGAAGGTAAGGGTTATAAAAAATCCTCAAAGAGGAATGCTATCTTATGGGAGAAATAGATTCAGATTTTTTGTTCCCTGGTTAGGGAATCTGGCTCCAAATAGAAATAACCTACTGACAGAAACCAAAGTCATCTTCAATCAATCCAGAAACTTTCCATAAAGTAAAGGTATGGAGAATTTCCCCTCTGTTCATCCACACTAATAAACCTGACTAATATTACAATGCAATTGAAGTCATCAGGACCTAAAAGTAGTTAAAACAGCTAAGAAAACTGATGTCATAACAAAAATAAAGATTCCCAGAGAACAAAAAACCTGCAATATAGAAACTAAATTATGTGGATTTTGGTTAGAAAGTGTAAAATTAAACACTTAACAAAAAAAAATATATATATATATATAGGTCCAATAAATATGGCATTGAACACATACAGTTTTAGTGCATTATCCAGGAATTTGATATAAATACAACTTTATCAACCATGGAACATACTTCTTTTGATATACCATAGCAATCTGTCAGATATTAACTTCAATTGTTGCTTTCATCCATGTCTTTGGAATTACCACTTACTCATAAGAAATCCACATGGAGAATACTGCTTTCAAGTGCAGAGAAAAATATACCCCAAAATATGTAATTGAATATGTAGAATAGAGATGAATGTCACACTTTCCTTAAGCTTCATAAAAGGCCAGATGTGCACTACACCCATATTGCATGATTTCATAATGTTTTAGACTCCACCCAACGAGATAACCGACTAACATTTTTTATGATCTTTATCCTTTCCTATGAAGAATTACTACATATGCCTCAAGAGACTTAAGTCCCAAGTTAATAGACATATATTATTTAGTCTATCTTTTCCCTAAATGTGGTATCAAAATAGGCTTTATTATTTACACAGAAGAAATTGGCAGTTCTCTTTCCTGACCTAATATGTAAATTCCAAGAGATGAATACTCCTTTTCCCACAACTATATTTTCCATTAAGTTTGATTTTCTAATATAACTTATTTCAAGCAGACCACATCCAAAATGTTATTTGATATAAATTCAGGTACAGAGAAGCCTTGTGGCACTAATTTTGCAAATCAATAAGAATTAGTTTCCCCCAAAATCTGAAGGAATTAATGAATTTGAATGACTTTTAGTCTTTCCCAGGAGAAGACTAACAAAAGAATAAATTGTTAATAAATACACTTCAAAAGTAAGGGATAGAGTTAGAGGTAACTCTTCCAAACAACAGCAAAAAAATATATAGAGGCTCAAATAGGTCACTGACTAGAGAGTGGTTGCCAAAAGTAGATCTTGTGATAAGAAACAACAAAACTATTATAATATTGAAAAACCACATTTCATTAAGTCTGAAAGATTTGCAGAATGTTTGCAAATAATCCCATCATTCTCAATCATTTCATCAAAAAGAACCTACTCAGAATTGATCCAACAATTCTGAAAGGAAATTTAGAACTATGTACAAAGGGTGCTAAAAGACTGTCTGCCCTTTGATCCAGCCATAGCACTGCTGGGTTTATACCCCAAAGAGATAATAAGGAAAAAGACTTGTACAAGAATATTCATAGCTGAGCTCTTTGTGGTGGCCAAAAATTGGAAAACGAGGGGATGCTCTCCAATTGGGGAATGACTGAACAAATTGTGATATATGTTGGTGATGGAATACTATTGTGCTCAAAGGAATAATAAAGTGGAGGAATTCCATGTGAACTGGAATGACCTCCAGGAATTGATGTAGAGTGAAAGCAGAACCAAGAGAACATTGTACACAGAGACATACTTATACACTGCAGTAAAATCAAATGTAATGAACTTCTCTACTAGTTGCAATGCAATGATCCAGAACAATTCTGTGGGACTTAATGAGAAAGAACACTATCCATGTTCAGATGAAGGACTCTGGCAATTGAAACACAGAAGAAAAACAACTGCTTGATCACATGAGTCAATGGGGATGTAGACTCTAAATGAATAACCTAATGTAAATATTAATAATATGGAAATAGTTCTTTATTATTGACACATGTAAAACCCAGTGGAATTATACATCATGTCAGCTACAGGAGGGGTTTGGGGGGAGAGGAGGGAAAGAACATGAATCTTGTAACCATGGAAAAATATTCTAAATTAACTATTTAAATAAAATTTTCAAAAAAAAAAAAGAATCTACTCATTTTAAGAGCCTCTTCTTATCTTGAAACCAGGCTAATAAATGACATGGAGATACTTTAAAAGTTTTGTGTCTTCAATATGAATTCTTACTTATCAGCAATATACCTGTCAATGAATGATATAACTCTATAACACATATGATTATTTAACTGAAATGCACTTAGAAAACTGTAATTTTTTTTAAAGATACCAAGATACTCCTTAATGCCAAAGACTTAAATGGTTGCATATGCAATGATGCAAGTAATACCAATCTCAAGACTATCAAATTATTCCTTGAAGTATTGCCATTAACAATATTGATTGATTAATTATACTATGCTATTTTTTAATACTATGCAAAACAGGAAGAGGTATTTTCTACTATTGCAAATAAAATGATTGCAAATCAAAAATAGCAATTTTCTATCAAGATATGAGGCCAATTGGATTTTTTTTCAGGAGGTGGGCATCAAAACCTGTGATTTTTATCCATGTAAAGGAAATTCTGGTGTGGGAATTCCTATCATCAAAACACATCAGGAACTTAACTTTACTTAGACTTCCATCATTGCAATCTAGAGCAATACAAGGTTAACATGATTTAAATCTAGTCAGACAGATATGTGTCAGAAACAAGAAGTGCATTCAAAACTTCTTGATTCCAAAGTCGGTTACAGGACCATTATACTTCTTAAATGAGTACACATTTAAATTTCTTCAGTAAGAATATTCTAAACACATATTTACAACATCATATATTTAGAAAAAATGAGTTTTCTGAAAGGTAAATGTTGAATTGAAATTCAATTATAACCATGATGAGGTATGAAAATGCATATCATAATACTAAATTAAGATCATCAATTCTTGACAGTTTTTCATTTTAAAGCTTAATCATGTAACTGAACTATCTGGAAAAGTCAATTGTTATGTTGATTTTAAAACATTTAATTATCGGAGGTATTAGAAAGGGCACTGCATTTGCAGTCAGAAGACCATATTTGATATTTATGATCAATGTTGGCTTTGACCAAATAATTTTTATTGTATCAACTTCCATTTCCTCATCTGTAAAAATAGAAATCAAATAGGTGATTTCTATGGTCCATTTTAGCACTGACAATCTAAGAATCAATTGTCATCCTGGCTTTGTTTTTGTTATAGTTCATAATGGGATCTCAGAATTAAATAGGAAAGCCAGAGAATTAAATATTCCAAGCTCATCATAAAGATAATAATAGCAGGCTCACCATCACTTATGATAAATCAATTAACTGTATGTATGACTTTTAGTATATCTAGACATATGTATTCACTGAACAAAATTTCAAAATAAAAATAGGCAGATAATGAGATTTTGCAAGTCTCCTCTCTAATGTACCTACCTTCTAGATGTATTAAAAGCATAAGTACAAATCAAATAGTTTTAATTTGTGGTAGAAAATGGAAACAATTAACTAAAATTAAATTAAAGGGCATCCTGATCGTATGAAACCTTATTAATGGTGAAAGATGCTAATTAAGATATATCTAATCATGCTTTATTGTAAAAATAAAAGTTATTTCTCTAAACCTTTTGATCAGTTGAGCTCAAGTTTAAAAATTAATCATTCTCTGCCCAATATACCATTTCTTTGAATTGCATTTGCATTTTGCATGAATAAGAATGTGAATAAATACATCAATGAACATTGCTTACTTGAGAAGCAGCTTGGCTCAGTTGCTAGAGTACTGTTCTTAGAGTTAGGAAGTACTATGGCACAATACTCAGACTCTCACAAGTCATGTGACCCCTGCACAATTCAGTTAACCTTTCAAGTCCTCATTTTCCTCATTTGCAAAATGGAGATAATAAGAGAATTTACCTGAATGTTATTGTAAGGATGAAATGGAATAATGTCTATAAATCACCTTGAAAATTTTAGAATATGATTTAAATAGTACTTATTACTTTCAGGAAACACCAATGCTGAAGACCTTAGTCTGTCTACTTAGTCTGTCCCCAATATCCTTTTACTCCAGCAGAATATTCTGTTTAATCTTGAGGTCATCAAAAGATCTAACATTTCAGAATGTAACCCCACATGGTTTACTCCCTACAATAAACTATTGTTCAGAACTGGTGTTCTTATTTCAAAGCTAAAATTCATACAGTCTCCACCTGATGAATATTGCTTTTTTCAGAAATGTTAAATGCTAGGGTGGAGAAAGGGACAGAATCAAGACAACCTGGGCAAGGCACATAATTTGTCAGTGTCTCAGGAAACTCTTTAACACTATGTATGATAAAGATGACTTGACAATCTGCCTTTGTAAATGGAATTTATGACACCAATAGAGGCCAATAGATGCCTACACTGATAAAATCACAAGTCCAGACCAAAATAATAATAACAATAATAATTAGCTTCTTCTACAAAATTCCATTAATTCCTAAAAACCAGTATCTGATGCCTAACTATAATGTTTAATTGAGAAAATAAAGTATTATTCTTATACATATGCTTTCTGCATTCTATAGATTTTTTTTTCTGGAAAGAGGCAGTATATTTTCACTGATAATTGAAAGCAGTAACACCCTCATGCTGACGTCAGTTAAAAGCAAAGTTAAATCATTAACAGACGTTAATAACAAATTGACTACTTTTAGCAGGTGAAGTCAGATATTTTACTTTTAAATGATGGTACTTTTGGCTGTCTCCTTCAATAAACTGATTTCATGAAGAAAAGACTGATAAGGGAGTTTTATATAAAACGTATTGTATAACTAATACCACATGGCCCTGGTATGAATACTCTTGTGATATTTAACATTAGTAGAGTCCCCAGAGTTACTTACAACATATTCACTTAGGGGTCATTTACTTCATAATCCCATGTTCACTGGATTACTGTTCATGGCAGGAAATTTTACTGAACTAAATAGGCTGAAACTCATTATTATATTTATTTATCACTGTAGCAATGATGTCAATATAAAGCTAGAAATGAACTTAAAAACAGGTCAAACCTTTAAATGTGGTTGAAAACTCCAGTCTTCCCAATTCAGTTAATATTTCTGATTTCTCCTTCTAAAAGGAATTTGGAGGGGGAAAAAAAGCAATGCCAGTAAAGCTTGCTTACACTTTCGGCACACCTGCCAATTTCCAGTTATAACTGCACATGAGTTTCCAAATTGAAATATAGACACAAATGTCAGAATAATCAACACCAGACAACATATATTCAGAAAACAGAATTAAATTAAGATGCACTTTAGGAATAGCTGTTTAAAGTGAACTAAAATAGAATCTATATAGTCCATATGACTTAAATAAAAATGCAAAAATATCTGGATCTTTGAAGGAGATATAAGAAAAGGCAAGTAACCAGTCCTATGATATAAAAAACTGACTTACATGTGAATTGAAATCCCTTTCAAAAGTCAGTGGGTACAATTCTTGGTAATTGAGTCAGCATTTGACTCTCATTGTTAAATAATACATTTATGTATTTTACTCCCAATGGCACTTGTTCTGGAAAGGAAAAGCATAATTGATCCATAAAGTTCCCAATGACTAAAAAAGCAAAAAGAGAATATTTGCAGGAATTGCAAGCAGATTGCTAAATTCAAGAGAAATTCACAAGAGATTTTGTAATCTAGTAATACATTTCTTAATAGGCACCACTGGAGGAATTACTTCCTGATTTTATTGTGTAATAGAAATCTTCCACTCCTTTGAGAAAGCAGCTTAGATATGTAGTCTTCATTCATTCATTCATTCATTCAACAATGAATTATTAAGCATTTCCTTTCCATTGATACAAAGATTAGAAAAATTGGAAGTCCATGCCAGTCTTCATCTAGAACAATCTAGGACATGACAATTAATCTAACAAACTGAAAAACACCATTCTTTTCACTAAATTCCATTTTGCTTTAGCTTTAGAGTTTTGGTCCAGATAGATCATTTTAAAATTCACTTAGGACTAAAATAATACATCAATATGATTTTAAATTGGCAAATATTGGTCATTATTACCAAGGACTGTCAAAGAATCTGTTGATCTTTTTTTTTTTTACCAGGTACTACACTAGCTACTGTAGTGTAAAGAAAAGAATATGATGTGGTCTTTGTTTTAAAAAATGAAAATGTAATTAGGGTGCAGGGGGAAGAGTGTTCTACTATATAAACAGAGTCATGATAACAAGCATACCACTGTATGTAGCACTATTCAAATTTTTATTTAAGATTTATAAATCACACAACTTATGACTCTAAGGCAACTCATAAACAGATGATAAATGAGTGGTTTTGAGTGAATTACTCCATCTCTACATCTCAGTATCCACTTTTGTAAAATGAAAAGTTATACTACAAAATCAATAAGGTACATTCTAGATTAGGCATTCTGTGTTCTATGATCACATTCAGATATTATAGAAATTTTATGATTTTTTCTGGTAGTTCCAAAAGATTTTTCTTTCCTCTAAATTTCTAGTTTTAGCTAATTGCTTGGAAAAAATTTAAACTGTGGAAAGTGATAAATTTTCAATTAATTACAATTAAACTGATGTCTAAATCTTAAAAAGCCAATATATTGCAATAGGAGGAAAACCAGTTTTGCTAAAATAATAGAAGGTTGACCACCCCACTATGCTTTCATATTTTAACACATTTTTATTTACTTTTATAATCTCCCCAACTGTGCTAGTGTCAAGTCAAGCATGAGGTAATGTTTGCACCTAGTCAACAGTCTTCAATTCCAGACATCTGTAATATTTTTTTTTAAATGAAGGCCAAACACCGGTATGGTACACACACCTGGAGCTTAAGCTAAGTCACCAAACCATGATTCTGGTCATGCTGTCAATTACCACTGGTTCACACAGGCATGACACAAGCAAGAATTTTCATGAAATTTTGAATTTCTGCTGAGATTGAGTATACAGTTGAAAACACTCAAATGCAAAATGGTATCTTTTATTCTTGTGTGTCATCTCATCTCTTCTAAATATGCTTGGGAAAGGATGGGAAATCCACATCAATATATTCATTTGTTGATTCATTGTAGGTTTTGTGTTGTTCCTGTCTTCTATCAATTAATAATATTTACTTTTCAACTAAGCCTCCGTCCTTTGATTTTTCCTCTACCCCACATTTAACATAATAACTTTCCCCCCTTCTTTCCTCTTTTTGGGGGTGGAGGAAAAGGAAAAGGTCCAGAACTGTCTTTTGATAAGTGTATGAAAACTCTGGTTTAGAAACTTCCTCTACCAATTTTTATCTGAAACTCACAAATCCTCAACTTTTCATATAGTTGTTCTCTTTAACTTAATTGATCTTTCCCTGATAAGCATAAAAGCAATGATTATATACATCAAAAAATTTGATAAAATATAAAATCAATCTGCTCTGCCTAGAAAGATCTGGGGGGGAATGATAATTTCAACATTCCTTAGCCCACCTTGGAAAAAATAACAACTTGATTTTTATTGTTCCTATATACATATTGGTCTAATCCCTATTCCTTGAATGAATTAGGGATAATTCTCATTTTAGAGATCATTCACATTTTATCTAGCCTTCAAGGAATATATGAGGTTTCATCTTGTCCATTTTAATGCCAGTGATTTCTCCATTCCTAGAAATCCTGTTGCAGCTATAATCCATATTGAAAATACCAAACATTTGCTGTCTTTTATCACAATAAATATTTATGAGACAGTCAAGTATAACAGAAAAGGAAGTAGACTTCCAATTTTAACACTTTGGATCATCTTCTCAATCTCCCTTCCTTTTGTTCATGAAAGAACTATCCTTACTGCTCACTATGGTTATACTTACCAGTGCCTTGCCTTTCAGACTCTCTTATGATTCCCAAGACTTTGCTCCAGAAGTCACCTCTTTTCTTCCTTTTAAATGATTTCTCTCATCTGCTTCCCAGACTTAGTCATTTTTTTCAGTTGTATTTGTCTTCTTGTGGCCCATTTTTTGGAGGTTTTTTTGTAGCAAATATACTAGAGTGAATTGTCATTTCCTACTCCAGCTTATTTTACAGATGAGGAAACTGAGGCAAATAAGGTTAAATGACTTGTACAGGTTCACACAGCTAGTAGGTTTCTTTTTTAATTTTTATTATATTTTCCCAATAATATGTAGTTGTACTTTTTAATAATGATTTTCTGACATTTTGCAATTTGTTTTATCTCCCTCCCTCTCTCCCCAAACTCCTCCTAGAGATGACAAATAATATAATATAGTTTATACATGTGCTATCATTCATTTCATTTTCCATTTCATTATATTGTAAATGAAGGTGCATATTACTTATAAAAGAAAAAATTCAGGAAATCAAGTGAAAAATGGTATTCTTCAATGTGCAGCCAGTTCCTTCTATGGTGATGAATATCCTTTTTCAGAATGAGACCCTTGGAGTTATCTTGTATTCTTGCATTGCTGAACATACTGTTACTGTGCACAATGTTCTATTTGTTCTGCTCACTTCACTTGTACTATTTTATATAAGTTTTTCCAGGTTTTTTGTTATCATCTTGTTCATCCTTTCTTATGGCAAAATAGTATTCAATTAAAATCATATAACACAATTTTTGAGCCATTCCCCAATTAATGTACATATTTTCAATTTCTAATTCTTTGCTACCACAAAAAAAGAGCTGCTACAAATATTTTTGTTCAAGTAGATATTTGATCTCTTTAGTAGTACTGGGTCAGAGATTATATAGTTTTGTGGGCCTTTGGCTATGGTTCCAAATTGCTCTCCAAAAGATTGGATCAATTTATAGTTCCACTAACAGTGAATTAGTGTCCCAATTTTCTCAAATCCATGCCAACATTCATCATTTTCCTTTTTAAAATATTAGCCAATCTGATAGCTGTGAAGTAGTACCTCACAGTTGTTTTAACTTGAATTTCTCTGACTGATAGTAATTTAGAGGACTTAGCAAGAATGTTTTTGGTGCTGGATTTGAATTCAGGTCTTCCTGAATATGGCCTAGGACTCTATTTATTTTACCAGTTATCTGCTTCTGCCAAGAATCTGAGGTTATCTCAATCCTAAAAATAAATAACCTCCCTATGGCCTATTTCATCTAGCTTCCATTTAATCCTTGCAATCCTGTTTTGAAAAAAAATGGATGAGGAAAAGAGTAAGCATTTATGTAGCACCTAAACTATGTTTCAGGCACTGAGAACTGTATTAAATAGTTTATGCATTTGCTCATTGGATCCATTTACTCTCAAAATTCTTAAAACCAGATACTTTCACATCTTAATTTCCAAACTCCCCTCATTTACTTAAAGTCACTTTTTTCTTCCTGACAGGATTTTAATGAAATTCTTCTCTTGAAGGTAATCACTGACCACAATTGATAAAGTGCTTGACTAAGATTCAGAAAGGCCCAAGTTTAAATCCCTTCTCAGTCTGCTCATAGCTGTGCCATACTAAGCAAGTAGCAACATTTCATCATTTCAATGTTCTCACAGGTAATGGGTAACCAAACTGAGCTTGCACAATATGGTGAACTTCTGGGAGGGGATGTCCACTAATTTGCCTAAGAGGGGGATAAAGTCAAAAAAACTGAAGATGGCAAATTTCTTGGACCAAACAGCAGTGGGATGGACCTACAGATGACTACTGCACTTCTAGCACCAGGACAGAGGAAGGAAGGAAGGAAGGAAGGAAGGAAGGAAGGAAGGAAGGAAGGAAGGAAGGAAGGAAGGAAGGAAGGAAGGAAGGAAGGAAGGAAGGAAGGAAGGAAGGAAGGAAGGAAGGAAGGAAGGAAGGAAGGAAGGAAGGAAGGAAGGAAGGAAGGAAGGAAGGAAGGAAGGAAGGAAAGAAGGAAGGAAGGAAGGAAGGAAGGAAGGAAGGAAGGGAGGAAGGGAGGAAGGGAGGAAGGGAGGAAGGGAGGAAGGGAGGGATGAGAATTCTTACAATGAAACTTATTTATAAAGGAGATTTTTTTCCTTAGAGCTTTTAATTTGATATAGTAGTATTTTAGTTTTAAATGCTTATTTAAACATATAGCAGAGATCCTGAAAATTAGGATATTTCAAGGCTAATAAGGCAAAAGAAATTAGATTACAAGTCTACTAATGCCTTAGAAAGTTTTAAAGATTTTTTTTTAATTTCAGAGAAGTAGTCAAGGGAACATTCACAAGAAAAACTTAGATGGGGGGGGGGATAAATCTGATAGCATTTAACTAACAAGTGATAGATCTATACTGTTGGTTTTTTCTTTCCAAAAAATAATTACTGAGGAAAGCAAAGTGATCTCATGAACTGTCTTGCTTTCACATACTCATCTTCCCTCTACAAAACAAAATGGTCATATAGGACTATATTACACTTGTCAACACCTAGGGAAAACAAGGCTTACATAGGATAATATGTATTTGTATGAGTGTGTATACATATGTGAATGTGTTAAAATGAAACATGGTGTAACTGTAAAAACCCTGGATTTAGAGTCAGAAAACTTGCATTTGAATGTCAGTTCTACTATTTATTACCTGTGAAATCTTAACCGTCACTTAACTCTTTGAATCTCCATTTCCTCATTTGTAAAACTATCTGAGTCTCAGGTTTCTCCTCCTTAAAATTTAGGTGAAATTAAACCTGAGACTCAAATAGTCAAATGATTTGCCCAAGGAGAGACAATGTGACAAGGTATAGAGAAGACAGAGCTTATAATGTGGGAAGGCTGGCAATGTTTATGGTTTGAACTTGTCTTGGAATCAGAAAGAAGTAGGTTCTAGCCTGGACTCAGACATCCTAAACCTGTAACTGAGCAATTCACCTAAACTTTCAGTGGCCCAGAAGGCTTTCTCAGAATGTAAGCTACAGAGCAGCTGCAGGTCTGCATAGGCAGAGAGTATTACTCACTGGCAATTCCCTAAACCAGTGAAATCAAGCTCTGGTCCAAAAAGAACACACATGCAACAAGGGCTAGAACAAAGCTTCAAATCCAGGTGATCTGACTAGAGTCAGTAAGGTAATTACTGCACTATCCTAATTCAAAGCTTTTATTATTTTTAAATGCATCTAGTTATTGGCACATGGAAAGCCTGTCACATATGCAATAGACCAACATTTTCTCCTTAACCCATTAAAAAAAGTGCTGGATTTATATTTTAAAAGGACGTGGTGCCAGATACAAAATCCTTGAGATCACTCTGATGTGAAACCCCACTGGGCATCTGGTCCCTAGGATATAATATAACAAATTCTTAAATGACAACAGCTTGACAAATATATGTTGCCTAGGCAACAACTCAGTAAAAATGTACGATTATAAAATATAAAGGTCACTTAGTACATAAAATTTTAATACTAATTTCTGAAAGGCCCACATTTATTGTACTTGGTAGAGTTTAACTTGAGGTGTACCCACTGCTTTAGGAAGACTGACTAAATGTCTTAATTATCACACTCCCCAGAATCTCTATCTCTCTCTCTCTCTCTCTCTCTCTCTCTCTCTCTCTCTCTCTCTCTCTCTCTCTCTCTCTCTCTCTCCTCTCTCTCTCTCTCTCTCTCTCTCTCTCTCTCTCTCTCTCTCTCTCTCTCTCTGTCTCTCTCTCACACACACACACACACACACACACACACATATATATATAAACATACTCACATGCACACTCACTCATTTGTTCCACCAAGCCTTTTTATGTCCCCATACAAGCAAGAGTACTACAACACATTCTTTTAACATGCACAAATAATATAAGGGTAAACCCAGTCAACCCTTGGGTTTATATCACATCCATAACCAGAAATCATATCACAAGAAAGAAAAATTCTACAAAATACATAAATGCTGCCACATATAATGATTTTTCATTTTGAACCAATATACTTCTATTCTGATAACTGTATTACATACTGTTCTGAATTATTTGCTTTATCATTTCCCACAGTGCACATATGCCATTATATTCAATTGTGGCTTTAGAAAAGCAAACTTTACTAAATTCTTGATTGTGGTTAATCAAAAGTTATGTCAATGTTTTATATGTAGGTCAACTGATGGTTTTATTTATTTGAGGTGGCACTCTTTGGGCTACCCCTGCAGAAACGTGGCTTACTTTAAAAAGGGATTTAATTTTTATAGAAATTCATTAGAGAAAAATTGATTTTATATTTTTATATTCCCTATGCCATAAGAATAACATTAACATATGACTGAAATTCCCTTTTTCTTTAACATTATGTTTTTCTACATTCTTTTTAGTTAAAAAATAATACTCCACCTCCAATGAAGAGGAAATTAAGGCAATCATTAAAAACTACTTTGCCCAACTATATGGCAATAAATATACCAACCTAGGTGATATGGATGAATATTTACAAAAATATAAATTCCCTAGACTAACAGAAGAAGAAATAGATTTCTTAAATAATCCCATATCAGAATATGAAATCCAACAAGCCATCAAAGAACTTCCTAAGAAAAAATCCCCAGGGCCTGATGGATTCACCAGTCAATTCTATCAAACATTCAAAGAACAGCTAACTCCAATACTATACAAACTATTTGACATAATAAGCAAAGAGGGAGTTCTACCAAATTCCTTTTATGACACAAATATGGTACTAATTCCAAAACCAGGCAGGCCAAAAACAGAGAAAGAAAATTATAGACCAATCTCCCTAATGAATATAGATGCAAAAATCTTAAATAGGATACTAGCAAAAAGACTCCAGCAAGTGATCAGAAGGGTCATCCACCATGATCAAGTAGGATTTATACCTACTTGGGTATAAATACTTGGGATGCAGGGCTGGTTCAATATTAGGAAAACTATCCACATAATTGACCACATCAACAAGCAAACCAACAAAAATCACGATTATTTCAATAGATGCAGAAAAAGCCTTTGATAAAATACAACACCCATTCCTATTAAAAACACTGGAAAGCATAGGAATAGAAGGGCCATTCCTAAAAATAATAAACAGTATATATATATATAAAACCATCAACTAATATCATCTGCAATGGGGATAAACTAGATCCATTCCCATTAAGATCAGGAGTGAAACAAGGATGCCCATTATCACCTCTATTATTTGACATTGTACTAGAAACACTAGAAGTAGCAATTAGAGAAGAAAAAGAAATTGAAGGCATTAAAATAGGCAAGGAAGAGATCAAATTATCGCTCTTTGCAGATGACATGATGGTCTGCTTAAAGAATCCTAGAGATTCAACCAAAAAGCTAATCAAAATAATCAACAACTTTAGCAAAGTTGCAGGATACAAAATAAACCCACATAAGTCATCAGCATTTCTATATAATTCCAACACAGCTCAGCAGCAAGAACTAGAAAGAGAAATCCCATTCAAAATTACCTTAGACAAAATAAAATACTTAGGAATCTATCTTCCGCGACAAACACTGGAACTCTATGAACACAACTACAAAACACTCTCCACACAATTAAAACTAGACTTGAACAATTGGAAAAACATTAACTGCTCATGGGTAGGATGAGCCAATATAATAAAAATGACCATCCTACCCAAACTCATCTATCTATTTAGTGCCATACCCATGGAACTTCCAAAAAAATTTTTTTACTGATTTAGAAAAAACCATTACAAAGTTCATTTGGAAGAGCAAAGGATCAAGGATATCCAGGGAAATAATGAAAAAAAAATACAAAGGAAGAGGGCCTTGCAGTCCCAGATCTCAGACTATATTATAAAGCAGCAGTCACCAAAACAATCTGGTACTGGCTAAGAGACAGAAAGGAGGATCAGTGGAATAAACTCGGGATAAGTGGCCTCAGCAAGACAGTATATGACAAACCCAAAGATCCCAACTTTTGGGACAAAAATCCACTATTTTATAAAAACTGCTGGGAAAATTGGAGGACAGTGTGGGAAAGATTAGGTTTAGATCAATACCACACACCCTACACCAAGATAAATTCAAAATGGGTGAATGACTTGAACATAAAGTAGGAAACTATAAGAAAATTAGGCAAACACAGAATAGTACACATGTCAGACCTTTGGGAAGGGAAAGACTTCAAAACCAAGCAAGACTTAGAGTTACAAAATGCAAAATAAATAATCTGGAATACATCAAATTAAAAAGTTTTTGTACAAACAAAACCAATGTAACTAAAATCAGAAGGGAAGCAACAAATTGGGAAACAATCTTCATAAAAACCTCTGACAAAGGTTTAATTACTCAAATTTACAAAGAACTAAGTTAATTGTACAAAAAAATCAAGCCAATCTCCAATTGATAAATGGTCAAGGGACATTAACAGGAAGTTCTCAGCCAAAGAAATCAAAACTATTAATAAGCACATGAAAAAGTGCTCTACATCTCTTATAATCAGAGAGATGCAAATCAAAACAACTCTGAGGTATCACCTCACACCTAGCAGATTGGCTAACATGACAGCTATGGAAAGTAATGAATGCTGGAGGGGATGTGGCAAAGTAGGGACACTAATTCATTGCTGGTGGAGTTGTGAATTGATCCAACTATTCTGGAGGGCAATTTGGAACTATGCCCAAAGGGTGATAAAAGACTGTCTGCCCTTTCATCCAGCTATAGCACTGCTGGGTTTGTGCCCCAAAGAGATAATAAGGAAAAAGACTTGCACAAGAATATTCATAGCTGCACTGTTTGTGGTGGCAAAAAACAGTAAAATGAGGGGATGTCCTTCAATTGGGGAATGGCTGAACAAATTGTGGTATCTGTTGGTGATGGAATACTATTGTGCTCAAAGGAATAATGAACTGGAGGAATTCCATGGAGACTGGAACAACCTCCAAGAAGTGATGCAGAGCAAAAGGAGCAAAACCAGGAAATCATTATACACAGAGACTGATACACTGTGGTACAATCGAAGGTAATGGACTTCTCCATTAGTGTCAATGCAATGTCCCTGAACAATCTGCAGGGATCTAAAAAATACTATCCACAAGCAGGGGATAAACTGTGGGAGTAAAAACAAGGAGGAAAAGCAACTGCCTGACTACAGGGGTGGAGGTGATAGGACTGAGGAGAGACTCTAAATGAACACTCTAATGCAAATACCAACAACATGGGAATGGGTTAGAAACAGGAACACATGTGATAACCAGTGGAATCATGGGTCGGCTATGGGAGAGGGAAAGGTGGTGGGCAGGGGGGGGGGAGAAAATGATCTTTGTTTCTAGTGAATAATGTTTGGAAATGACCAAATAAAATAATGTTAAAAAAAGGAATTTTAACAAAAAGAATAAAAAAATAATAATACCCTATTAGATTATCTAGCCCATCTAAATAATCCAGTACTGACTGAAAAATACAGTGATAAACCAATGCAATAAATTAGGCACTCAACAAACAGTAGTAAATGACCATCATAATCTAGTGTTCGATCATCCTAAAGATCCAAGCTTTCAGAAGAAGAACCCACAATTCAAAAGAAACTACCAAGAAAATTAAAAAAGAAGCATGACAGAAACTAGGCATAGATCAAGACAAATTCATGTCATAAACCAAGGTAAAAGCAAAATGAATACATGATTTAGAAATAAATGGTGATAGTATAAACAAATTAGTTGAGCATAAAACAGTTAACCTGTCAGACCTATGGAAAAGGGAAGAATTTATGTCCAAACAAGAAACAGAAAACTATGAGATACAAAAGAGATAACTTGGATTACACTGAATTTAAAAAGTTTTGTACCAACAAATCAGTGCAAGTAAAATTAAAAAGAAAATAACAAACTAGGAAAAAAACATTTATAACAAGTATCTCTGATGAAGGTCTCATTTCTCAAATATATCAAGAACTGAATCAATATTATAAGGATATAAAGAATACTCCAGTGGACCAAATGGACACAGGATATGAAAAGGAAATTCTCAGGTGAAAAAAATAAAACTATTTTTAGTCATATGAAAAAATGCTCCAAATCACTATTAGAGAAATGTAAATTAAAACAACTCTAAAGTACTACTACAAACCTATCAGACTGACTAACATGACAAAAAAGTAAAATGTTAAATATTGGAAGGACATGGAAAAATGAAACAGTAATACACTGTTGTCAGATCTATAAACTGAAAATCATTCTGGAGAAAAATCTGGAACCATGCCCAAACAGCCATAAAACTATCCATACCCTTTGGTCCAGCAATACCAGTATTTGTTCTGTATCACAAAGAGATTAAAGATAGGAGAAATAGACCTACATGTACAGATGTATCTATGAAAACTCTTTTTTTTGTGATGACAAAGAACCAGAAACTGAAGAGATGTCCATCAGTTTAAGAATGGCTGGACAAGTTATGGTTTATGCATGTAATTAAATAATATTTTGCCTGAAGAATTGACAAACTATAATTAACAAACAAAACAAAACCTGGAAAAACTTATATGAAGTGATGCAAAGTGAAGTAAGCAGAACCAGGAAACTGTTTCACATAGTAACAATAATAAAGTACAATGATCAGCAGTGAATGACTTAAGTATTATCAGTCATGCAAGGATCAAGGACAACTCCAAGGGACTCATAACAAAAAAGCTATTCACCACCATAGAAGGAATTGACAGTCTAAATGAAGATTGAAGTATACTATTCTTCACTTTATTTCCTTCTTGTATGTGTGTGTGTGTGTGTGTGTGTGTGTGTGTGTGCGTGTAAAAAAGAGTGGAGCATCAGTTACATTCTAGCAGATTCCTTTGCATAGTAATAAAGCACGAACATGTCTTACTTAGAAGAGTTATTAATAAAATAAATTATCAACATAAATTACTGTGGATATTAACTAATTCATTAGATATTACCAATCATTATATTTAATTATTCAATTATGAAATTTTATAATTAATTTACTCTTATGCTAGAGTATTAGAGAATGCAATAATTTTGTTGGTGGTAGTAAAATATTTTGTTATATATGTGTGGAAACCCCTAATGTAACTAATTATAATTCTTTGACTTAATATACATTTAGTTAAAACATTATTCTCTTCTAGTTGTATGCATAGTGTCTAGATAAAATATACTATAATCTGATTTTTCAATGCTAAAAATATTTATACATTACACTAAACTTCTTTAAAGTTTCAATATACTTTATAGAGACACATAAGTTCTCAAGATCTATACAACTCCAACCTTACAGAAAAGGTTCTAGTCCTATGCCAGCAATGGACTTCATATCTTTATCCATAATATGTGCTAGACAAACATTTATTTAATAGAATACATTAATAATATAAAATTCAGACCATTATGGTGGATTGATTTATTGGTGCCATTACACATGACTAAAAAGATGACATACTACCAATAAAATTATATAATGTAATATATATCAGTAAGTCTCATTGGAAAGTTGCATTTTGAAAAAAAAAACTTTATAATTAAGCAAAAGGATATTTCTTTTTTAGGAATTCCAGACAAAACATCTTTAACTTGTAGTTTCCACATTTGTCAGTGATCTATAAAATAAGATTTGATTAAAATCAGGGGTTCTTAAATGAAGGTCCATGAAGTTTTTAAACAATGTTTTAATAACTGTATTACAAAATAATTTGGTTTAATTTGTAATCCGATGTATTTTATTCTATTGATTCTCAACTCTTATTAAGAAGATCCCAAAGGCTTCAGCAATCTAGAATGCCCTTCCTTCTGATCTCTGCCTCTTAGCTTCCCTGGCTTCCTTCAAGTCTCAGCTAAAATTCCACTTTCTTCAATAAGCCTTTCCCAATCCCAAACCAATTTTAGTGCCTTCTACTATCTCCTATTTTAATTGTATATAATGTGTTCATATGTAATTATTTGTATGTTGTCACACACTCCTTAAGAATAGAGACTTTTGTCACCTTTGTGTATCCCAAATGCTTAGTACATGTTGTATATGCTTGAAAGGGTTGTTGTTAATGGTTCAACATCAACATGGCAGCATAATTCCAATGGAGAAGTATTCTTAGGATCTGTGCTTGATCTTGCTCAATTTAACTTTTTTTAATGACATGGAAAAAAGGAAAAAAAATATAGGATCCTTTGCATGACCACTGGTTTTTAAGAATCTTCTTTAAAAATTACTTAGATTTTGTATTAAATCATACTGGGTTTTCTGCTGAAGAACTTGGGTATCTGAAAAGGCCTTTCATAAATCCTGACGTCAGTGAAGTGCTGCTTATTTTTATGAAAGGGGAAAAAAGGTAGTGTAAAAATATGTCTCTTCAATTAACCATGGCCTAATATAACTTTTCAAACCAAATTCCAATAGAATAGTAATTGCCTGTCCTCATTCACTCAGTGAGTTTCAAAATTCCTTCCTTGCTCCATAATCAGAAGGACAAGGCTGTTCAGGCAGAATTTTATTGAGCTGATTATCACAAGAATAGGAAAAGTTCCTTAATGGAATTATTCTAATAGGCTTCTTATCTCATTTACTAAGCTAGAAGGAACTCTGCCAAAAAGTAATTAATTGCACTTATTTGTGCCACCCAAGTCAAGAAGAATCCAAATTGCTGGTTTGCAGACCCAGCCATATTGATGGAATTATAAAATATTTTCAAAGAACATGAATATTTGAATGCCAACCATTGATTATTTCACCAGGACTCTTGGCAATTGCCCTATATTCTTCAAATATGATGTCACCATTCAACCCATGAAATATCTCCAAACTGTCTAAGGTTGTCTTCAAAAGCAACAAGGAAAAAAAGGTTGAAAATATTGTCTTAAGGAAGAGAAATGAAAACTGTTTTGAAAGTTTGAAATATATGACCATCTAGGGATCCTAAAAAAATTTCACAATTTGGAAAAAATCATAGAGAAGAAATTGGAGGTTATACAATTTGCCCTAGGGAGCACCACAAATCAAAAAAAATAGCTAGAAATAGAACCCTGAATTTCTGAACTTCTGACCCCTGGATGCAGTCTCTCACATTCTTTCTTTAAGTATCTCAATTACACCCATTAATGATTCAGATAAAGTTCTGTAAAAGAACTCTTTTTTGATAGTTCTAATGCCAGCTTTATTCTCTTATAGGGGGTTTATAAAGCAGAGCACAGTATGGAGAAATGGAAAGCACTCAGAAGCTTAACTCTATCTGGCTGTCAAGCCAGGATTTATTTCCATGAAGATCATTTTGATCTTGGGCAAAAGACCAAGATGAAATGTATAAAATAGCCTGATAGGAAAATGTTCAGAA
Source organism: Monodelphis domestica (assembly GCF_027887165.1). NCBI lineage: Eukaryota > Metazoa > Chordata > Mammalia > Didelphimorphia > Didelphidae > Monodelphis > Monodelphis domestica. Next base: position 112,136,117 of record NC_077233.1, read on the forward strand.
GAGATTTTGAAATTCCAAAGTTCAATAAACTCAGAGGCAAATTCCTGAGTTAATATTATATTATCCTAGCTAGTGCTAGAGACTCCTTCATTTACTGCATGTATGTATCTATGTATGTATATACGTATACAGACATATATAATAAACCAGAAGTAAATCTACTATGGAAAGGACATCATGTTCATCCCTGAAGAAGGCAAAAGATTTCACTATGACATTGTCCCAGTTCTCAAGGTACTAAATAGTCTGGAAGGGAGATTAGATACGAATATGTTTCCAGACAAATACAAAGCTACATATTAAGACTTAGTAGTTCCAAATCTCTATATCTAGAGAACCACAAGACATCCAGCAATTAGTATGGCCAACCTAATTCTAGGGCTGCACTAGAAAATATTACTACAAATTAGTGTTATGGTCTAAGGTGTCCCTCAGAATCAACTCTGACCCTTCAATTCAATACTATTAATACATATTAAATATTTACAGAAAGACAACCATGTTTAGTGGAAAGAAAGCCACCTCTAAAGTTTTGAAGTTCTGATTCTGAAATCTACTAATTGTGTGATTGTGATTTGGTGTCTCAGGGCACCAGGATTTCTCTAAAGCTTTATGTTACATATAACTTGCCAATGGAATGAGTTAATACACCCCAATAATCCACGATCCCCTTCCCCAAAAAACAACCCAACTCTGTGCTAGGCAATGGGAAATAAAGATAAAAATGACACAGTATCTGGACTCAAGAAGGTTATTGTCTGGAAGGGATATGGGATAAGTACCCAAATAATAACTATAATAAAAGGTAGAATATGATAGATCATTACAGGGAGTTCAGCAAAGAGATTTGGTCCTTTCTAAAATTCTATGTTGAAGGAACAAGAGGTGAGGTTTGGAGGATAAGAGGAACATGAAAATCATATTCAAGCATTTGAAGGGACATCAGCTGGAAGAGGCACCAGGCATATTCAATGTGATCATGTAATGTGTCACAATTAAAGAGTTATATTTATACTTGATATAAGGTAGTTTACACACATCACATCTGCCCAAACTCTCATTGCTAACAAGAGGTGAGTTGAAGGGAAGTCATAAAATAATTACCAAAATATATTTAAGTTTAAATTTTATTTTCAAATGCAACTACAAATAAATACAACCAATTTTTCACGGCAAACAAAGTTCATGTCAAAAGCAGCAAAAAGAAGACTAATGACATTTCCCCCTAACTGTCAAGGATTTTACCAGTGATTATTTAATGCAATATGGACAAAAAAGTTCAAATTTAGGCCAAAATATGATGTGTATGCTAGAAAGGCTTGTTGTTAATGGTTCAATATCAACATGGCAACATGTTTCCAATGGAGTAGTATCTTAAGGATCTAAGCTTGGAAATGTGTGATTTCATATATTTTTAAGACATGGATAAAGGAAAAGATGAAATCCTTAAAATTTTACAGATAGCAAAATGCTCTGATATTGATATAGATGAATGACTTTCATTGAAAAGTATTTTAAAAAACTACAACTTTTACAAAATTAACATGAGAATTGTCACAATTAATTAAGATTTTTAACAGCCAGATTTAATTTTTTTTTGTTTTTATGATCTTATGTGAAATAATATTTTAATGCTAGATAAACTGGAGAAGTTAAAACTAGTGTGAGCAATGATGAAAGGAAGAGTTTAAGTGGAAGAAGTGTCATTAATGATGGAGAGGAAAGGCTCTTGCTCTGAATTAATGCTTTAGCTACAGATAACATAAACCCAATGAATTAAGATGACATTTTGAAAGTGTATGTCTACATTACTTTAATCATCATATGCATATTTTCTTCATTTTGATTATTTCACTTTGCATCAATTCATATAAATCTTTCCATAACCATATCTCTTAATAGTCTGATCCCTGGAATTTCTGCCCTGGTGCCTTGTTAACTAGAATAGTAGAGTATTCCATTTGTGCTATATTTCATTCACTGGCTAGCTTGTGGCCAGCCACCACGCCAAAATCTTTCCCCCATTTTCCAATTCTAGAATAATAACCAAATCAACTTTGACATTGTTCCTGAAAAGGACATATCAGTATTCTCATTGATGGCTCCATTTGCCATACCTGGACCTTTCAAAACTCAAAATGCCCCCTCTGTGGTATATGTTGTCTCTACCCACTCCTCCCTCCCTCCTCTGGCTAGAATACACATTCTGGCAGGAATTGCTTTCACTTTTGTGTTTATATTCTAACAACTTTACAAAACATTTCGAACACAATAAGTGATAAATAGATGCTTTTTAATTTGTCTAATTATTCATTCCTTATATTTTCAAAATCTTTATATTACAGCAATATTACATGACATTAATGTAACAGGATTTGTTAAAAGACATTTCCCAATCAATTAACTTTTATTATTTATTTTGTTTGTAATCTATACTACCACAAAAGTATTGCTAAATATATATAAATATTTTTGTGTCATTCTTGTTTTATCTTGGATTTACTTGATATAATGCCTAGGAGTGAAATCTATGGTTGAAAAGGGGAGGATATTTTAAGTCACTTCCATCACATAATCCCATGTTACTTTCCACAATGATTGTCTCATACATAGTTCCACCAATAGCATGGTGTGATGCCTGTCTTACCATACCCCTTGTAAAATTCCCATCTTATGTCACATATACCAATTTTCTGGTTGTAAAGCAAACCATAGAGTTGTTTTGTTTTTCATTTATATTATTATCAGTTATTTGGAGCAATCTTTCACGAAGTTGTCAATAATTTGTAATTCTCATTTTTGAGAACTATTTGCTTATATCATATGACCACTTATCATTGGGAAATTTAGGATTTCTTACATTGAATAATGTCTCTTAGAGAGCCAGTCAATGTAAAAAGTCTCATTCAATAGCCTGCATGTTGGTGGCATTCTAGCTACAGATATAATCAAAACAATATTTGGTAAATCATATGCAAAGCACCTTGAAACTATTTCATTTATAAAGAATATTGGGAAAACTGCCTACATATCTAAATATCATTTTGGTTAATTATTTAAGGGTTTTTTACATCGACAAGAAAGCAACAGATATAGATAACCATGTTCATTTCATTATATTTTATGATATATTGAAACTATTGAGAAAATTTGAATATAATTGACAGATTTTGTAAATGAAAATTAAGTCCTATAGAAGAATTTTATTAGGCTCACTGATTGCACTGGCATAGCTCAGTCAGTGTTGGGACTAAATGTATATCTGTAAGGACCAATTAAAATATGTACCCTTACATAATTTGTACATATTATACTTTTCAGAGACAATCATATTGATTCATTTTAGTGACAAGCAACAGACAGACAGACTGTTAAAAGAGTATACTTAGCAAACCCATTAATGGGAAAGCTTTTTGCAAAACAATGTGATCATCTTAAGGTAAAGCATACAATATTTCAAAATTTGACATGCAAAAAATGCTGGCTTTCTCTTGCGAAAATACATCAAAGAAGATTGGGGTTTAAGAAAAATAAATTGGAAATTTTTATAATGATAATTTAATTTATAGCAAAGTTTCTTTTTGAAACATATATTAGGTACATATTTGGTAAAAATGAATAGAATACTGAAGGTAATCAGATTCTTACTCTGATTTTAAAAGGTAGAATCACTGCATAAGAATCAGTTGGAATTATGATCAATAACCAAATTAATACTTTCATGCTTCCCAATTTTAAAAATTTACATCTTCTGCAAATGAAATGAAAGTGGGCAGATTTAATGAATCATATGACCAGATATAATTTTAATTTTATATTAAAAACTTAATGTTTATAAATATGATTAGTTAAGGAATTCATTTGTCATGGTCAGACAAAATTAATTTACTCATGTTCCAGCTCAGGAATGGCCAAAAGATATAATAGAAAATAGTGCATTGAATTGTGTTCAAATTGGAAAACCATAGTTGTTTTTTGAGAATTTTTTTAGTTTATGAAGAAAAAAATTATAAATTTTGCTATTGTTAGTAGCCATAGAAAGGGGCTTCTAAAAAAGGGGGGGGGCTTCTGCTACTAAAAAGCTAAGAATTCTTGATTATTAGTTGAAAAAGATTTAAAAATATAAACTTTGAGAAATTGCACCAAAACAAAATATGTATAACTGGAATATTATTTCATATATTATTATTTCATATGCTGTAAATATTAAAACTGTGACTGTTATCAACAAATACTTATTCATGGCATATTTATTATATATTCAACATTTGTATGTTATTTACAAACAAGACTAAGTGAAGGTCCTTAACCATATATTGGATATTCCATTTTAACTTTTGATCTGTGTTGGATCTCCTCCATGAAAGTGCCAAATATCTCTTGCAAGGACAGGTCTCACTGTTTTATGTGTAACAATATTAAAAACCAAAGGGTCACTTATACAGTAACAGTAATAATATATGATAATAAACTGTGAATGACTTAACTCTCATCAGCAATTCAAGGATCCAAGAAAACTCCAAGAAACTCATACAGAAAAAGGCTCTCCTCCACACTAGGAGATCCTGACACAGAGTGAATACAGATTGAAGCTTACTATCTTTCACATTATTGCCTATATGAGTTTTTTCTCTAGTGTAAGTGATATGTGTCTTCATTCACAATATGAGGTGCATGGAAATATGTATCACACATGTACACTAATATTACCTACTGTCTTAAGGAAGTGGGGAGAAGAAGAAATGGAGAGAGAATATGGATTGCAAAATGCTGGAAAATAATTAAGAACTGTGTTAACGTAATCTGGAAAAAAATCAGAGTTGAACAATTTTTTTTTTCCTGTGGTTACATCTTTCAAGTAATCTTGTATAATTGTAAATGGGAGAGATCTTGTTTAAAGAAAGCTGTTAAGGAAGCATTTTGATCTAATGAATCAAATACATTTTTATAGTCAGAAAATAGTAAGCACAATAGGAACTTATATTCTCTACATTTCCCCAACAATTATAACATAGATGTGGGTTTTTTTTTAAAGCATGCCATTTTCTACCTAATACCTTCATCAAGGATGTTCTTCATGCATGTTCAAATGATTCTCATAATAAAAGTATGAGGATGGTATTTGATTTACCATTTTTTAATAATAACATTAATTTTATCCTACACTTTGGAAATTGATCTCAAATTCCTTCAAAAGTGTCTTACCTCTACTTAGGCTCCCTCTTTTGGCATTTGGTGAAGTCTGGTTGCCGTTTTCGTTGTTGTTCTTCTCAGAGATATTTCCACTTATTTAAGAACAAATATAGAATTATGATGCTAAAACCAAATGGGATAGTTCTTCTCCTTGATCTATTATAGTAACCTTCACAGATATTTCCCATCTTTCATTTGCTTATAATCTACTATTTTTCCTCTAAAAGTTTTCTGAATTACTTTGTTTAGGTGGGTCTCTGACATTGGTTTGTGAGGTGATATTACTTATCATCTTATATCATAAAACTATATGAACAGATTTTATAGTATAAACTACAGTCATTCCTGCCTTGGCAAGGGAGTTGAACATTTTCCTAGTCAATTTTTTGGCTTTTTTGTTTATAGATGTTTTAAATTATTTACTTATTAATAAAATTGACATAGTCTATGTCAATGTCACTTCCTCCAACTTTAACTTATTCTTATATAAAATTAGTTTTATTTTCTAATTTGTTTGTTTTATTATTCTTTTCTTTCAAAAATTTGAATTCCAAATTCTCACCCTCCCTCCCACTGCCTCCTACACTCACTGAGAAAGCAAGCATTAGATCAATTATACATGTGAAAGTATGCAGAACATATTTTTATGTCAGCCATATTACAGAAAAGCAAGAAAAATAAGGAACACAAGAAAAGTATACCTCAATTTTCACTCAGAATTCATCACATTGCTCTCTCTGAAGGTGGATAGCACTTTTCATCATGAGTCTTTTGGAATTGTCTTGGATCATTGTAATGATGAGAGAAGCCAAGCATTTCATAGTTGATCATTATTACAATATTGCTTTTATTATGCACAGTTATCTTCCTTCAGTTTGCATCAAATAGTTCTTGCTTTGTTTTTCCGAAATCATTCCTGCATGATTTCTTACAGCACAACAGTATATTATCACAATCATATACCACAGCCTCCTCAGTCATTCCCCAATTCATGAGCAGCCCCTTCAGTTTCCAATTCTTTGTAACAACAAAAAGAGTTGCCATAAATTCATACATATATAAATATATATATGTCACTTTTCTTTTTCCTTTGATTTATGATTTATTTGGGATACAAATCTAGTAGAGGTATCACTGAGTCAAAGGATATGCATAGTTTTATAGCTCTTTGTGCACAATCCCAATTCCTTTCCATAACAGCTGGACCAGTTCATGACTTCATTAAGGTACCTATTTTTCCCTTATTCTCTGTAGCATTTGTCATTTCTGATATGTGTGAGGTGATAGCTTACAGGTATTTAATTTTCATTTCTCAAATTAGCAATGTTTTAGAGCAGATTAGAATAAAAGCAAATTAATGAAAAGAACAAAGAAAATTTGGGCATAGTAAAATGAAGACCAATATACATAATTAAAACATCTATAATCATGGAGAAAAGATGGAGGGAATTAACTCCACTTAATTCAGAGGAGGAAAGAGAGGAGATGAAGGGAGAAAGAAAAGAAATAGGAATATATTAAATCAATCAATATATATGAAGTCAATAATTTAAGTGAAAACTAGGAGAAATCAAAGGAAATGGATAGGAGAAAGGAGAAAGAACACCTATGAATAGAAATGCATCAAGAGTTATTTAAAAATTAATCTAAGATACATTAAATATATTACTGTTACACATAATAATCATATATTAATTTAATTTTAGACATTTTATCTAAAATATTATAATAATAAACAAATGCAAGAAAACAAGCTTAAATCATTTTACATCTCAAGAAAAAACAACAGTAATTATGAAAACAAAATATCAGAAACTATTGTAGCACAGAAAAGCAATAAATCAACAAACACATATACATATGCATGCAATCAAAATGGGAAGTATGAGATAAATTCAAAAGAAGAAGTTGCAATCAGTCTATAAGACAAAGAAAAAAATCACAAGATCAATAGAAATAAACAAGGATCAGGAATAGAATTACATCAAAGTAGTTAAATGAAAACTAATTGCAGGAATATAAAATGGATATTGAAAGGCAAGAAAATACAAATTTAGCTCTCAGAGTGTTAAATATTAATATACTAATAGTCCACAGTAAAAGATAATCACACAATGAAAAAGAAAAAGAAAAACCACAAACTATTGCAGGTCAGAAATCTAGCAAAACTAGCAAAAACACACATATGCACATGCAAAGTATCAAAATTAAAGGTCTCTGAGGACTCCAGAAAATCATGTTACAACAAATGTATAAGACGATATCAACAGAAATAAAGAAATAAAATAATACTTAAGAGAACAAAAAATAACCAATGACAAATCATTAAAATTCATTAATGAAAAGTTAATAGTTACAAAAAGACATAGAAGATAACACAATAATAGTTCCTCTCTTAGAATTGAACAAATAAAAAAGAATGAACCAAATAAAGCATCAGATACATTACAGTTGCTGTATTCTAAATGGATACATTAAAAATGCATACAAATTTCTCAGAATTCCATAGAGCTTTTACAAGAAGAGACCATGTGTTAGGACACAAAAATTATAAACCACTCTTTGCACATGATATGATGATCTACTTAAAGAATCCTAGAGAATCCACCAAAAAGCTAGTGGAAATAATTAACAACTTTAGCAAAGGTGCAGGTTACAAAATAAACCCACATAAATCATCAGCATTTCTATATATTTCCAACACATCTCAGCAGCAAGAGTTAGAAAGAGAAATTCCATTTAAAATCACCCTATACAATATAAAATACTTAGGAATCTATCTGCCAAGACAAAACTTGGCAGGTAGTTGAACACAACTGCAAAACACTATCCATACAATTAAAACTAGATCTAAATAATTGGGAAAACATTAATTGCTCATGGGTAGGATGAGCTAACATAATAAAAATGACAATCACACCTGAACTAATTTACTTAATTAGTGCCATACCTATTAAACTACCAAGAAACTTTTTAAAAAATATTTTAATGAATTAGAAAAAAAAACATAAAAGGTTCATTTGGAAGAACAAAAAATCAAGAATATCAAGGGAAATATTGAAAAAAAATATGAAGGAAGGTGGCCTAGCAGTAACAGACCTCAAACTATACTATAAAGCAATGTTCATCAAAACAATATGGTACTGGCTAAGAGACAGAAGGGAGGATCAGTGGAATAGACTTGGGTTAAGTGACCTCAGTAAGAGTATTTGACACATCCCTTATAGAACACAACACAATAAAAATAGTAATTAATATATAGAAATCAAGGAAAGGCCATGGGCTTAAATGGATATTTAATATATTTAATTTATATATTTATGTATGTTTATATATGTAGTAAATAATTAATTAAATATATTTCATATATTTAATATTATTCTGAACAATTAGTAGAATTAATTATTATGAAAGTCCATGATAATTATGAGACAACATACCAAAATTTCTAGGATGAAAATGAATTATCAGAAGTTTTAATCCTAAGTGAATTAATGAACTGAATATTGAATTAAAGAATTAGAGAACTGATACCAGAAAAAGCACAAAACAGAATATATGAAGATTACAGGAGAGATAGATAAAAAGGAAATCTCCAAAAACTAGAGAACTGATTCACCAAGAGTACTCTTTCAAATGGGTCCCAACAAAGCTTCACCTTAGTTACAGTTTAATTTAATCTCTGAATTTCACTTTCTACCAAAAAACAAACTTGTCCCTGAAGAGGTACCTTTTTAGATATTACTTTTTAGTCATCTTTTATAGGCTTTCTGCCCTCCCCTTTAGAATAACAAGCTTTAAATAACAGACTGTGCTACTTCCTTGAGGTTGTATGCCTTGTGTTTGGAATACTGTTTTTGACATAAAAACTCATTCTTTGGAGTGATTAATGAAACTGATAAACCTTTAGTTGATTTAAATAAAAAGTAGAGAAAAACCAAATTAGCAAAAATCACAACAGAGAATAAAATTATAAGAACCTACTACATATGGTTACATGTCATCAAAACTAAAAAATTCAAAAGTAATAAAATATTGTCTAGAAAAAGAGAAAACATAAAACCAACAGAAAAAAAGAGATAGAAATCTTCAATAATTGTATTTCCAAAAAAGAAGAAGAAATTAAGAATGCTGTGAAAGAAAATCCAGGTCTGGATAGATTAAGGGAATTTTATAAAATTAAGAGGAAAAAAAAAAAACAGTGCAATGAGATCTTGCTTGATAGAAACACAGTGTGCTCTTAGGGAAAAATAAAATCCATAAGAAAAAATAACTTGACCTATTAAGAACAATTTCAGGCAGTAACTCATAGAAAATTCTTCATTTTAGTCAATTATGAATGTTACCATATTGTAGCATAGAGCAATGCTAAATGAACACCTGACTAGGAATATGTGACATCAAAGATTTTTATCAAGATCCCGAAAATATATTAATGTGGAGCACAGATTTTTCTTGAATTTAGAGATTCTTTCAGTTGCTATGTTAGCCCAGATGACTTCGAAGGGTTTCTACACATTGGAATGCTGTTATTGAGACTAGTTATTACATTCTTTTTCAAACAGTTTTACTGTTGTGAAAGACATCGCAACTATAAAACTGTTCTTCATGTGACATGAAGCATATAAATACCTTAAAATTCTAAAAGTAAAATATACAAGTAAGTAAAAATAACTTGCTTTGTGAATGTTAAACCAATATCCCATTTAATAAGATAGAGTCATAGGTGGCTCTGGTGTTTTGGGACAAGACATAAACCTTCAAAAATACATTTTTAGTGATATATTTTGGTTTTACTTCTTCATTTTTCACTGTCAGGAATTGCTGACAGTTTGAGCAGTAGAGGTCTTGGTGTAGGCCAGATGGTACCAAGGAGAATCGTACAAGGGCAAGAAGAGGCCAAATGCCAGGTTTTCCAATGAAAGAGATTCAGGAAGTGACACTATACATCTCTAGCCAAGAGGTTAGTTATAGAGAAGACAGCTTTATGAGGAATAGGCATGAAGTGGTCATGGTTGGCAGAACATATTTGTGTGCCCGTTGTCCAATGAACTAAAAGCTGTTTATGCACAGGCACCATTCTTTCCTATCTGAGGCTTCATACATTTTTTTGCACTTGCATCTATAAAACGACCCAAATATTACTCCCTTCCCCTGTCCTTCCTTTCCTCATACATGCACACACATACATACCACATGTGTGTAAATAGAACATTCACAACCCCATAAAATACATATATATGCACAGACATGTACACACTCATACCTACAAGGTCTTAGTGGCTCACACTGGATCAAGGCTTACACAGATCTCAGAAGTGAAAAACATGGAGTAATGCCCTCTACCATCATCGAGCCTACAATTTTTTTATTCTAATATATATGCATATATGTATACATATATGTGTATTAGAATTATCCCTCTCATACCTGAAGTTCAATCTTTACTTACTCATGAATTCCTCTAGAATATCAGTCAATACCAGAAGACTTTTTAGTTAAGCATGTAAAAAATTTGGATACACATGAATTTTCTAGGTCAATGTCCAATAAAAGACTAGGCAATTCTGCTTGGTGTCAAGGAGATTTTATTTAGTCAGTTCAATGGGTTTTCCTATTGGAAAATGTCCAATGTTCCTATCACTCAAATTCTAGGAAAGTTAGTAAATACAGGTATTTTTGATAGTCAAATAATGGCCCTAGTCTGTAGGAGTTTGCCAAAGGTCCAGTGGTAGTAAACAATGTATTTACATGCAGAGACTTAGAAATCTATATGGTAGTTTATAAGTCTACCTAGGCATTCTGCAAATTTTCCAGGTAGTGTTTGACTGCCAGGACAGTTGCATGAGTCATAAATCCTGGGAAGAAACAACGATGGAAAACCTGGCAAATTTTGAATAGAGGAATAAGTGAAATTATTAAAGCAGAATACATCACTTGTTGGTAATGGAAGGGGCAAGCAGAATTCCTTAGAGTAATGAATGAAGGAACAGAGAAAATATAGCTTTACAATAGAGATGATTCAGTCTGATCATGAATCGAATCTGGAGGTAGCACATCTAGGATAAGATGGAAAACATTCTCCTGAGGAGATGGAACTTTTGTGTCAATATCTCTGATTAGAGTTTGAGATACAAAATATATAAGCAATTAACAGAAATATATGATCCAAAAGCCATTCCCCAAAAGATAAATAGTCAAAAATATGGACAAATAGTTCTATAGAGAACTGCAAACTAATAACAACTATATAAGAGAATTTTCGATGTCACTAATAACATGAGAAAGGTAAATCAAAACAACTTTGAAGGTTCACCTGTTACCCAACAAATTGGCAAAGAAAACAAAAGTTAGCAATAGTCAGTGAAAAGTTGGGTACACCAATGGATTATTAGTGGAGCTATGAATTGATTCTACTTCTATGAAAAGCAACTTAGAATAATCCAAATAAAGTAACTCAAATGTTCATGCCTTTTGACTCAAAGATATCATTCTTAGGAATATATCAATAAGGTCATTAATAAAAAGAAAAGTCGCATGTGCACCAAAATATTTCATACCAACACTTTTTTTGCTACCAAAGAATTGGAAACAAAGTGGATACCCTTCCATTAGGAGTTGTCTAAACAAATGTATGATACATAAATTTAATGGAAGATTATCCTTCTATATTTTAAATGTAAAAATACTTTTAAAAATTATTTCTACATGTAACTAGAAAAAAAATTGTAAATTAAAAAAGATTATCCTTCTGTAAGAAAAGATGAACCTAATGAACACAGCAAAGTATGGATATATTCATGTGCACTGATGAAAAAAGTAGTGAGTAGATATAAACAATATTGATAATGACTATAGAAGTTTTAAATGGAGAGGTCAACTACCATAAAGCAATTAAAATTAAATGTTATAGTATCATAAAGAACACATTTACAGCCCATAAACATATAAGAAGACAGTTTCATCACTACTTTCTAGATGCTACTGTCAGATTTTTTTTATGGATGGATTGGTTTTGCTGACTTTTTTACCACTTAAAAATCTTATTTATTATAAGCAATATCTCTGAGACAAGGGTAAAGATATTCTATTAGAAAGATATTAACAAGATCAATTTTATAAAAAAAGAGCAGCTGTAGCCAGAATTAGAGGAATATATCCTGCAGGTCCATGGAATAACTCCCAAAGTATCCACTGGGAGCTAACCAGAGTAAGAAATTATGAGTATTATAGTCATATAAAAGTTGTGGTTGGGGTCAGATGGTAAAAGACCACCATAGTGAATAATGGAACAATCAAAAAAGCATTGAATAAATATCAATTATATACAAGGAACTTTGAGATGCTCTGAATCTACAAACAAAAAATAAAAGCAATTCCAGCCCTCAAGGATCTTACATTATATTGGGGGAGAAAATATACACTAATATATACATAGTAACTTTGAGGGAGTGTAACTAGCAACCAAAGGAACACAAAAATACAGGAAGAGTGTAGCATTTGATTTGAATATTGAAAGAAATTATCAACACTAAGAACCAGGTGAAGAGGGAAGGAATTCCAAGCATGGGGTATAGCTAGTATAAGGAGATAGCAATGGGAGATGCAGAGTCATGTGTAAAGAAGAGAAAGTACAGCAGCTAGGCTGGATCACAAAGGCTATCAGGAAAGTAATGCACAAAAATAGAATGGTTCCAGGTCATAGAGTCTTTTAAAATCTTAATGAAGAGATTTCTCTTTTAACTTAGAAGTAAAAAGGAGTAGGGAGTCATATGGTCAGATCTACACTTCAGGCAAAACTGTTTTGGAAGATGAATTTGAGAGGGGAGAAATTGAAGTAAGGCATACCAATAAGAAAACTATTAAAATAGTTCAGGTGAGAGGGAGGGGCTGAAATAGACTAGTGGTCATATGAGTAGAAACAAGGGAATATGGGAAATTTATAGGTAGAAATGGCAGGCTCGACAACTTATTGCATATGTAAGTAAGGAAAAAGAGCTCAAGCATAGCTCAACTTATAATCTAACAGGGGAAACAATATGCAAACAACTATATATTTTTAGTTATTTCCTATTGATCATATATACAAAAAATTAAGAGGAAAGTAGTATTAAGAGGGATTGAATAAAACTTCTTATGAAAAATGGGTTTTATTTAAGAAAATTAAGGTAAACTAGGAAGGTCAGTAGTGTGGAGTAGGAATTCTATCCCTTTCCAGGGGAAGGCCAGAGAGAACTAAACAACCAGAAGACCAATGTCACTAGATCAGAGAGTACATTTAGGGAAGTGAAGCATAGATATATTGGAAAGGTAGGAGGAGGAGAGGTTTTGAAGGGCTTTGGATGCAAAAAAAATTGTATTTGCTCTTGGGGGCAAAAGCAAGCCCTTGGACTTCCGGTTAAGATGGCGGCTTAGAGAAAGCTAAAGTTCAGATCTCCGGAAAACCCTTCCCGACCGATCTCAAACTATAAGCTCCTAAGGCGCCGAAATTCAAAACGATCAACAGCACAGACCCTGGGAACCCTCCTCCTGGACCTGGACCCGGTTCAAAAGGTACGGCTCCCCTCAAAAGCCAGAACCCGAGATCATTCCGACCTCTGGGGTAGGAGCTCAGAGCCCAAGGCTCCCAGAAGCCGCAGCCCTGCGGGGCTCAGGGAGCAGGGTCGGAACAACAACCCTCAGGGCCTTCTACGGAGTCCCGGTGAAAGTTACTGCCTGGGGCTTCCGCTGCAGAGAGCTGGTCAAAACAACAGCAACCCTCAGGGCAGGCAAGACAGCCTCACGGGCTGGATCCTGCTATCCAAGTCTCAGTGAAAGTCCTTGCCCTCGGAGTTGGGGAAGCTGCAGCCCATCCCCCCGCAGGCCGACGAAACAGCCTCACGCCAGCGATTCTGAAGGCAACTTCCGGAAAGCAAGCCGGGGGGAGAGTATGGCCTCGTGGTCCGACCTTTCCATTCCAGTTCCAGTGAGGCATATTCAGTTTAACCCAGGGAAAGCTCATTGAACCAACATCTGCCCAGGACTAAAGCCTCGGAACACCAGACAGAGATAAGAAAAGCTAATCCTCCACATTCAGAGATGGCAAACTCCACAGAAGCACAGAAGCCCCAAAATACCAAGAAAAATAAGAAGAAAGGGGTGACTTTGGACACATTCTATGGAGCCAAAATACAAAATACAGAGCAGATAGAAGAAGATATACAAGAAAATTCTCCAAAATCTTCCAAAGGAAATAGAAACTCTCCACAAACCCATGAAGAATTTGAATCAGAAATGACCAAAAAGATGGAAGCCCTCTGGGAGGAAAAGTGGGAAATAATGCAAAAGAAATTCACGCATCTACAAAACCAGTTTGACCAAACTGTAAAAGAAAACCAGGCTTTAAAGCAAGAACTAATAAAGCAAAGCCAAAACACCAAGAAATTAGAAGAGAACATAAAATATCTCACCGACAAGGTAATAGATCTGGAAAATAGAGGGAGAAGAGAAAATTTAAGAATAATTGGACTCCCAGAAAAGCCAGAAATAAACACCAAACTGGACATGGTGATACAAGATATAATCAAAGAAAATTGCCCAGAGATTCTAGAACAAGGGGGCAATACAGCCACTGACAGAGCTCACAGAACACCTTCTACACTAAACCCCCAAAAGACAACTCCCAGGAATGTAATTGCCAAATTCCAAAGCTATCAAACAAAAGAAAAAATCCTACAGGAAGCCAGAAAAAGACAATTTAGATATAAAGGAATGCCAATAAGGGTCACACAAGACCTTGCAAGTTCTACTCTGAATGATCGTAAGGCATGGAACATGATCTTCAGAAAGGCAAGAGAGCTGGGTCTCCAACCAAGAATCAGCTACCCAGCAAAACTGACTATATACTTCCAAGGGAAAGTATGGGCATTCAACAAAATAGAAGACTTCCAACTTTTTGCAAAGAAAAGACCAGAGCTCTGTGGAAAGTTTGATACCGAAAATCAAAGAGCAAGGAATACCTGAAAAGGTAAATATTAAGGAAAGGGGAAAAATGTTATCTTCTTCTTTTACTCAAACTCTCTTCTATAAGGACTACATTTATATCAATCTATGTATACTAACATGTGGGGAAAATGTAATGTATAAATAGGGGGTAAAGAAAGACCAAATAGAATAATGGTTCTCACACAAAGATTCACATGGGAAGGGGAGGGGAAGAAAACTCCTATAAGAAGGAGAGGAAGAGAGGGGGGGGGGTTACTTAAACCTCAATCTCAGGGAAATCAACTCTGAGAGGGAAAAACATCCAGATCCATTGGCATCTTGAATTCTATCTTACCCAACAAGGGTAAGGAGAAGGGAAAACCAAGGGGGGGAGGGGGAGAGGGAGAACAAAAAGGGAGGGAAAGAGAGGGGGGAGAGGAGGGAAGAAAAAGGGAGGGACTAAAAAGGGAAACATCAAGGGAGGGGACAAGGGGGACTGATTCAAAGTAAATCACTGGACTAAAAGGTAGAGCCGAAGAAGAAAAGGTTAGAATTAGGGAAGGCAATCAAAATGCCAGGGAGTCCACAAATGACAATCATAACTTTGAATGTGAATGGGATGAACTCACCAATAAAACGTAGACGAATAGCAGAATGGATTAGAATCCAAAACCCTACCATATGTTGTCTTCAAGAAACACACATGAGGCGGGTTGACACCCACAAGGTCAGAATTAAAGGATGGAGTAAGACCTTCTGGGCCTCAACTGATAGAAAGAAGGCAGGAGTGGTAATCATGATATCTGATAAAGCCAATGCAAAAATAGACCTGATCAAAAGGGATAGGGAAGGTAATTATATTTTGTTAAAAGGGACTCTAGACAACGAGGAAATATCATTAATCAACATGTATGCACCAAATAATATAGCACCCAAATTTCTAATGGAGAAACTAGGCGAATTGAAGGAAGAAATAGACAATAAAACCATACTAGTGGGAGACTTAAACCAACCATTATCAAATTTAGATAAATCAAATCAAAAAATAAATAAGAAAGAGGTAAAAGAAGTGAATGAAATCTTAGAAAAATTAGAATTAATAGACATATGGAGAAAAATAAATAGGGATAAAAAGGAATACACCTTCTTCAGCCAAAGCGGTAATCAGAGGCAAATTCATATCCCTGAAAGCTTATATTAACAAACAAGGGAGAGCAGAGATCAATCAATTGGAAATGCAATTGAAAAAACTCAAAAGCGATCAAATTAAAAAACCCCAGCAGAAAACCAAATTAGAAATCCTAAAAATTAAGGGAGAAATTAATAAAATCGAAAGTGATAGAACTATTGATTTAATAAATAAGACAAGAAGCTGGTACTTTGAAAAAAACAAACAAAATAGACAAAGTACTGGTCAATCTAATTAAAAAAAGGAAGGAAGAAAAGCAAATTCACAGCATTAAAGATGAAAAGGGGGACAGCACCTCCAATGAGGAGGAAATTAAGGCAATCATTAGAAATTACTTTGCCCAATTATATGGCAATAAATACACCAATTTAGGAGAAATGGATGAATATATACAAAAATACAAACTGCCTAGACTAACAGAAGAGGAAATAGAATTCTTAAATAATCCCATATCAGAAATTGAAATCCATCAAGCCATCAAAGAACTTCCTAAGAAAAAATCCCCAGGGCCTGATGGATTCACCTGTGAATTCTATCAAACATTCAGAGAGCAGTTAATCCCAATACTATACAAACTATTTGACATAATAAGCAAAGAGGGAGTTCTACCAAACTCCTTTTACGACACAAACATGGTACTGATTCCAAAACCAGGCAGGTCAAAAACAGAGAAAGAAAACTATAGGCCAATCTCCCTAATGAATATAGATGCAAAAATCTTAAATAGGATACTAGCAAAAAGACTCCAGCAAGTGATCAGAAGGATCATTCACCATGATCAAGTAGGATTCATACCAGGGATGCAGGGCTGGTTCAACATTAGGAAAACCATCCACATAATTGACCATATCAACAAGCAAACTAGCAAGAAGCACATGATTATCTCAATAGATGCAGAAAAAGCCTTTGATAAAATACAACACCCATTCCTATTAAAAACACTAGAAAGCATAGGAATAGAAGGGTCATGCCTAAAAATAATAAACAGTATATATCTAAAACCAACAGCTAATATCATCTACAATGGGGATAAACTAGATGCATTCCCAATAAGATCAGGAGTGAAACAAGGATGCCCATTATCACCTCTACTATTTGACATTGTACTAGAAACACTAGCAGTAGCAATTAGAGAAGATAAAGGAATTGAAGGCATCAAAATAGGCAAGGAGGAGACCAAGTTATCACTCTTTGCGGATGACATGATGGTCTACTTAAAGAATCCTAGAGATTCAACCAAAAAGCTAATTGAAATAATCAACAACTTTAGCAAAGTTGCAGGATACAAAATAAACCCACATAAATCATCAGCTTTTCTATATATCTCCAACACAGCTCAGCAGCAAGAACTAGAAAGAGAAATCCCATTCAAAATCACCTTAGACAAAATAAAATACCTAGGAATCTATCTCCCAAGACAAACACAGGAACTATATGAACACAACTACAAAACACTCGCCACACAACTAAAACTAGACTTGAGCAAATGGAAAAACATTAACTGCTCATGGATAGGACGAGCCAATATAATAAAAATGACCATCCTACCCAAACTTATTTATCTATTTAGTGCCATACCCATTGAACTACCAAAATACTTCTTCACTGATTTAGAAAAAACCATAACAAAGTTCATTTGGAAGAACAAAAGATCAAGGATATCCAGGGAAATAATGAAAAAAAAACACATATGATGGGGGCCTTGCAGTCCCTGACCTAAAACTATATTACAAAGCAGCAGTCATCAAAACAATTTGGTACTGGCTAAGAAACAGAAAGGAAGATCAGTGGAACAGACTGGGGGAAAGCGACCTCAGCAAGACAGTATACGATAAACCCAAAGATCCCAGCTTTTGGGACAAAAATCCACTATTCGATAAAAACTGCTGGGAAAATTGGAAGACAGTGTGGGAGAGACTAGGAATAGATCAACACCTCACACCCTACACCAAGATAAATTCAAAATGGGTAAGTGACTTAAACATAAAGAAGGAAACCATAAGTAAATTGGGTAAACACAGAATAGTATACATGTCAGACCTTTGGGAGGGGAAAGGCTTTAAAACCAAGCAAGATATAGAAAGAATCACAAAATGTAAAATAAATAATTTTGACTACATCAAACTAAAAAGCTTTTGTACAAACAAAACCAATATAACTAAAATCAGAAGGGAAACAACAAATTGGGAAAAAATCTTCATAGAAACCTCTGACAAAGGTTTAATTACTCATATTTATAATGAGCTAAATCAATTGTACAAAAAATCAAGCCATTCTCCAATTGATAAATGGGCAAGGGAAATGGATAGGCAGTTCTCAGATAAAGAAATCAAAACTATTAACAAGCACATGAAGAAGTGTTCTACATCTCTTATAATCAGAGAGATGCAAATCAAAACAACTCTGAGGTATCACCTCACACCTAGCAGATTGGCTAACATAACAGCAAAGGAAAGTAATGAATGCTGGAGGGGATGTGGCAAAGTAGGGACATTAATTCATTGCTGGTGGAGTTGTGAATTGATCCAACCATTCTGGAGGGCAATTTGGAACTATGCCCAAAGGGCGACAAAAGAATATCTACCCTTTGACCCAGCCATAGCACTGCTGGGTCTGTACCCCAAAGAGATAATGGACACAAAGACTTGTGCAAAAATGTTCATAGCTGCGCTCTTTGTGGTGGCCCAAAACTGGAAAACGAGGGGATGCCCATCAATTGGGGAATGGCTGAACAAACTGTGGTATATGTTGGTGATGGAGTACTATTGTGCTAAAAGGAATAATAAAGTGGAGAAGTTCCATGGAGACTGGAACAACCTCCAGGAAGTGATGCAGAGCGAGAGGAGCAGAACCAGGAGAACATTGTGCACAGAGACTGATACACTGTGGTATAATCGAACGTAATGGACTTCTCCATTAGTGGCGGTGTAATGTCCCTGAACAACTTGCAGGAGAAAAAAACACCATTCATAAGCAAAGGATAAACTATGGGAGTGGAAACACCGAGAAAAAGCAACTGCCTGAATACAGAGGTTGAGGCGACATGACAGAGGATAGACTCTAAATGAACACTCTAATGCAAATACTATCAACAAAGCAATGGGTTCAAATCAAGAAAACATCTAATGCCCAGTGGGCTTACGCGTCGGCTATGGGGGGTGGGGGGAGGAAAAGAAAATGATCTATGTCTTTAACGAATAATGCTTGGAAATGATCAAATAAAATATATTTAAAAAAAAAGCAAGCCTTTGGAATTTATTCATGGTGGGGAAAAGTGACATGATCAGACCAGAGTTTTGGAAAGATCACTTTAGCTGAATGGAAGATGTATTGAAGCTGAGAGAGATTTGAAGAAGGCAGACCCATCAGCAGGCTATTGCAGTATTCTTGGTAAGAGGTAATGAGAGTTCTGTACTAGAGTGGTAGCAATGTCAGAAGAAGATATATTGGAAGGATGTTACTCTGCAGCTGTCTTTTATCTGCAAAACAGAGAGTTCTAAGATCTCTTGCAGTTCTAAATCTGCAGTTCTAAGAAAGGGAGGTTTGCAAGGAATTAATTGGTTGGGAAGTAGGTCAAGTAAAGGGTGTAGGGTTTACATTTGAGGTAGAGGAAAGGCCACAAGAAAAGAAAGGAAGGCCACAAAATATGTTAGGATATAGCTATTTGCTATATTTGCTATCCAGATTAGATAGATTGTAAAATATAATTAGGAAACTAAAGAGGAATAAGAAGGGATATGAAGAAAGTTGGGGAAGAAAAACTTTGGCAAGCAGGTATTTGGCAATTTACATATTTATCTAGTTTTTACTAAAACAAAAACAAAAATTTAAAACTGTTTTTGGAAATGAGAATTATATGAGAATTACATAGTAAATATAGAGCTATGTAATATTTAAGTGGCTTTAGTTAATTTAGAAATCCCATTTTCAACATTTTAGCTATGCAAAATTATTTGGATCCAAAATATTACATTTTTCCATGCTAAGCATTTTCATTTTTGTTAATGATCATTTGAATCAATGACAATGTCATTCGACTCATCAAAAAAACTCAGCATAAAAAAATTTTCCACATAAGGATAATGATGACAGTAACTCCAAAAAAAAACCTGAAGAAAGATTTTAAATGTTTCCCTATTCATTATCTCCCACATGGATAGAACAAAAATCATTTAAAGTATGAAGACCTAGCATAGGAGATCAAAATCATGTGGGAACAAGGTAAACCACATGGAGTGCCTATTGTCTCAGCTGTTGTTGAAGTTGTATTGGGGAGCCCTGGAATGAGGTAACAAAGGGTGAACATTTTTGTTCAAGCACAAAAGTATAAATCTCCAATATCCTAGAGGATCCAGTAAATATGCTGCTGAGATAAAAGCATCATTATGCTTGGGATATAACTTTTTCTCACAATCACCTAAATGTAGAACTGATTCATAAAAATTTAATAACAATGTTTTATAATGTTTTAATAGATGTTGCCTTACCTAATATACTCACTCAAATCTATAAGAAATGAAAACTTTCCAAATATAGGGATTAACAGAAAAAATAAAACCATGTTAGAAAAGGACAAATATATGTTGTCCCTTGTCATCCTCTGTGGTAGATTTGTCTTTAAAACTTCCAAGACATAGGAATCCTAGATTTAGAGTCAGAAAGGACATTTGAGGCCACTGGGTCCAACTTGTTGATTTTTTAGATGGAGAAACAGGCCCAGAGAGTTTAAGTGACTCTTCCAGGGTAACATAGCCTGTACATGTCTGAGGTAAGAAGTAAACCAGTCTTCTGATTTCAATTATAATATCTATCCACTAAATATCTGGGATATGTTCAGTAAGTCTATAGAAGATGAATACATATACCAAAGTTTAAATTCAACTAAAAAAGTCATTTTCCTCACTTGTACAACAGCAAGTAGAACACTAAGCATAAAAGAATAATAGCATGATACTAATTATTTCTGTCATCCTGATCAAAAATGATGATTCAGATAACCATGATAATATAAAGATGTTAAATTTACAGACTGCTTTATATCCCTTATTATCTCAAATGGACCATACAACACTCTACTGTGGTTATGGTTATCCCTATTTTACAAATAGGGGAACTGAAGTTCAGAGAGTTGAAGTGACTTGCTTAAATTCTTTCCATAAGCAACATTTGAACCCTTATTTTCCTGACTCCATACATAGTGTTCTATATACTGTATCACTCTACTAAGCCAGTATGTCAGGAAATTATTTCTTTATAAACCTTCCAGAAAAAACATGAACATAATTAGGGTATAATCATTTGTTTTAAACATCATCAAAACACTCAATCAAGCACACATTGGTGAATATCACACAGTGGTCTTTCCACAAAACAAGTTAAATGAAATCTCAGTCCCTTAGGAATTTAGCTCAGAGAAAAAAAAACTATCCCAAAAGTCACAGGCAAGCCATTACAATAAAAGTCATCTATTCATTCAAATGTCATTTAATAAGAAATTATGAATAAGTTAATTTTAATGGAGATTTTTATAAGAATATAAGCCATTCCTCCTATACCAAAATAAATTCAAAACAAGTAAATGACAAATATAGGGAATGAAATCATGAATAAATTAGGTGAACATAGAATAGTATACATGTCAGATCTGTAGGAAAGGAAGGAATATAAGATCAAGCAAGAGATAGAGAACATTACAAAATGTAAAATGAACTATTTTGATTACATCAAATTAAAAAGGTTTTTGTACAAAGAATATAAGCCATTCCCCAACAAATTAATGATTAAAAGATATGAACAGACAATTTTGGATGAAGAAATTGAAGCAATATTAAAAAATGCTTTAAATCATTAGTGATTAGAGAAATTCAAATTAAAACAATTCTGAAATATCTCACTTCTTTCATACTGACTAAAATGATAAAAGGGAAAAATAACACATTTTGGAAGGGATGTGGGGAAAATACACTGTTGATGGAACTGTGAACTGATTCCATCTTTTTAAAGAGCAATTTGGAATTATGCTGAGAGTTATAAAACTGTGTATATCCTCAGATCCAGCAATATCTCTGCTGTTTGTTTCCCAAGGAGATCAGGGGAAAAAAAAGAGGAAAAAGGCCTTTTATGTTCCAAAATATTTATAACAATTCTTTTTGTGGTGTCAAAGAACTGGAAATTGAGAGGATGGCTATCAATTGAGGAATGGCTGAAAAAAATTGTGGTATAAGATTGTGATGGGATATCACTGTGCCATAAGAAATAACAAGCAGGTTAATTAAAAAAAACTTGGCAAGGCTTACGCAAAATTATAAAAGGAAAAATGAATAGAACCAAAAGAACAATATATGTAACAATAAAATATTGTTTTACTTGTATATATTGTACATGTCCATCTGCAATGAATGAATTGATAAGTAGAAATAAGCACGACATAGTTTATATATATATATGTATGGAATACATATATATATATATAAATATATATATATATATATATATATTTTTTTTTTGTCAAATAACTCCTAATTCAGGGAGAGGTTAGCTGAGAATGTTATTGTAACAAAATAAATAAATTTTAAATTAAAAAACATGAAAAAGAAAATTCATTTTTACTAGAATTTCTGCATTAAAGCTCTAAATGTAGAATATTTCAGAGGGGTGGTTTTGTTAACCACCTGAAGATCATTATTCCAAGCTCCATACATTTTGGATTTCAAGAGAACAAAGCAAAAAACAATGGAAGCAGGTGTTTCATGACCTCATTTAAAAATACTAAGGAGAAAGACCAGAAAGGCCTGGCTCCTTGGCAAAGGGCATTTTAAGCAGCAGGAACAGTTAGTCAGTGAATGAGTAGTTGTTTAAATGCCTCCTATGTGCCAGGTACTGTGCTAAGTACTGAAACAGCATTATAAAAGGCAGGAAATTGTTTCCAGAAATGCCAAGTTAATCTGCTTTAATAACCATCAGATTAGTTGAGGGGAAAGCAATATAAATAAACTATCTAGAAGGAAACTAAGATATATATAGAGAGACAGACAAACAAACAAACAGATAGACAGAAAGACAGACAGACAGACAGACAGATAGATAGATAGATAGATAGATAGATAGATAGATAGAGAAAGAAAGAGAGAGAGAAAGAGAGAGAGAGATGGATGGATGAATGGATGAATGGATGGATAGATGGATGGATGAATCCATTTCTGTCACAAATCACTCTATAGCCTTAGGTCAGTGACTAACATCCCAGAGCAACTATAAAAATTAGGATACAAAACAAACATCTATAAAAATGGGGATAAAACTTTGACCACAGGAGTATCATGAGGATCAACTGAAGTTTTATATATATATATATATTTTTTAATATGTTTTATAAACCACAAAGTACTCTAAGTGTGAGCTGATATTAATATTTTAAATTTCCAGGAATCTAACCAAATTTTCCAAATTTTGCCATGTTAATTAATATTAATTATTAATATTTATAATAATAATAATAAAAATCTCTTGAATATCTCCTGTGAAAATGTGGTATAAGGGAGGAAATAATACTGCATCCTCTGGTAAACTTTCAAATAGAATGAGAAAAACTTTCACCCAGCCATAAAATGAAATGAGCACAAATTAAACATTAAGCATCTATTACCTTAAATTTGGGTCTTTTCAAGATCCAAATTTTGTGTCTCAGGAAACCAAGAGCATAAGAAAAATAAGAATCATCATTTCATGCTGCCAGGATATGTTAGTTTAGGAACTGCCTTGTTCCTTACAAGGAATGGACAAGAAATGGGTACCAGCATTTTTATCATTGGTCTTCTAAAATTATGATTGGGCATTTTGTTGATGAGAGTTCTTAAATCTAATTATTTTAAGGAATCAGTTTTTCTTTTTTTCCATTCAGAAAGATAAAAGGTAAGAGAAAGAATAAATAAATGTTTGTTAATTGAAAAATCATTTTTTAAACCTTTATCTTCTGTCTTGGAATCAATATAGTGTATTGGCAGAAGAGTGGTAAGGGCTGGCAATGGGGGTTTAGTGACTTGCCCAGGATCACACAGCTTGGAAGTGTCTGAGGCCAGATTTGAACCTACAGACTCCCATCTCTGAGCCTGGCTCTCAATCCACTGAATGACCTAGCTGCTCCCATGAAAAAACAATTTTAAAAGATTAAAAAACTACTTCTGTAAAGGTTATCAAAAGGGGAGGACCACAAGCCATAAGTTGGCTAAAACTTTTATTGCTGGAATATGGGTATGTTATAGCAGGTGAAAAATTATGGCGGTTTTTTAATAAAATATAAATACATTCTCTTCTGTATGTGACCATTTCAGAACAGAAGATTAAGACTTCCTATTGTTATTTACATCTGTAGATTGTCTGTTGTATATGCCTTCATGCATAACTCTCATCACACATGCAGGTTCCCTACTTAAATAACATACTTCCTAAAAGGGTTTCACAGCTTAGTGAATACTTAACTCTCTTTTCACCTTTTGGCATTCCAAAATCCAGGCCCAATTCAATCAAAAAGCTAGATTGGAAGTGAGTATTTGGGAAATTAAATGGCAACATGAATTTCATCTTTAATATAGTGATTTCTATAATGGAAGACTCGGGTTTTTTCTTTGACTTGTTTCTGCTTTTATGAGGTTTTTTGTTGTTGTTGTTGTTTTGTTTGTGTGTTTTGAGAATTTATCATAGATCCAAAAGAACTAACGTGCATTTATTTGCTTTTCTACTTTTACTACTTTTTAACAATATAGTAATTAAAAGAACAGTTTAAAAAAGGAAAATTAAAAATATAAAGGGAATTAATCATGTAGCATAAAAACCTGACTTTACTTTCCTACCCTTCCCTCTACCCCATGCATAAGTACAAGAAACAACTTATTAAGGACATAGAATTCAGGTAATGTAAAATAACTGATAACTACTGGAAATCAGTACCAATATTAGACTGACTTGGCATACAGCATGGAGAAGGAGTGACTCATTTTCTGTAAAGGTTTCTTAGGGGGGAAGTTTTTCAAGACCAAGAAATAGAATCATGCTTCCCAGGGCATGAACACAACAAGCACTGATTATGGGCTCACTCTCTCAATGACATCAGATGGCAAGAGTCTGAAACTGACCTTTAAATCTTACAAATAGACCACATGTACCCATATAATTGGCATGGAAAGGCTTCTACTCTCTCTCCTTAGGACCATATAAGGAGATCCCATTAAATGAAGGATTAAGACCTCTATGCTTGCAAAGACTTTAATGATTCTATGATCTCATGGATAGAGTTCTCTTTCCAGTGGCATATATCACAACTTGAACACTTTTTCATCTATTATAGTGAAAGCCTATATATTCCCATGGATCCTTCATAAAAGATCCACTAATCCACCTTCTAGAATGTTTTAATCACATGAGAAATAATAGAGCAAAACAAAGAATTGACCTTCTTCCTTTTCTCCTGCTTTATGACCAAGCTATTTATTTTTATTACATATTCTCTAGATAATGTTTTGGTTACTTAACATTTGCAAGTCTTTATTGGTAATATAGTATAGGAAAATTTATCAAAATCTACCTCACTAATGTTTTTTAAAGTGTTTATAATTTTGACTCTTCAGAGATAGTGATGTGTTGCAATACATAGACATATGGGGGAACTATTAGTGTTAAAATGATAGTTTAAGAGTTAGGGATCAAAATGAAATTATTAATATCATTATGCAATCTCTCAAATGAAATGTAGCACTTTCTATACATATATATATATATTTTTTTTTTTTAAATAACTCACATCTACTCAACTGCACAGCTTAGTGTAGACAATAGGTGTTCATCATTTACTTAATTTTTCTTCTGCCAAGTGAGAGGCTGAACTCTTGAATTTTTATGGAACTCATTTAAGAGATACTGTAGTTGGACAAAAAGACTTGTACAAAAATATTCATAGCTGCGCTCTTTGTGGTGGCCCAAAACTGGAAAACGAGGGGATGCCCATCAATTGGGGAATGGCTGAACAAACTGTGGTATATGTTGGTGATGGAGTACTATTGTGCTAAAAGGAATAATAAAGTGGAGAAGTTCCATGGAGACTGGAACAACCTCCAGGAAGTGATGCAGAGCGAGAGGAGCAGAACCAGGAGAACATTGTACACAGAGACTAATACACTGTGGTATAATCGAACGTAATGGACTTCTCCATTAGTGGTGGTGTAATGTCCCTGAACAACTTGCAGGGATCCAGGAGAAAAAAACACCATTCATAAGCAAAGGATAAACTATGGGAGTGGAAACACCGAGGAAAAGCAACTGCCTGAATACAGAGGTTGAGGGGACATGACAGAGGACAGACTCTAAATGAACACTCTAGTGCAAATACTATCAACAAAGCAATGGGTTCAAATCAAGAAAACATCTAATGCCCAGTGGACTTATGCGTCGGCTATGGGGGGTGGGGGGGAGGAAAAGAAAATGATCTTTAACGAATAATGCTTGGAAATGATCAAATAAAATATATTTAAAAAAAAACAAAAAAAGAGAGATACTGTAGTATTCCAAGGCTTGATGCAAATAAAATAATGATATCTACCAAAAGGAGAATCTTAAGCATCTCACCACATAGGAGGCATCCCTCCAATTTTTAATCCATAAAAACATCCTCCATGTCAACATCAAATGCTTTTGAAAGCATGTCTCATTTTATGCCTCATTTCATATTCTTAAATAGAATGCCATTGAACAAATTATATCTGTTCTTGAATCTATCAAGGAACCTTATGTGATGTTAAGATATGGATGGAAAAATTTTGGTAGAAGAAAGACTATAAGGCTACTCTTTGACTGGTTGAATCAAATGCTTTTGAAATAATCAGATAACAAACCCACTAGGACCTCATACTCTCAGCATCTTTTAGACAACTGGATAATTATAAGATAAAGTGTACTATAGAAAATCTTTTGAAAAGCCTCCCTGTCTTTTTGTCATATTTTCATCAAATATATCATAAATGCTTGATAATTGTCAAAAACTTTGTAGAAATGAAAAAGTAGGCATATGAATGGACAATTATTGGAGTATTCTCAATTTCATTTCAGGAACAATACCATCCAAAGTTGTTGTTTTTCCCTAATCAGTAATTATCCAACCTTCTCAAAAATTAATCCTTTGAGTTCAAAAGTATATTGCCACTAGAACAAACACCTTCTGTGTTTATTGGGTATTTTCTAGTTAGTGTTCCCAATTATATCTTTAATGTAATTTCCCTTTTCTCATATAGCATATCAGAAATAGTGATATTACCACCTAAAAGTGTCCTTCCACTGTCACCAGAAATAAGTCTCTTAAGAAAACTCCATCAGATATGTTCCATTTTGTTTTGTCTTTTTGTTGTCCTTCCAGTTTTACCTAGAAATACCTTTGGGCAAAATGGGAGCCATACCAAGCTTTCTGAAGATTTTTTGATTGTTTTTTGCTCTTTGGAGTAGCAGTGCTCCTCAGGTGTTTCTACTGTTATCTCCTATAAGATTGCACAGATGGAAATATGCATGTATGTATATACATATATATATATATATATATATATAAATGATTTTGCTTTGGAATACCATGTCTTTCCATTTAGCAAGGAGGTCAAGTATTTGAAAAATGAGATGGTTTCTAATGTCTTCTGCTTTCCACTTTGAGCTAATTGCTTTAGGATCAAGATAGTCATACTAATGATTATGACAGGAATTATGGTAGTAAAATAAGCATTGACTATCTGCTAGAAAACCTGAATTTAAATACTAGCTCTAACATTCACTAGTTAAATGAAATGGACAAGTTCCTCTATTCATCTATCCTACCCTCAGATTTCTCATTCATAAAGGAAGGATAAGATTTGAACAATAGATTTCCAAAGCACTTTATAAATGTTTAGATGCCACATATTAGACCCAGATTTAAACATTCTGACTAATCTCTTTATAAAGAGTGCTAGGGGGCAGCTGAGTAGCTCAGTGGGTTGAGAGTCAGGCCTGGAAATGAGAAGTCCTAGGTTCAAATCTGGACTCAGACACTTCCCAGCTGTGTGACACTGGACAAGTCACTTAAATCCCCATTGCCTAGCCTTTACCACTCTTCTGCCTTGGAACCAACACACAGTATTGATTCCAAGATGGAAGGTAAGGGATATATAGATATATAGATATAGATATAATGCTAAAAAATACTTCTCTATCCATTTTACCTTCCCTCCTCTCGAATTTCCCCAAGAAAAATTTTATTTAAATTTCCCTTCTTCCATTCATATAATTCCTATTCTCTAAATATCTAAACCAATGAAAACATTCCTATAAGTAATTGAGAAAATGGTATTGATTTCCTACATTATGTAGCTCTGATGACTTCATATCCATTAACCATTTTATTAAAGTAACTAACTTCTTTATTAGCTACTCTCATTTTAAAAGTTGGTTAGGAGGCAGCTGGGTGACTCAGTAGATTGAGAGTCACACCTAGAGCTGAAAGGTCCTAGGTTCAAGTCTAGCCTCAGACAATTCTTAGCTGTGTGACCCTGGGCAAGTCACTTGATCCCCATTGCCTAGCCTTTACCACTATATATATATATATCTTTATGCTCATACAATTATTTTCTTTCCTGGCAAATATTATGTTAGAAGATAATAAAGGTCAAGATTATGTGTCTAATATAATAAAACACCATATACAACTCAAAAGCTGGTAAGTATTTCTTTGATAATAAGGAATGGTTACTAGTTGTTAGTTTTCTTTCATACTTCTATACTATCCACTACACATCTTCTAATACAATAAATAATAATATACTCATATGAGGCTTAATGTTGAATTTCTAAAAGATCTCAAAAAACATTTAACCTCAAACATTACTATAATTTTAAGGAGGAAAAGAACAAAAATCAAAGTATATATTAGTGAAAGAAGGGCATAGTACTGTCAGTAATTGAAAGACCCAGTCCATGAGCCTTGAATGATGAGAAATATGATCTTTATACAGTTTTAAGCCATACCATATATCAATGGATTCTTGTCCCTTTTTACAATATTAGAATGCAAAAAAGAGTTCTGTTAATGGAATAGCAAGTTATAAACAATCATTGCTGCTGTTTTGTTCTTCAATTGTTTCAATCATGTTGCATGCTTCATGATCCCATTTGAGGTTTTCTGTGCAAAGATGTTAGAGTGGTTTTCAATTCTCATCTCCAGCTATTTTACAGATGATAAAACTGTGGTAAATAGAGTTAAGTGACTTGTCCAGCATCTCTGGACTGGATTTGAACCCATATCTCACTGAGACAGGAGCTCTATTTGCTGTGCCACCTAAACAATTTAGGTGAAAAGATTTAAACCTTTGAGAATATACTTCTGTACTAAATGGAGAAACATATTTTACTCCATCCAAATATAAAATAACACTCCCAAATTTAAAAACTCAACAGATAATCAAATTGAGTCCTAGTTCTCAAAAGCATGATGCATTTTGAAAGCATCCTAATGATCTTCCCTCTTCAGTTATTTCCAGTTATTTTGTCACTGATTTTGTATTCAAATATTCAATGAATGAATTAAATTTGAAATAAAATATTTAAATAAAAATATGATTTTTTAGTTTTCAGAAATCACTCCAATGATGTGGATTATAATCTCTCCATGACTGCCTATTCTGTGTGACGATTGACTATGCTCTCCAAAACATTTACCACAGAGGATCCACAATGTGCTGGAGGCATCTCTTGTTGTTTTTTTTCCTGACATTGTGATGGTATCAGTGGAACATTCTAGCCATCTATCTGTCATGGCTTGCTCTCATCAAATGACCAGTCCATCATCTCTTCCTGTCCTAGAGTTCCTTGATGAATTTCTTAACTTCTATTCTTCTCTGGCATCCATTCTTAGCTCTATGTTACAGAATGTTCACATCTTGTACCTCTCTATTGCCCTTCCTGTGGCATTCATCATTAGTTCTTTGTAGGTCAAGTTGCTCCATCTCTAACAGCCATGTGCTAATAAAAAATCAGTATAAAAAGATAGACCTTTGCTTTCATGGAAAGCTTTGGGTCAGGAAAAGAACTTTGAAATTTCCTGAAAACAACCAAGACTACTCTTTTCTTTTTCTAATCTGGATCTAGCTAATTTTAGAAATTCATATTCTCATACTCATCTTTCTTCATGATTAATAAGGTCTGAGATTTTTTCACACTTTTAGGATTCAGATATCTCATTATTAATCTTTCAATGGTCTCCCAAAAGTGCAGATCTCCCCTACACATACTTAATACAATGTGGCAGCATTTCTGAACTTGTTCTAATTAATATCATTTCTATCTCTTTTATAATCACCTAAAGGACTATGATGTTTTGGTTGAATTGTTGTGATTCCATTATCCTTAATTGAGAAAATAGTCTACTGAGATTTTTTTGATAAATATTTTTCATTTGTCTTCTGTTTAAAATCCTCCTGTTGGTTTCATCCTTGAATGTCCTTGAAGTAATTTTGATTAATTTGGACATTTTGCCAAGCTTTCCTTAAACTAATCTTACTCCACTACTTTGCGGTGTTTTATGTGGTGATACTGTCTATAATTCTCTATCAGATTTTTGTATGATTGCATTTTCTATATATTATTATTTTGAGTTATTACTTGGTGTGTATATAAAACTAATTCAGAAAGATGATATTTCTTATTTTAATTTAAGGCTCATGGACTGTGTCTCTCAATTACCTATAATAAAGTATTAATTAGAGCTATTCTAAACCACTTTTAGAGTTTAGCAACCATCTCTCCTGGTCTGGTAAGTAAGTCAGATGTTTGTTGATTAGCTTTAGGGATTCTTTAAATCTCCATATGGAAGTAAATTTACATTAGTTTAACTTCCAGATGAAATTATCATAGTTGACATCCACTTAATTTTCGTTGTCTATTTTCAATAATTAGTTTAGTTAAACCAGACTAAATTTTTATTGTGTAACATATATTTTTCCTCACTATTCTTTCTTCTTGATTTTTTTTTACAAATTCTGATCTAAGTGCCAAAGAATTGATGGTCTAACTATATACAAAGAGCTGAATCAAGCTAATTCCCACATAAATAATGTTTTCCTATCCATTAAAAAGTGATCAATTTCTTTTTGTGGTGTTATTTAGTGTTTCCAATGTCCAATGTTACCAATTATTCTTTTATTTTAAGAATGTGCCCGAAATATGGAGTTATATATGATGCTTCTAGATAATCAACATATCTTTGGCCTTTCTCATTCCTTTCCCCTAAACTATATATGCTGCTTTATTTCTCCCTATTCTAATCTTTTCATTTTTCCAACTTGGATTAGCTCTCACCTCCAGCATGTAGTAACTGTGATCATAGGTAAACTAACCTCTCTGAACTTCAATTTTCCCATCTTTAAAATGGGGATAATAACTATAGTATCTACCTCACAGGTTCTAATAAGGCTCAAATGATGGAAGGTATATAAAGTGCTATACAAATGTTGGCTATTACAATTGTGGGCTGCTATAGAATTTCAAACAAAGTCCCTGGCCCTGTTTAATATTTTTCACAATGACTTATATAATAACATAAATAGCAGATTTATTATAATTGTGGATGACACTGAGTTGGAAGGGATTCCTAATATAATGGATGATGCAATCAGAACCCAAACATATCTCAACAGTTTAGAATGGGCTAATATAATTTTAATTAAGTTTCTTTTTATATGTTGATATAATATTTAATAGTCATCTTCTCATTCATGTTCTCTTCTTCCCTCCAAACCTCCCCAGAATGGGAGGCAATATGATAAAGATTGTACATGTGTTATCATACTGCATACATTTCCATGTTCATCATGTGAAAGAAGACACATCTCACTTACACTACAGAAAAAAATTCATGGAAAGTGAATAACAGTGTGCTTGAATCTGCATTCAGAATCTATGAGTTCCTTTTAATGGTGATAGCCTTTTTGTCCTAAATCCCTTAGTTATCCTCGATCTTGGCATTGCTGATAAGAGTTCCATCACGGTTAATCATGATAAATTATTGCTATTACTATGTTCAGTGTTCTCCTGGTTCTGCTCACTTCACTTCTTCATCTTTAGTCATTTCTTATGGCACATTAGCATTCTGTTACAATCATACAGTATACCTTGTTTAATAAACTTTGGACAGCGAAAAACTTAAAGGCCAAGAATGGAGTCTTTTCTAGGATAAGATATTTAAAGAGAGATGTCGAAATATAGTAAGAGATAAGAAAAAAAAGTCAAAAGTTAAGCTTGGATGCCATTTTCATAAATGGCCAAAATGTAGAGTCTAAAGTGATCTTGAGAAGCCATAGTCCTCCAGTCTATTTCCAGAAAACATGACCCAAAACAATAACAATAACTCACACTTGTAAAATGTTTTAAGAAATGCTTCTTAAAACACGTAAGTGAGGGAGGTACTGCAAATATTAGCCCTTTTTGGAAGATAAGAAAACAGAGGATCATAAAAATTATACAGCTTGTCCATGATCACGGATTGTGGGAAGTATTATAACAGCATTCAAAGCCTGATACCAAAAGCAGAGCTCTTTTCTTTAAGAAATGATATTTTGGCCATTGACTCTCTTACAGAGGAAAGCATCCTAAATAATTGCTGATGGATCTCTTCCTCTACTTAACTGCTTTTGCTATCAGGAGGTCTTCTTCCTATATAGCCTAGAATTGCATTGCAGTAATTAAATTCAATACTTTCCTGTTTCCAGAGGAGACAGAGAGAAGACCAGATTTCTGCAGATAGAAAGATCAGTAGAAGGGATCAGAATGAAGATCTTTGAAAATACCTGCCCCATCAGGGCAGAAGTTAGAGAAACATGAATTAGGACAATGTCCTTGCAGCCCAGTCACCAAGGAGATTTGACAAGTCAGTGACAAGAGAAAAGCAACAAGAACTCTTGTAGTGGTTATGCACCTGGAAGGGTCCCTTTGAAACTGCTTCCACTTTCACACACAAGGACTGAGGTAGATTCTTATGAAATTTGCAAGAATCAAATTACATGAAATTCATGTTATTCAATACCAAAGAACCCATGTGAAACAAGTTTACACATAAGGCCCCTGTGCCTTATGTCATTTTACAGCCCTGTTATGCCTCCCTACAGTAACTCTACAAAATAGTTTAAATGCTCATTTCAGGCACACACCCCATCCAAATTAGAGATGAGTGAACACAACTACTTGCTAGATATTAGGAAAAATCTCAGAGTCCAATGTTTGAATTGCAATTTTTAAAAGGAACATTTTTCCAGACATATTTTCCCTTAGTTTTTAAACCCATGTGGATTTCAAGGGAAACAATCCATCTGTTTCTGATTCATTTACACTTAACTCATCAGAATATCACTTTGTAAGAGTTATTGGGTGTCCAAGCAGCTTTCCCCCTCCTCTTTCTCTTCCTCCTCCTTCTTCTTGGCCCAAAGCAGACAGGTACATTGTGTCTCGATTAAACAAATGTGAATCACAGCAGATTTTTGTTTTGGTTCAAAGCACAGAACCAACGTGCTTTACGAAAGCATCAGGAGAATGCTGACCTTTTCTCCCTCTTATTCCTAGCCCCAGCAGGCCAAATCTCAACTAACCCAGTTGCCTTGACACTCCACTACAATGATATTCTTGGGTAATCATAGAGATAGATTTAAAAAAAAAAAAGAAGCAGATATCATATCATTGTATAGTCAACCAGGATTCAAACAGGCAGTCCTATAAATTGACTGTATTCCAAAAGTTCATCGTTCACAAATCAGGATGTGTTCACCCATAGATATAATGGCCAAAGGTGGTTTGATTCCCAGGGCAAATCACAGAAAATATATTTACCCCATAATGTATCTGAAGGGCAATACTATGGAACTATTTCAACTATAACAAAAACATTATTTTGACCATTGTTTCTTTGGGGAAAATTCCAACTCAGGATGCCAGGAACACATCTGTCCCCATTAGCAACAGAAGCCCCCCTGGGAACACCCAGTTTGCAGTGCTCAGGGCATGGGAAAGTCATTGGTTATGGTTATAGTAACTTTAAAAGAGTTTATTTGTGCTGAGTCTATAATGAGGTTGTGAGAAAATCGGTCTCTAAACTGCATTTCCTACAAGTCAGGCAGATAGGTATAAGCTATATTCCATGGAATTGTGCTCCCCAAGGCGAAACTATGTGCATGTACTGAGGACCCACAAACCTTGTGGAATCAGCTGGAAAACACTTTTGAACTTTTACACCTGTGAGCTGGTAGCTTTTTGCTCACCATGGCAGTTATTCACAGCTTATTTGTAATAAGAGACAAAATACATCTAAGCTCATAGACCCATACGGGCAATGGATATTCAGGGAGAGCTTTAGACAGGAGCCAAAAAAGAGAACTTGCTTTAGATTTCTTGCCTCCAGTTCTCCTTTTCCATGGGAAAATAACTGATACCAAAACTGACATAATAGCTGATAAAGAAAGAGAAAGTATGTTGTAACATGAAATAAATGAAAAAAATTTATTAAATACCTATAATTTTATACACTTCTAAGCAATGGAGAAACAGATATTATAAAAATAGAAACAAAAGAAAACATTGCATGCCTTTAAAGAGTTTATATTCCAATAAGAAAAGACAATCCATATCCAGGCAGTTCATCAACTAGCATTTACTAAATGCTTACTATGTACCAGGCTCTGTGCTAACACCTGAGATTAAGAAGAAAGGCCCAAAACAAAGAGTACAGATTCTAACAGGGGAGAGAACATGTAAATACCTAAGTATACACAAGATATATACTAAGTAGACAGAGGATAATTTGAAAGGGGATGCTATTAGTACCTAGGTATATGGAGATGATAGTGAAAGAAGCAAGCGATTGAAAGAGGCAGAGATGGAAAAAGCAGGAAGAAGTGACCAGATATGTTTTGTTCTGAAAAGTTCAAAAACAGTTTGATTGTTAATACAATGAGAAAAAAGCTAACTTTATCTTAAATTTTGATAACAGAAGAATTAGGCCCACAATTAAAAATATTGGACTCACTGCACTCTGACATGTCCAGACCACAGTTAGAGTATTATGTTCAATTCTAGGGTACCACATTTTTAAATGAGCATAACAGGCAGAAGTATGTCTGAAAGATGATGAAGTGACTAGAAAGCATGCTCCATGTGGATTGATTGAAAGCATAGAATATGTTTAGTTGAGAAAGAAGAATC
The DNA here is from genome assembly GCF_027887165.1 of Monodelphis domestica. Lineage (NCBI taxonomy): Eukaryota > Metazoa > Chordata > Mammalia > Didelphimorphia > Didelphidae > Monodelphis > Monodelphis domestica. The sequence continues at coordinate 112,171,710 of NC_077233.1, forward strand.
CTGAATCAAGAAAGGGGAAAGAATGAGTATCTAAGCTGTTGAAGTATTTGAAAGGTTAGAATTTGGTAGATGTTTTGTTATGCTTGTGAAAAGGCAGGAGTAGCAGAAATTGGTGGAAACTAAAGAGGGGGTAGATGTAGGCTTCATAAAAGGAGGGAAATATAAGAGCTGACTAAAAGTAAAATGGGTCATCTTGGAATATAATGACTTTCTCCAGGTCTTCAAAACTGGCGAGGCAACCAATTGTCTGAAGCATTTTTTGTTTAAGTATGGATGGTTGCATAAGAGAAATTCTAAAATCCTTTATAAGTTTTAATTTCTAGAATGCTCTGTCTTCTCCATTAAAGACATTTCTGCCACTTTGTGTAAGGCAAAAGTGATGCTAGGCTCTTAAAAAGTATGCCAGAGGTACAGAACTGTACTTCTAGGTTCTAACAAGCTGGAAAGGATTTAGGTACATCCTTAAGTACTTAAAAACAATTATCATGTCCCACCCTCTCCCCAAGTTATCTGAAAAACAGCCTCTGTCAATCCAGAGTATCAACATCAGATGGTGACGCATTTCTTCATCCAATCTGTCATATTAAAGTTTGGAGAAGTTGAGATCTTTGTGGGTGAGAGGTATACCCATACTAATGAAATTATGTATCTTTGGAATATTAGCGTACTTTTGGAAGGTATTTCATTTTAAAACGAGGAAATAAGTAAGGAATTGCCCCCTACAACTCCTGAAAGTGGGGGATTAAGAGTCTACACATATATCATGGGCCATAATTTCTGAAGATTTGGTTGGAGCACTTAAAAATGTGAGCTCTTCTTAAGTCTTATTCCTTCAGTTCTTACAAATAAGGAATGGAGGCAATTCCGAGGAAAATTGAAATGTTACTTATATACTACTTCAAAAATGAGACAAAGTGAAGGATTTTAAGCCAAAACATTATTTAGTATTCCTTTTCAAATGACTGCAGCATGTTAATCCAGAAGGGTTTGTAACAGGTTCATTGGATTTACCATTTGATCTGATTGTCTCTGCTCCATAATACCAGAAATTTGAGAGTAGACTCTAAAACAAGATTTTTGACTTCTAGTCTTGATGACTGGCAGAATATTCTACTCCCCTTTCCCCAACACAGGAAAATAATGACAACTAGAAAGTACAGTGGATAGAGTACTAGGATTGTACTCAGGAAGACCTGAGTTGAAATTCAGTCTTATGATACTACTAGCTGTGTTACTCTGGGCAAGTCACTTAACCTCTGTCTGCCTTGGTTTCCCCAATAGTAAAATGGAGAAGACTATCACTACAGAAGGAACTAATAGAGTCTGGATGCAAACTCAAGCATACAATTCTTCATTTTATTTTCTCCATGAATTTTTCTCCAGTGTAAGCAATCTTCTTTCACACATAACAAATGTAAAATTATGTATTGCACGATAGCATATGGACAACATATCATATTACGTGCCATCTCAGGAGGGAAAGAAAGGTAAGAAAGGGGAGGAAATGGATCTTGAAATGTCAGAAAATTATTCTTAAAATTGTATCTACAGGGGGCAGCTGGGTATCTCAGTGGATCGAGAGCCAGGCCTAGAGATGGGAGATCCTAGGTTCAAATCTGGCCTCAGCCACTTCCCAGCTGTGTGACCCTGGGCAAGTCACTTGACTCCCATTGCCTAGCCCTTACCACTCTTCTGCCTTGGAGCCAATACATAGTATTGACTCCAAGATGGAAGGTAAGGGTTTAAAAAAATTGTATCTACATGTAATATGGAAACATAAAAATAAAATATATTATGAAAAAACTATAAAATGGAGATTGTTAGCAGTAACTATTTTGTATGGATGTTGTAAGGATCAAATGAGATACCATTTGTGAAGCACTTAACAGAGTTCTTGGTTCAGAGTAGATACTATATAGAAGTTTATTTTGTTTCCTTTTCCTTTCCCCTTCCCCTTTCCTGATGGTGACACTTTTGCAGTGAAATGGAACACAGACTTCATTACTTCAGGATCATATTAAAACTTTCAATGGCTAAATCTGTGCTCAAAAAGAAATGTCACAGATCTATCAACTGTAGTTTGAGACTTAAAGTCTCAAGAAGAATATGGCATATAGATCAATTCAATAGTTCTTTTGTTTTCCCAAGACTTCCAAGAATTTTGAGCCAAAGACCTCAGGAGCTCAGTCTGTTGTTTATGGTAATTGAATAAGATTAGGAGTCAGAAAAACTATATTGTATGGTTCTCCTGAAGTTGCCTTTTGACTCTGCTAACAAATGACTCCATCACTTGCTTCCTTCTTCCTGATAAGCTGCTTTATCATGTAATTATTCCTAGGGATGAAGGTAGTTCCAAAGTAGTTTCACATGTGATATAGTGAGTATCCTCTACCTGGCTCTCTAAGTCATGGAATTTTTTTTAAAGTCTCTAAGACCCTCTTGATAATACTGGTCAAGAGTTGGAGGGAGTGGGTGGAGAATGACCAGAGAATTTATTTAATTATTTAACCTCACCAGAAGAACCACTCTAGGTCTGATCTTATTCCAAAGGAAATGCATACATGAGACAGACTCATCTTACCTAAATGAGTTTTGCTCAATCTAAATATATCCAGTGACAGACAAAAATATTAGCATAAAAAGCACTGAGAGATTTAAAATGTTTCCTTCCATTTAAGAGAATTGTTGCAATGTTCGACCACTTTTCAAGTTAAAATGATCTTCCTTTCTTTATGAATTTATTTTCTCAGATGAACTAAACTTGTCCTGTCAGACTCTAAAATGATGGGTTTTCAAACAGGCAAGTGGCTTCATCATGTTAAGAGGGATTTGGTTAAATTTAGTACCATATGGCTACTTCAATTACATGATTCAACTACCAAGGTCAAAAAAAAATGAGTTGATGTTAAAGAATACAAAATATATGGTTTTTCTAGCATTTTTCTAGCATCTACAAGTTAATTTGTTAATCAAAACATTGCTTAGTAGGCTGAAACTTTAGTAACATTTACTAAGAGCCTCGGTTATTACACCTTGGTGTATTGATATTAATAGCATAATAAATGCATGAACCTCTGTATAACTGAGCAAATCTAAGTAATAAGATGTATCTAGGTTCATCCAAGCTCTCAGGCAAGTATTTATGCTAAACAATGAAACAAGAAACTTGAGTTTTCATTGGCAAGCTCACTTCAACAGGTTTTTAGATGTATCATTGACACGTATCCTAGTCATTCAGAAAATGATGATGCAACTTTTCACCTGAATAATTGCAACAATAACAGAACACCATGCAAAATCAAAGTTTCTGTATAGATTAATGATCAACTCAAAAGAGAACCAACATTGTGTCCCAGAATAATACAGAAATTAAAACTTTCAAGAAGTGAGGTTACTTTGTTACTATTCTGTCAGAAAATTAAAATCCTTAGGAATATCATTCAGAAAAGGATAGTTTTTAGGAACTTTGAAGAGGAGGTGGTTATTATAAGAAGCTGACCTTTCTCACCCATAGCACCAACAGGTAGATAAGCACAAGAACCCTAGGAATGTCAGTATTCCAGAGACCATTGGTTCTGCTTTCATCCCAAATGCCAATGCCATCATCAAGGGAAGCAGTTCCTAAAACAAGAGACAGCATGTACCAGGCAAGTCAAAACACCACCATTACTTGAAACACTATCTCCACCATCTCCTCTCACATGCAAAATGACCCAATCTAGAATCCTGGATCCAAGAACCTTAGGAATGACAATTCCTCTAGTCGGGTGCCTAAAACAACCCCTAAGAAGAGTAAGACTGATAACTGTCCCCATAGGTACTATTGAAAACCTAAGCCTTCAGGCTCACAACCTAGATGTCATCCCTGACTCTTCACTATCTCTAACTCCACTATAATCTGTTGCCAAAGGCTACCAGTTTCACCTTTCCAACATCTCTTGAAAATGTCCTCTACTCTCCAACACTGCCACCACTTCAATGCAGGATCTCATTACCTCATGTCTAGACTATTGCAATCGATGGTAGGTGGATTTACCTGCCTCAGATCTCTCCCCACTCCAATTCATACTCCATTCAGCCACCTTTAAAATAATTTTCTTAAGTCACAGATCTTACCATGTGACTTCACTATCCCCTGCCCAATTCAATAAAGTTCAGTGACTCCCTATTGTCACCACTGTCAAATAAAAAATTCTTTATTTGGCATTCAAAAATCTGAATAATATGATCATCTATCTTTTCAATATTCTTATATCTTACTCTCTATCATGTACTCTTTAATTTAGTGACTAGTAACCTCCTGGATTCATCTCTTGGATCCAAGAAGTTTCTCTTATTGACCCCCATAACTGGAATGTTCTCTCTCCTTTTCTCTACTTCTTTCCCTGACTTCCTTTTAAGTTTCAACCTGTCTTCCACAGGAAGACTTTCTCAACCTCTATTAATTCTAGTGCCTTCCCTCTGTTAGTTGTTCCCTATTTATACTGTGTATAATTTCTTTGTACATGTTTACTTGCTTGTTGTCTTCCCCATTAGACTGTGAGCTCCTTTGAGGGAAGGAATTCTCTTTTGCTTCTTTTTGTAGCTTGAGGCCAGCTACTCAAAATAGAGCAATAGTCAGACCAAAATGATATCCAGAGATTAGAAATAATACTCAAAACATCCTGGTCTAGCACTTTCTTAATCTCCTTGAGTCCTGTGATATATTCTTTTTACTCTACCTTTAAACTAGGAACAGTGGGGGATAGGGGTGGGAGGCAGGGTAGTAGTCTGAAAGAAATATAAAAATATGGTCCCTAACTTTAAGAGACTTAGATTCTTGTTAAAAGACACAACTCCAGAAATAAATTCATCATGTGCCTCCAAATGACTTATAAATGGTAGTCCAAAAAGTAATGATTATGACACCTCAAATTTCTGTATCATTTTAAGGTTCATAAAGTATTTTCCTCACAAAATACTCATTGCTTCAACTTTCTCTCAAGCCTCTTCTCAGAATGGTGCTGGAGGAATTGGCCTAGTCCTTGTTCCTTATTACTTCTTCCAGACCCTCCTTATACCACCATTACTAAGGAATTATCACTCCAAATATAATAACCAATATAGATCCTGGTTGAAGATAGGGAAACGCCTCTAGTTTATTCTCTCTTTTCTAAAGGAGTTTAGTCTTCCTCTCCAAACCAGTTACTGGACAAATGGCAATCAGGTGAGTTCAGCATACATGTTGATGTATAATCAAGCATCCAGGTCTACCAGTTCCTAAATTTCCTTAACTCTCATTATCCACCCTTTCATTCCACCATGGGCATATTTAAGAACTACCACATGCTTGACAACACAAAAGTGATTATTTCCATGGCCACGAGTTCTGAAATACCTTTGCAATTCAATATTTTGTATGACCTTGTGAAGTCATTTACTTCCCTTGGACTCAGTTTTCTCATATGTAAAAATATGGCTTAGAATAGATGGTATTCCAATTCATTTCCAGATCAAAATTTATGATCTTATGATCACACAATTTCCCATTGCATTTCTCCCTATTCCTCACTCCTTTTAAAGCTATTCATTGTCTAAATCATGACCACTAATTCCTCTATCCATTAGTATTCTCTTATACCATAATCCTTGTCCCAATTTCACTGTTCTCTCTTACCAATTTTTGTCTAATCAACTTGGACTTGTTCTTTGTCACAGCTAATACTTTATCTCATGTCCTTAAACTTCTGCACAAGTTGTCTCCTATGCCTAGACTTTACTCCTTCCTCATCTTTACCTCACAGAATCTCACCTGCTACATGAACCCTACTGCCTTCCTCCACCAAAATTACCTTGGATTTTTTTATATATTCTTGCTATCTCTCTGAGAGCATGTAAGCTCTTTGAGGTCAAAGACTGTTTCATTTATGATTTTGAATCCCTAGCACTTAATATAGCTCCTAGTGGATAGTAGGCATATTATAAATGCTTGCTGATTGACCAAGATAGTATATTGTTGCCTTCCTTTTACAAATGAGGGAGGAACATGAGGTGTGGATAGTTGTTCACAACCACATAGCTCTTAAGCATTGAAATATTTCTCCCTTCTCTCCTTGAACATCCTCAGTGACAAACAACAAAAAAGAGGTCATCTTCTTACACACTTAGTAATGATCATTGGGTCCCTTTGTTACTATATTCCAAAAGAGCATATTATTAACTATAATTGGTTTAGAGGATCACATAGTAAAGATAAATAAATTACCATAACTTTCTGTATACAAAATGGAGCTAATTACAAAGATATTGTATTATAAGAGCTGATATACCCCAGAATATATTTCTAAAACTTGTAAATAGCTCAGAGATAATTAAAAAAACTACAGGCTAATGAGCCCCCACCCCAAACATAGACAGCTGAATCAAATATTAAAAAGCATATACCATATCTTCAGTTTACCACTCACTGAGTCAAGTTTTCCAGTTTAAAAAAACCACAAGATTTGTGAAGCATAACTATAAATTATGTAGGCCAGCAGTTCTAATACCAAGCTTAGTTATTTCATTGCCATTCTCATCCCTCCCCTCAAAAAAGAGTTTCTAACAGGTCTGGTTTACATTTAGACCTCATTGGGACATTTTCACAACCTTTTGCCCACACACATACAATTTATCAGTAGGATATTCCAAGCCTTCCTGTTCTGTTAGCTAATGTATGTATGCAGGGGCTGAGAGATTCCCCAAGTCTGTAATGTTGCTACAAGTTGACTTGGAGCTATGAGAATGCCAGCTGAGTTCTCTGCAGATGTGGCCTTTGACTTACTTCAGTGGCAGCTAAGAATGCAATTGAATGCAGCTGCAAAGGAGGGGGAATCTCATTGAGCTCATGGTTGGCTGACATGTTCCTTTAAATCCCACTTAATTAACATTTCTCTGAATAGTGATCTTCTACTTGGGGGCAGCCCTCAGAAAACATCCAGCAGGAAATGATCAGTTGCCAAACAGTGACATCTAACCCTCTTCAAAGGAGGATTCATAATAAAGGGAACTCTGATATGTTCATCTTCAGCCTTTTCAACAAAATTTCCAGCTAAGCCCATACCTTCATATGACTCTGACCAAGGGAAAATTCTTACTAATATTTCTGGAGATATCTGTTCCAAACAATCATTCTAATATGTGCCACTCCCAAAAATGTGAAGAGGGCTACTAAAAAACGGACACCTAGGACATTCTCCCTGAATCTGGTGCTCACTATATGTGAAATTTCAACCCCAAAGTCCACAAAACTTTTCTACTAATCACAGCATCTTCAATCACTCACCAAACATGTTATATATGAATCTATGTATTTTTATATGTATATATATTGGCGAAAGCATGTGCTTGGAACTGTCAGAGAAATGAAATTTATATAAGACATGATTCTTGATCTTATGGACTTGATAATACAGTATAGCCATAAATAGATATAATATCTACTTATATTGTATTATAATTGTTAAATATAATATAAATATTAATTATATTTCTATTATCTGCACTAAAGAATACTCCTTTAGTAACAAAGGCTGTCTGTGCTTAGCATTATTTCTTTGTGACAAGGCAAGTTTCATTCTGGAAATCATATTGGGAAATTATGCAAAAAGAATCAAATGAAACCTATAAACTTCTTTTAAAAGTGCATTCAATGATCTTGCTGGTCCAAAAAGGAGATGAAAAATGTACTCCTTTTCCTCAAAAGTAGAGGACCATGTATATGGAACATGGCATATGATATCACATTCAATGTGATGACTGATTTTTCTCTAATTTTCCTTTATTTTTTAAATTTTGTGCTAAATGGGTGATGTTCAGAATAGAAAAGAAGAGAGATATTTAGGTCTTAAACTGATATCAATAAAATATTTAAATATTAAATATTTTAATTATTAAATTACTAGTAATTATTACATATTAAAAGATACAAATAAATATTTAAAACTAATATATTAGATAAGCTGCAAAAAATGCACTATGAAAAGAGAATATCATCACCAACTGAACAAAAGGAGATATCAAGGAGGATGTCATGAAGAAAGTGATGTTTAAGTAGGGTTTTAAGGAATAATTAAAAATTAGACAGAATGGGAAAAGGAGTTGAGTGTTTTCTGGACACAAATGATACTGTGAGTGAAGATAGGAAATAGGAAAATGACCCACATTACCAGTGAGGGCAAGTGGCCTAATTTTCTTGGAATAGAAGGCACAAAGGGGAGTAATATGAGATTAGACTGGAAATAGATCAGAAACCAGAGAAAGTACAGGTAGACATGTCACAGGAATGGTGCCAGGTTATGAATAACTTTAAATTCCAGGATAAGCAATTTGAACTTTGTTCAGAAAGCAACAGAGAATAACTAAAAAAATTTGAACTGAGAAGTAACATGGTTTGCTCTTGTATGCAAGATTATTCTGACAGAAAAGATAAATTGAAGTGGGAAGAAAGAAATTGGGATCTTATAGAAGGCTATTACAATAGACCAGATAGGTGACAAGAGTCTTTACTGAGTCATACAGATATTTGAAAGGAAATGCTTAAGAGTTGGAATCAACAGATCTTGGAAGTGAATTGGATAAAAAGGATGAAAGAACTAAATAAATCAAAGACATTACCACCAAAGTTTGAAAAATGGAAGTCTGGATAAATGGTGAGAGGAATAATGAAGTCAGAAGGATAAAGAAATTTAGGGGAAAGATCCTAAGCTCAATTTTGGATGGGATTAGTTTATGGGATGAGAGGAACATTCAGGTAAATTTGTCTTTTAGGGGGCTAAAGAAATGAGCCTGGAGCTAAGAAGTAAGACCAGAGTGAATGCTATATATTTGGAAATCATCTGCATAAGGTTGTAACTGAATTTATAGCAGAAAATAATGCCAATAAAGAAAAAAGAAAGATAGAGATAAGACGGTTACATACAGAACTGAGGGAATACCCATAACTCAGTCCATTGCAGCTATCTTGAGATTTAGGGAGTTTTCCCCTTGAGAGTAAGACAGGCCAGTAGATGCTAAAAAAACAAAAACAAACAAAAAACCCAAACAAATGATCTCCATTCCATACATTTTAACACATATTAGGGAAGACTTAAGGTCTAACAAAAGTAACATAAGGCATCTGGGGGTAAGAATACAGTGGAGCAATGGAGAAAAAATGATAAGGTAGTAACAGGGAAATCACTGAACCGCAGATGCTATGGATTTTAGGCCATAGCAGTAGGAGAAAGGAGTTCAGCAATGGTTATAAAGAGGGATTTTTCTTTGGTTTTAGAACTCTTAGCTTTACATGTACTCCATCACTTCCCCTAATTGTAATAGATGGGATGGTGCCCCATCTCTTACCTACCCATACCCCCACTACCAGTGTCAAAATCTCTGCACTGAGGGAGTGATTCAAAACTATTTCTGGGCAACTTATATGCTGAGGCTGTTAAGATATGGAAGGTCAATCAGATTGGCCCATTGGGGTGGAGTAGGTAAAGGCCCACTTAAGTATCTCTGATTTTTTATCTTTAAGGTTACAAGAAGAATCTAAGGATTGGTTAATAAGACAATCCTCTCCCCTCCTCCTACCTCCCAAATACCTATAATCATGGAACAGGATTTCTGGCACAAATATTTTCCAGTCAGAAAATTCCAGTAGTTAACAGAAAAAGGCAGGATAGAAATGCTAGGGAGGAAGAAAATGCAAGCCCTAGATAAGAGAAAAATTGCTGCAAAGCAAGTTAGCACCCAAGACCAGAGAATACTCTTGAATTATAAAATCTAATCTTAGGGGTTAAGAACAGAAATAGAATCCAAAGAAGAAAAGAGGGGAAAAAGGAAGAACCTAGAATTGAAAGATCAATATTTGAGTCTTAGCTGTGCTGCTTTCGGTACCCAAGTGACCTTGGGCAAATAACTTCCTTTATTTGATCCTAAGTACTTTCCAGATATATCATTCTACAAGAATCAAGAATGGGAAAACACCACAGATCTTAGTGATTAGAAAGTTAGTGGTAAGCCGTTTCAGTTGTGATCACAAAGGGATAAGGGGAGACAAAGTAGAGAAGAACTGCAATTATTGGGAATTGATTACTTTTTTTAAACGAAAGTCATCCATAAAGGAGGGGAGAAAGGTGCTTTCAGAGTCGAGAAACAGCATTTTTTAGACTTGAAAAGCATATTTCATATAAACAAATGAGTCAGTGGGAAATGAAGGAAAGACTGAAGATGCATAAAGGAGACAGTCATGAAGAAAGACTGCTGGAGCCATGTCCTATAGAAAACACATTTAATGGGAATATTAAAAGAGAGAACAGGAGCTCAAAATAAAAAATTCTGAGACATAGAATATGGATGTTGCCAAGTAGCCTCAGTCTTTTCAGCAAAGCAGAATGAATCTCTTCTCCTAATGCCATTGTTTTAAAAAAAACTTTATTGGTAAGAGAATGCGGATAGAAATAAATATAAATACAGATTATGGAAAAGAACAAAAAGGTAAGGATACTGGAGAAGATGGATTGGGAACCATATTTACATTTCCTGTATTAATGGAAAAGGTATAAAATCATTTAGTTTAACTTCTTTAGGATTGAAGCATTTTAAAAGTACATCTACCACTCCTTATTTTCCCCAACATTCAGTCATCTCTTGCTGTGTATTTTGACAGAACATTCTTTGATCTATGTTTTACCTAATGTTATCCAAACTGCTCAAAAGTGGGGAAAAAACAAATATGTTTGATGGAAGACATATTTAGTGGAAAACAAAAATCAGATTTTTCAAAACACTTAAACCTAAAATGAGGAGAATATATTCTCTTTACCAGTCCATTGTGATTTCCTTCTTTCATTCTATTCAGAAAAAAAAAAAGTTAAGGAAGAAGCTAAGAAACAATATTCCAGACTGACATTTCTTCTTTAGCTCTTGGGAATAAAGCAAAGAATGACAGACAATTAGATGAGTTGTAGTTCAGATAAAATTGTACTATCAGCATTTTACAGATCATTCACAGCAGCCTTTATGTACAAAGAAAGCAGGCATGCTCTAGGTCCATAATGGCGAACCTATGGCACATGTGCCAGAGATGTCACACATAGACCTCTCTGTGGGCACACATGCCAAGAATCCAATGCCCCAAAGACCCAGTACACCTATCCCTTCAGCCCAGAGGTCTCCAAAATTCCCTTCCCTCTTTCCTCAGTAGGAGATAGTAACCAGGTCTCTTCAAGTCAGCATCTCTTACAGGACAAGATAGCCTGCCCCATTCAGAATACAATGGTATCTTAATGACCTTTGGCCTGAGTGAGACAGAAACAATTTGTGTCTTTACTCTCAAAAGCAACCAGTGTCTTTAATATATAAATTATTTTTTGGATTTTGGGATGTCTTTTGATTTTGTACTTTAAAATGTTCAGAACTGTTGCGTAGGGGGCATCTAGGTGGCTCAGTGTATTGAGAACCAGGGCTAGAGATTGGGAGGTCCTAGTTTCAAATCTGGCCTTAAACACTTCCTAGTTTTGTGACCCTGGACAAGTCACTTTACCCCCATTGCCTAGCCCTTACCACTCTTCTGCCTTAGGACCAATACATGGTATTGATTCTAAGGTGGAAGGTAAGGATTTTATATTTATATAGATATAGATATATAGATATAGATGTAGATATAGATGTAGATGTAGATGATGTAGATGTAGATGTAGATGTAGATGTAGAAGTAGATGTAGATGTAGATGTAGATATAGATGTAAATATAGATGTAGATGTAGATATAGATATAGATGTAGATGTAGATATAGAAGTAGATGTAGATGTAGATATATAGATATAGATATAGATATAGAAGTAGATGTAGATGTAGATATAGAAGTAGATATATAGATATAGATATAGATGTAGATGTAGATGTAGATGTAGATGTAGATGTAGATGTAGATGTAGATGTAGGTGTAGGTGTAGGTGTAGGTGTAGGTGTAGATATAGATAACAACTATAGTCTAGTGATTTAGGAATAAGTTTTATGAATCTGAAGCTAGACTAATAGCCTCTTCACTGTTCTAGAGATCCCTTCCTCAGTTTCTTTTACAAGCAAACTTGGGCTGCTTTCATTTGCATTCTTAGTCCCCTCACCTATTACTATACTAGCCTATTCAATTTGCATTCAAAGGAGTGCCTGCCTGAGGGAGAACAAGTGGGCTAGAAGCTCTGGAAAACACAATAGTGGCTGGACAGAGGTATCAGTCTGCCCTGCATCCAGATTAAAACCTGACTTCAACCCTGGACCATTTGCTTAAAAGGATAATTTGAAGGATACTCCCTTCAGGAAGGCTGGAATGTAATGGGGTGAATGTGTCAGGATGATGTCATTTAACCTAAGGGTTTTTATTTTCTTATAAATAAGGGGTTTTCCTATAAGCTGGGGCTTTTTTCTTTTTTGTTCTGGCATACTTTTTCTTTATCCATCAAAAAATAAAAACATTATATTTGAAATGACTTCTGGTTCCTTGAAGAGTGGCTAAAGAGGATATACTTTGAAATTTCCAAGGTCCCGGGGATCATAGCTCACATAATTAGAGGGGAGTAGAGTGCTTGCCAATCATTTGCCTCTCCCTCTCCCCTATATCACTCTCCCCACTGCCCAGCAGTCCTAATAGGAATGTTTCCTCCATCCCCTGGGTTGAGTAAGTAAGGGGCAGAGCACAGGGCCTGGCACTCCCTCTCAAAAAGGTTCCCCATCACTGCTCTAGGTCATCACCCTTTACAAACAGAAGCTATATGACCAGCCCTCCCAAGGGATGAATGTGGGTTTCTATTATTCTTTATTTACAGTTTGCCAAAAGATAAGAAGTTAGCAGATAGTTTAGGAACTTAAAAATATTGTGCTTGTGAAAAGACCATACTTCATAAAGAATAATTTGTACTGACTGTAACACAGAATACCATCTAGGCTTGCTATCAGTTGAGAAGATGTTAATCTGTGCTTAGTAATAAGCTGCATAATAAATATCTAAGAATGGTGTTAGAGCACAATCAATTATTTTAGTTAGCAAGAAATATATGTGTTTAATTCCCTCCTCTATTTTAAAAATATGAAACTATGTTTCAAGCAACGTGTCTCAGAAAATAAGATTTCACCTCCTATTATTGTTTTAAAATAATCTATAAGTCAATGCAGAGCACTCATTTAAATCTGTTCAATATGACCTAAGTAGGAAATTGTAAATATTATCAATGCCTCCAAGACATTAGCAATACAATTTTTTGAGTACTGGACTCTGTATTAACTGAGAATTAGAGAACTGACTTCAAAGCCTGACTTGGCAATTAAATAAAATAGCTATGCAGCCTTTAGCAAATCACTTCATTTATCTGAACTTCCATTTCTTTATCTTTAAGAGAAGGAGGGTAAGGATAATCATAGAACCTAGATTTAGCAAGCAAGGACTTTTAAAATCATCTAGTATGACCCCTTCATTTTAAAGATGGAGAAACTGAAACCCCATAGAATGATTATCCCAAGGTCACAGAAGTCAGATTAAAGCTACAAGTTTCAAATTAGATAAATACTAGTAGTGATTTTCCCATGTAAATAAACCTGTTAAAGCAAAAATGAAAAGAAACTGGAAATTATGTTCATTTGCATCATATTGCTAGTGGGTGTTCTCAGGATGTACAAAATCCATATTTGGTGTCAAGATATTCATAGAAGCGACAGAATTTTATTAATAAACCTTAGTATTTAGGAAATATATCAATTATCAAGCCACTGGAAAGCTAAACCCTCCCATATTATAGAGACTGGGAAGTTTGGCATTATACAAAATAACACCCCTCATAATGCTAGACCCATGGTGGTGAACCTATGGAACACATTCCAAAAAGGCTATGCAGAGCCCTCTCTGTGGGCATGTATATAGTCATTTTTTGTTTTCTTTACTAGAAAGCCAGAGGGACTTGGGGCAGAGCTGTTTCCCTACCCCACTCCTCGGTGCACCTGAGGATATTCCACACTTCACCAGTGCCTCTACCCAGCAGCCAAATGGGAGCACTTCCTCCCTCCCATGACTGGGTTAAGGTGCTGGGTGAGGGGAACAGCTCACATACTGCATGGTGGTGAGGCACAGACTACAGTCTATTGAGTTTATGGTGAAGGTGATTCCTGTAGTGGGGATGGAAAGAAGGTCTGAGGAAAGCATAGCTCACAGCTTGGTACATAGTTGGATGGGGCCAGAGCTGGAGGGGAGCAGAGCACTCAGGCTACTCTCCCCCATGTCTCCACACAAACCTCTCATAACCTGCCCCCCCTACCCAATAGCCCAATGGGAGCACTCCATCCCATCCCTGCCTAGGGTATGAAGAGGGGGGCGTGGCCCTAGGTCTCTGGTAGGGCAGGAACAACACTCAGTCTTAGGGATGGAGTAGGGTTAGGGCCTGGCATTCAACTCTAAAAGGTTCATCATCACTGCTCTAGACTATAGGTCTTGATGTGGTCCTTTCAGGAACAAATTCCAGCATATGAAGCCATGTCTCTATTAGTTTTTTCCCTTTATGGTCTTTACCTCTCTCTACTGGGCAAAGCAGCAAACATCTTCTTTAGTAAACAGTAAAATCCTCTTCAACTTCAGAAACTCTTAACTAGATGTTTACCAAAAGTGTCATGCTTCTTCACTGACAAGCAATTCCCTTAAGTCAGAGAATTACCAAGTTCCTTATAACTACAAATGGCAAGAGACTTTTATTATTATTTTTTATTATTATTTTATTTATTTTTTCAAATTAACTACAAGGATCTCCTTATATTAAAGAATATATGAAACTTCTCCCCCACCCTGTTTGTCTCTTTCTAACCAGAAAGGACAGTAGAGGATAAAAAGATAACCCAAATAAGTTTTTCCTTCCATCAGATTGTAGATGATCCAAAAGAAAAATAAGGTCTCAATTATTCACTCAGAAACAGGCTTTGGCTCTTTTTAAATGCACTTCTAGAAGTTGTCTTGGTCTTTCTCTATTCAATCGGGTAAGGTTATAACACTCTTGCAATCAGTAGGAACCCATAAAAGTTGCTGAAATGTCTCTCATCTCATGTGGAAAACTTAAATATCTTTTATGTCTGAGTCTTGAGACTCCAGCTCTCTCTTCCATCTTCTATCTCTTCCTATGGCTTTTATAGCTTCTAATCCCTAAAATCCATGCCTTCTGATAGTCAGTGAGTGATTCATCTTAAATTTATTAGGTACCTCAAGAAACCTAATAGTCCCTGTATAATCTCACATAGTCTCCAAACACTCATTTGATTTATAAATTTTGTCAGTTATAAACTTTAAAACTCTAAAAACAGTCACAAGTAAATGAACTGAAAGACCACAATGCCCTACAGTCATTGTGGCCTTAATAATTTCTCTGACTACAAACAAGACTTTTCATTACATTCATCTGAGAGGCAATTCTCTTATCTGGTTGTCAGAATGGTCAGTGATAATCCTTAATAATTTAAATGAAAGATTATGTTTTTTCATAAGTTGATTTTACCAGTGTTTCCTGATATAAATATTCTTTTTCTGCCTCTTTCAGCAATCTAATCACATATGTAAGAAGCAGTACATTTTACTAAATTCTGAATTTAAATGCAAATACAAAAGTCTTAGATTTTAGCTAAAATTAATTTTTAAGAAAATTCCTAGGCTTGTCAAAATAGTAGTTACTAGTTATGATTTAGAAAGCATTTCTATTACTTAGAATAATGGAAAGGAAAGATTACCTAAATAATGCAAAATGTATATGCTAAGAATAAATTTTAATTAATTCACAGATATAGAAGTATCTATCCATATACTTAGATGTAAACATTGGTAAAATTAATGAAATTGATGGGGTTGGAGAGGTAGTTAAAAAGCAGAAAGGGGAGGATAGAAACCAAAGTAATATACTTCTTGAAAATAACTGATTTTTTATGAGTCTAACATCTTTTTTCTCTCCAAGACAATAAATGTTGATCTACATTAAACGAGTTAGTCTCCAAGGAGGTGATTCTCCACATTCATTCCTCATGGGATGAAATTACAGATCTAAATTACTACATATAACTAATTTCATAAAACTAAACATCAGATGTTATTAAGCCGGTACTTCTTAATAATTCAAATGTTCATCCATTTCCACAAAAAATTCTTGAGTAGAAATTATTACTCACATCGTATAGTTACTATGAAGTGGTTAAAAGCTATTTTTTTCAAATGCTGAAGAATTCAGATACGAATGTGGGTGTGTACACATGTGTCTGTATTTTGGCTGGTTGATGAGAAGGTTGTGAAACAACCCTAAATAAAAGGCATATTAAGCATCTCCTGCCTTTAGTCCAAAAAGAACGTAGCAACAGTTGCTACATTGCAACTGGATAAAGAAGGTGTTCAGCTGCACATATTCTCCATTTCATCAAAGTGTCAGGTTCCTGGATGCTGTGTAGAGTTTTCTAAATAAGTATCTGTTAATCTTGTAGAACCATGATGGATCTGCAGCAGAACATGCAGGCAAGCCAACTTTTTACAGATTAAAAAGAGGACAGAATAGGAAAGAAGGGATGAATTTCCATTTTACATGTCTATTTAGAATCCATTATCAAAAAGGAACTGAAAGTTGAATCTATTTCCAAACATGTAAACAAAATTTGTTTATAGGAACTAATGTTACTACAAATAAATAAACGTGTTTTGGTTTTTTTCTTGCTGGTGTCTCATTCTTGAAATTCATGATGGAACAAAATCTGAACTGATAGTAAGGAGCATTGAAAAGGATCCCCTTTATACTCTCCATTTGGCCCAATTTAGGGTGCACTCTCTCTCTCTCTAACCAAAGTCATACCTTTGTACTTTAATGGCCTTTTTTATTCACAACTGACTCACTTGATTATCCCAATTTGTCATCAAATATTAAAACTTATTTAAATTTAATAATTAATAATAGAATTGTATTTCCAGCTATCATTTCAAATTACCGTTCTCTATCACAAAATATACAAATCTCAATTGCACATTAGAGGACAAACTTTAATGCTAGCATAATGTTTCCAAGCAAGGCAATCTTGGTGTTTACACCACTGTAACTCCATGTTCCTACATAAAACTGTCATCAAAATATGAAATTTAAAAAAATTTGTGAAGCAAGAAAATATATCTATGCTGGATCTCTGAGCAAAAAGGTCAGGTTATTTTAAGGGTGGGATGGGACATGCAAACCTATGAGTGAGAAATGATGAAAAAGGAGCTTTGAGACTGGAGCTTTCAAATAACTTCAGATCTTTTAGAGAGTGTGATTAATGGTAGCCATAGACTCACAGAAACTAATAGTACAGATAAGACAAAAACATAGTACCTTTTTTCACATACCACATTACCAATAATTATGCAAAACATTATAATGAGCAATTAAAAGTGGGATACATCTCATGCAAAAATGCATCACAAAAGAAACCTATTTAAAAGAGGCATGGGACTTTATAATATAGAATTTTTTTAAACTGATAAGAGAACAATAAGAAAAATTGTTAGTTTATATTTCTTGGTATTATCAAGTAAGCAAAAAAGAACAATAATTTTGAGAGTTTACCATGGAACTATCATATTATTGTGCGGTTGGTTGGTTTTTATCCTTCATACTTGAAAAGGACCAAAATGACATGATGGTGATGTCTCAACTTGAACAGAAATTGTAAGTGAGGCAGAGTTGCACAAAGTCATCAGTCTCCCTTTGTCAGTCACTCTCACCAGAATGCCTAATTAGAATGTCATTTACTGAACTATAATAAAACTCAACATTAGTTTATTATGTGACAAGAGAGTCAAAAATAATATATTTAACCTTAGGCTCCATTAACAGAATGCCTATCATAAGTAAAGCAGGTGATAGTTCTGTACTCAGACATGATCAAGCCATATATGGGTAATTGTGTCCAGGAGTAGGTAAAATACTAGTGAGATCATCTGAACCCATACCAATCATCAGAATAATAGGAAATGATTAACCTTAAATATATATATGGAGCTAAGATGGACAAGTAAGGGACATTCAGTGCTCACAAATCCTCCAAACATACAAAAACTGCTGAAAACAAAGGAAAATAGGCGGGATACAACTCACTGAGATGAGAAGGGAAAGTAGCCCAGGGACTACAGCACAGGGAGAAACAGTAGAACTTGGACCAGCCCTACTCCTGCCAAATGACCTGAGACAAGGAAACAGCAGACAGGGAGTATCCAAATACCAGCATAACCCCAGTTATATGGCTTCTAAGATGGCAACAAAGCTGCAGAGCATGGTAACATCTCAGCCCAACACAGGAGACAATAGGGAAACCAACATAGTAGGGAGGGGTGGAATTCAGCTGGATAAGACACAAGTCTTATAAGAAGCCATTTGGACCATTCCTTTAAAGTTCACACTGAGGGGTCTTCCACCGGTTAAGATGGCGGCTTAGAGAAAGCTGAAGTTCAGATCTCCGGAAAACCCTTCCCAACCGATCTCAAACTAGAAGCTCCTAAGGCGCCGAAATTCAAAACGACCAACAGCACAGACCCTGGGAACCCTCCTCCTGGACCTGGACCCGGTTCAAAAGGTACGGCTCCCCTTAAAAGCCAGAACCCGAGATCCCTCGGACCTCAGGGGTAGGAGCGCAGAGTCCAAGGCTCCCGGAAGCGGCAGCCTCGCCGGGCTCAGAGAGCAGGGTCTGAGGAACAACAACCCTCCGGGTCTTCTACCCAAGTCCCAGTCCGGGTGAAAGTTACTGCCTGGGGCTTCCGCTGCAGAGAGCCGGTCGGTCCGGGTGAAAGTTACTGCCTGGGGCCTCCGCTGCAGAGAGCTGGTCAAAACAACAGCAACCCTCAGGGCGGGCAAGACAGCCTCACGGGCTGGATCCTGCTATCCAAGTCTCAGTGAAAGTCTGTGCTCTCGGAGCTTGGGGAAGCTGCAGCCCATCCCCCCGCAGGCCGACGAAACAGCCTCACGGCCAGGGATTCTGAAGGCAATTTCCGGAAATCGAGCCAGGGGGAGAGTGTGGCCTCGTGGTCCGACCCTTCCATTCCAGTTCCAGTGAGGCATATTCAGTTTAACCCAGGGAACGCTCATAGAACCAACATCTGCCCAGGACTAAAGCCTCTGATCACCAGACAAAGACAAGAAAAGCCAATCCTCCACGTTCAGAGATGACAAACTCCACAGAAGCACAGAAGCCCCAAAATACCAAGAAAAATAAGAAGAAAGGGGCGACTCTGGACACATTCTATGGAGCCAAAATACAAAATACAGAGCAGATAGAAGAAGATATACAAGAAAATTCTCCAAAATCTTCCAAAGGAAATAGAAACTCTCCACAAACCCATGAAGAATTTGAATCAGAAAGGACCAAAAAGATGGAAGCCCTCTGGGAGGAAAAGTGGGAAATGATGCAAAAGAAATTCACGCATCTACAAAACCAGTTTGACCAAACTGTAAAAGAAAACCAGGCTTTAAAGCAAGAAGTAATAAAGCAAAGCCAAAACACCAAGAAATTAGAAGAGAACATAAAATATCTCACCGACAAGGTGATAGATCTGGAAAACAGGGGGAGAAGAGAAAATTTAAGAATAATTGGACTCCCAGAAAAGCCAGAAATAAACACCAAACTGGACATGGTGATACAAGATATAATCAAAGAAAATTGCCCAGAGATTCTAGAACAAGGGGGCAATACAGCCACTGACAGAGCTCACAGAACACCTTCTACACTAAACCCCCAAAAGACAACTCCCAGGAATGTAATTGCCAAATTCCAAAGCTATCAAACAAAAGAAAAAATCCTACAGGAAGCCAGAAAAAGACAATTTAGATATAAAGGAATGCCAATCAGGGTCACCCAAGACCTTGCAAGTTCTACTCTGAATGATCGTAAGGCATGGAACATGATCTTCAGAAAGGCAAGAGAGCTGGGTCTCCAACCAAGAATCAGCTACCCAGCAAAACTGACTATATACTTCCAAGGGAAAGTATGGGCATTCAACAAAATAGAAGACTTCCAACTTTTTGCAAAGAAAAGACCAGAGCTCTGTGGAAAGTTTGATACTGAAAATCAAAGAGCAAGGAATACCTGAAAAGGTAAATATTAAGGAAAGGGGAAAAATGTTATCTTCTTCTTTTACTCAAACTCTCTTCTATAAGGACTACATTTATATCAACCTATGTATACTAATATGTGGGGAAAATGTAATGTATAAATAGGGGGTAAAGAAAGACCAAATAGAGTAATGGTTCTCACACAAAGATTCACAGGGGAAGGGGAGGGGAAGAAAACTCCTATAAGAAGGAGAGGAAGAGAGGGGGGGGGGTTACTTAAACCTCAATCTCAGGGAAATCAACTCTGAGAGGGAAAAACATCCAGATCCATTGGGATCTTGAATTCTATCTTACCCAACAAGGGTAAGGAGAAGGGAAAACCAAGGGGGGGAGGGGGAGAGGGAGAACAAAAAGGGAGGGAAAGAGAGGGGGGAGGGGGAGGGAACAAAAAGGGAGGGACTAAAAAGGGAAACATCAAGGGAGGGGACAAGGGGGACTGATTCAAAGTAAATCACTGGACTAAAAGGTAGAGCCGAAGAAGAAAAGGTTAGAATTAGGGAAGGCAATCAAAATGCCAGGGAGTCCACAAATGACAATCATAACTTTGAACGTGAATGGGATGAACTCACCCATAAAATGTAGACGAATAGCAGAATGGATTAGAATCCAAAACCCTACCATATGTTGTCTTCAAGAAACACACATGAGGTGGGTTGACACCCACAAGGTCAGAATTAAAGGATGGAGTAAGACCTTCTGGGCCTCAACTGATAGAAAGAAGGCAGGAGTGGTAATCATGATATCTGATAAAGCCAATGCAAAAATAGACCTGATCAAAAGGGATAGGGAAGGTAATTATATTTTGTTAAAAGGGACTCTAGACAATGAGGAAATATCATTAATCAACATGTATGCACCAAATAATATAGCACCCAAATTTCTAATGGAGAAACTAGGAGAATTGAAGGAAGAAATAGACAATAAAACCATACTAGTGGGAGACTTAAACCAACCATTATCAAATTTAGATAAATCAAATCAAAAAATAAATAAGAAAGAGGTAAAAGAAGTGAATGAAATCTTAGAAAAATTAGAATTAATAGACATATGGAGAAAAATAAATAGGGATAAAAAGGAATACACCTTCTTCTCAGCACCACATGGCACATTCACAAAAATTGACCATACATTAGGTCACAGAAACATAGCACACAAATGCAAAAAAGCAGAAATAATGAATGCAGCCTTCTCAGATCACAAGGCAATAAAAATAATGATTAGTAATGGTACATGGAAAACCAAATCTAAAACCAATTGGAAATTAAACAATATGATACTCCAAAACCGTTTAGCTAAAGAAGAAATCATAGAAACAATTAATAATTTCATCAAGGAAAATGACAATGGCGAAACATCCTTTCAAACCTTTTGGGATGCAGCCAAAGCGGTAATCAGAGGCAAATTCATATCCCTGAAAGCTCATATTAACAAACAAGGGAGAGCAGAGATCAATCAATTGGAAATGCAATTGAAAAAACTCGAAAGCGATCAAATTAAAAACCCCCAGCAGAAAACCAAATTAGAAATCCTAAAAATTAAGGGAGAAATTAATAAAATTGAAAGTGATAGAACTATTGATTTAATAAATAAGACAAGAAGCTGGTACTTTGAAAAAACAAACAAAATAGACAAAGTACTGGTCAATCTAATTAAAAAAAGGAAGGAAGAAAAGCAAATTCACAGCATTAAAGATGAAAAGGGGGACAGCACCTCCAATGAGGAGGAAATTAAGGCAATCATTAGAAATTACTTTGCCCAATTATATGGCAATAAATACACCAATTTAGGAGAAATGGATGAATATATACAAAAATACAAACTGCCTAGACTAACAGAAGAGGAAATAGAATTCTTAAATAATCCCATATCAGAAATTGAAATCCATCAAGCCATCAAAGAACTTCCTAAGAAAAAATCCCCAGGGCCTGATGGATTCACCTGTGAATTCTATCAAACATTCAGAGAACAGTTAACCCCAATACTATACAAACTATTTGACATAATAAGCAAAGAGGGAGTTCTACCAAACTCCTTTTACGACACAAACATGGTACTGATTCCAAAACCAGGCAGGTCAAAAACAGAGAAAGAAAACTATAGGCCAATCTCCCTAATGAATATAGATGCAAAAATTTTAAATAGGATACTAGCAAAAAGACTCCAGGAAGTGATCAGAAAGATCATTCACCATGATCAAGTAGGATTCATACCAGGGATGCAGGGCTGGTTCAACATTAGGAAAACCATCCACATAATTGACCACATCAACAAGCAAACTAGCAAGAACCACATGATTATCTCAATAGATGCAGAAAAAGCCTTTGATAAAATACAACACCCATTCCTATTAAAAACACTAGAAAGCATAGGAATAGAAGGGTCATTCCTAAAAATAATAAACAGTATATATCTAAAACCAACAGCTAATATCATCTGCAATGGGGATAAACTAGATGCATTCCCAATAAGATCAGGAGTGAAACAAGGATGCCCATTATCACCTCTACTATTTGACATTGTACTAGAAACACTAGCAGTAGCAATTAGAGAAGATAAAGAAATTGAAGGCATCAGAATAGGCAAGGAGGAGACCAAGTTATCACTCTTTGCGGATGACATGATGGTCTACTTAAAGAATCCTAGAGATTCAACCAAAAAGCTAATTGAAATAATCAACAACTTTAGCAAAGTTGCAGGATACAAAATAAACCCACATAAATCATCAGCTTTTCTATATATCTCCAACACAGCTCAGCAGCAAGAACTAGAAAGAGAAATCCCATTCAAAATCACCTTAGACAAAATAAAATACCTAGGAATCTATCTCCCAAGACAAACACAGGAACTATATGAACACAACTACAAAACACTCGCCACACAACTAAAACTAGACTTGAACAATTGGAAAAACATTAACTGCTCATGGATAGGACGAGCCAATATAATAAAAATGACCATCCTACCCAAACTTATTTATCTATTTAGTGCCATACCCATTGAACTACCAAAATACTTCTTCACTGATTTAGAAAAAACCATAACAAAGTTCATTTGGAAGAACAAAAGATCAAGGATATCCAGGGAAATAATGAAAAAAAAACACATATGATGGGGGCCTTGCAGTCCCTGACCTAAAACTATATTACAAAGCAGCAGTCATCAAAACAATTTGGTACTGGCTAAGAAACAGAAAGGAAGATCAGTGGAATAGACTGGGGGAAAACGACCTCAGCAAGACAGTATACGATAAACCCAAAGATCCCAGCTTTTGGGACAAAAATCCACTATTCGATAAAAACTGCTGGGAAAATTGGAAGACAATGTGGGAGAGACTAGGAATAGATCAACACCTCACACCCTACACCAAGATAAATTCAAAATGGGTGAGTGACTTAAACATAAAGAAGGAAACCATAAGTAAATTGGGTAAACACAGAATAGTATACATGTCAGACCTTTGGGAGGGGAAAGGCTTTAAAACCAAGCAAGATATAGAAAGAATCACAAAATGTAAAATAAATAATTTTGACTACATCAAACTAAAAAGCTTTTGTACAAACAAAACCAATATAACTAAAATCAGAAGGGAAACAACAAATTGGGAAAAAATCTTCATAGAAACCTCTGACAAAGGTTTAATTACTCATATTTATAATGAGCTAAATCAATTGTACAAAAAATCAAGCCATTCTCCAATTGATAAATGGGCAAGGGAAATAGATAGGCAGTTCTCAGATAAAGAAATCAAAACTATTAACAAGCACATGAAGAAGTGTTCTACATCTCTTATAATCAGAGAGATGCAAATCAAAACAACTCTGAGGTATCACCTCACACCTAGCAGATTGGCTAACATAACAGCAAAGGAAAGTAATGAATGCTGGAGGGGATGTGGCAAAGTAGGGACATTAATTCATTGCTGGTGGAGTTGTGAACTGATCCACCCATTCTGGAGGGCAATTTGGAACTATGCCCAAAGGGTGACAAAAGAATATCTGCCCTTTGACCCAGCCATAGCACTGCTGGGTCTGTACCCCAAAGAGATAATGGACACAAAGACTTGTACAAAAATATTCATAGCTGCGCTCTTTGTGGTGGCCCAAAACTGGAAAACGAGGGGATGCCCATCAATTGGGGAATGGCTGAACAAACTGTGGTATATGTTGGTGATGGAATACTATTGTGCTCAAAGGAATAATAAAGTGGAGAAGTTCCATGGAGACTGGAACAACCTCCAGGAAGTGATGCAGAGCGAGAGGAGCAGAACCAGGAGAACATTGTACACAGAGACTAATACACTGTGGTATAATCGAACGTAATGGACTTCTCCATTAGGGGCGGTGTAATGTCCCTGAACAACTTTCAGGGATCCAGGAGAAAAAAAACACCATTCATAAGCAGAGGGTAAACTGTGGGAGTGGAAACACCGAGAAAAAGCAACTGCCTGAATACAGAGGTTGAGGGGACATGACAGAGGATAGACTTTAAATGAACACTCTAATGCAAATACTATCAACAAAGCAATGGGTTCAAATCAAGAAAACATCTAATGCCCAGTGGACTTACGCGTCGGCTATGGGGGGTGGGGGGGAGGAAAAGAAAATGATCTATGTCTTTAACGAATAATGCTTGGAAATGATCAAATAAAATATATTTAAAAAAAAAAGAAAATAGCTTCTAAAAGGCAAAATAACAACTCAAATAAAAACTATAACTATAAAAAAAAAAAAGTTCACACTGAGGGAACCAAACACAACTGAGTCTACCCCAAGCACCAAAAGGCTACACAGCATGCTTGGAACATCACACCCTCCATCCCAGAACCAGAGCAGAACCTCAGCAGATAGATATACAAGGGAACAAAGGTAGGAGGAGAGATATAACTAGAAAAATGAGTAAGAAACAAAGAAAAATCCTAACCTTAGAAAGTTATTTTGGTGACAGGGAAGATCAAAACATAAATCCAGAAAATGGTAACAATGGCAAAATGGAAATATGTGAAGCCCCAAAGGAAAGTAAGAAAAGATGTCAGGCCCCACAAGAACTCTTGGAAGAACATGAAAAGAAGTCTATAATCAAACTGAAGAGAACAACTCCCTAAAGACTAAAATTGGTCAAATGGAAAAGAAAATACAAAAGCTCAAGGAAAAAAATAATTCTCTAAGAATAAGAACTGAACAAATTGAAGCTAATGACTCCATGAGGCATCAGGAAAAAATAAGACAAAATCAAAAGAAAGAAAAAATATAGAAGAAAATATGAAATACTTCACTGAAAAACCTGGGTTGAAATCAGGCACACCTGGGAAATAGATCCAAGAGAGACAATATAAGAATCACTGGAATATCTGAAACTTATGATAAAAAAAATAAATAAAAGTAGATATCATGTTATAAGATATCATCAGGGAAAAGTGCTTTAACATCTTCAAATAGGAGGAGAAACTGAAGTTGAAAGAATCTACTAATCATTCCCTGATATATAGCAAAACTCAAGAACTCTCAGGTCAAGGAAAAATTACTATAAGCATGCAGAATGAAATAATTCAAATACCATGGAGTCAGAGTGATATGATACAAAACCTTGCAGTTTCTACATTAAAGAACCACAAGGCATGGAATGTGATATTTGGAAAAGTCAAAGACCTACAACCAAGAATCACATACCCTGTGAAACAAAGCATAATCATCCAGAGGGAAAAGTGATGTTTAATGAAATAGAGAACTTCTAGGCATGCCTAACAATAATAAAGAAGAGAGAAGAAAAGAAAATTCAATAAGCAAATTTTGCACTTGAGAGAAGCATAAAAAAGTGAACAGAAAACTGAAAACTTAAATATTTCAATAAAGTTGAATTGAGTACATTCAGACCTGGTGAGGTTATAATTAAAGATAACTATGAAACTTGAGATGCTTCAAGTACTTTAATTATTCCAGAGACTTAAAGTACTTAAGATACTTAAAAAGCATTGTCACTATTATGGCAGCAAGAAGGAATATATACCAAAAGAAAGAAGAGAGCAAGTAGAATAGGATGGGTTAATGTCCAAAAGGAAAGAATATAGAGGGAGGAGAGAAGCACCTTAATATCTATCTTCAAGTAAACATTTGAAAGGTCACAATGTAAAAATGGGGCAAGAAGAGGAAATGATTAAACCTGTTCTACATAGTCCCAGAGCCAAGAACTAAGACCAGTGGGTAGAAATTCAATTGAGGCAAATTTTGATTCAATATAATAAAAAACTTCCTAATAATTAAAGAGGCCTCAGAAAGGAAATAAGTATGAGATTCTTATAACTTGAAGACTTTAAATGAAGGCTGAACAACAACTTTTCAGGGATACTGCAAAAAGAATTCATTTTCAGGTAGAATTTGGAGTTGATGACCTCTGAGATTCCTCTCAGCTCAAATTCTTTGATTCTACACAAAAGGTGTCTTTCATATGCAAATATACTACTGATCACCACAAAAAATTGCATACTTTGAGGGAGTTTTTTTTTTCCCCCAGCAATAGTTTAGCTACATTCTCTTCTAAACCAACCTCCTCCTCTACCCACAATCCCAATGAGCTAATAAGCCCTAGTTAAGGAACTATTGGTCCCAGGTACTGGATAATAAAAATGAATCAGTTCCTGTATCAATTCTATATTAGAGAGATAAGATGTGTATATGGAATTTGTTCAAAAATAAAGGCAAGGTTGTTTAAGGAGGGTGGACCATAAGGAGATGATGAAAGATAGTAGAAGGTTGTGATAAAGTCGAGATTTAAAAAATGTAAGAGATTCTATGAGGTACTATGTATGAGGAGACAAAACAACCGCAGATTAGAAGATAGACATTGAAGAGATAGAAGATGTAAAGACTTGTGTGTGGAACAGTAATAAGGCAATTTGACTAGAGTATTAGAGTTGAGAGGGAGGTTAATATATATTAATATTATTATGATAATATTAATATATATGTATATATAATTGGCTTTAAAAGCCAAAAAAGAATTTATATTTTATCCTAGAGGCAATAGTGAGGCACCAGAGTTTACTGAGCAGGTGAATGACATTGTTACACTACATTTTAGGGAAATCACTATGGCACCAGAATGGAGTACATATTAGGATGAGGAAAGATTTGAAACTGGGAAACCAATTAGGAAATAGGCTAATGCAATAGTCCAGATGAGAGGGATGAGCCTTAACTAAATAGGTAACTATGACATTGAATAACTTTCTCAGAATTTGGGATACAATAGCTGTGATTAATTTAATTATCTCCAATGCTCTTAAAGAATTAACTTGGGAGACTTGACATGGGAGACATTCAGATACAGGGAAGAATCTAGACTAAGCATATGGAATGAAATTAATCAGAAAAATAAAAAAGCTCAGGGAGTGAGCAATCTTCATTTAACTCAGGCATAGAAAGGAAGTTGCAATAAGGGAGTAATTCAGAGCAGAGAGAGAGAGATAGATAATTCTGGCAACAGACTTTCAAGGAAACCGACAGAAAAGAAATATTGAGTCTTTCCATTGGTTTTCATCTGTGCTAAAGTTTTTCATTATACTGCTTTAAGAATGAAATTCATCTAGGTCACTAGATAATGTTTCAATGTCCACTATATATGCCAGATTGGTAAGTTAACTGTAATAATAATCTCTACGTTTACTAAAGTATGTGCTCCAAACACATTTAAAGAATTTCTCCTTTCTAGTCTTCCCAAGAAAGCACTGTACCAAACACTTTAGACTTGAACAATATAATGACTTGATGTGGATGGTTATTTTGTTGGTGGTACTATCTCTTCTTAGACTGAAGACAGTTTCTACTAAAACAACTGATCTTTATTTAGGAAACATAATTCCCATATGGGAACAATCTTGAGGAAATTAGACACTATGGTAATACTAGCTACTTACATCAAGTAACAATGTCAACTGAGAGTTAATTACTGAGCATAAGAAAGCAAAGAATAATTTCTTGCATTCCACTAGGATACCTAGCCCATCTACTACTTAAACAATTTTTTATTTCTTCCCAGACAAGTTTAGTCAGGCTCCTCACATGTGGAAAGCAGGCTTATACAGTATAACAAGAAATATCCATTTGGAATTAAACAATAAACTACTTCCTCAAAAGGTGTGTGTGTGAGGGGGGAGACCAAAACTGCTTTCATCATCCGCACCCAGAAAGAAGAAAGTTGGTTGCGAATCAGAGCAAGAAAGAACAGGTGTGCAAAGCTGGGTAAGATGGTACAGAGTTTTATGCCAAGAGAACTCTGATTGGTTCAAAGCAGGTCTGAACAGGGGGAGAAAGGAGGGGCAAAAAGATATAAGTACAGTTCAGTCCCACCGAGTAAGGATAGCAACAGCACTGAGGTATTATTACTAACCTATTCTTTTAGCACCTACTTCTGACTTCAGGAGCCTGAAGTTTCTTTTTATTCTTCTTTGGGATGATTTAAATGCTGGCTGCCAGTCCTCTTTAAGATCTTTAGCATTTCTATAATTCTAATTAACACACACACACACACACACACACACACACACTGCCCTCAGATCAGATAGATGGAGGATCAAACTGAGAAAATGCTAAACTTTGGGATAATTCAGACAATGCATGAAGTAAAATCACTTTTCCCTCCAGGAATACAAAGCACAAGTGTTATGAGACAATTTTTTGTGTGTGTGTTAATCATGATACTTCTTATTTTTCAGTCCTCCTCAACATAAACTGTATCTTCAAAACACTGAACATCTGAATTCTCTAGTGTTATTTTACTCATGAAAGTTACTTTACAAAGTAAACTTTTGAAAGTGATTGTATTTAATATTGTGTTTTTTTTTTCTTTCAAAAGAATGGAAATCACGAAAGTGGAAGAATGTTTCCCCCCACCTCACAATTTCCAAGGTTTCCCAACCAAACAGTATGAAATAGATGCTGCTTGGGGATAATTCAAATGTTGCTTTTTGCCAAAAGTGAGGAAGTAATTTTGCTTTGGCCACAGAGATAACCTGCCTCTGGAAAGAAAAAAAAGTTCAAGCACCTCTATTGGTCAAGATCCACCTGCCCAACATTTTCCTTGTTTTTTGTTTGTTTTTTTTTGTCTTTTGTTTTGTTTTGATGTCGCTCAAACAGCTCCCAGGAACAATAACAACCCTTGACTAAGCAAACTGTTAAAAATATAAACTCTTCACGGGGCATATCTACAGCACAGCAGGTATGTGTAAAGCGTATATTTTGAAAAGTAACACTGACACAGTTTATTCAGGTCGGGTAGCAGCCTGGGGACCCCAGTGAGACAAGCATGTAGTCACTTGCTAGTTAGGTAATGGGTGAAAAGGTTTCCCTGCTGCTGGGAGGTTGAAGAAATCCCAATGCTGACTTGGAATTGAAAGGAAACGGCAGTTAGGTTGAGATCTTTGACTTTTAAGTTGCTTTGTTCTCTTCATATCTCTACCTGGAAGAACTCACCTTTGTTTTGACGCCTTTCAACCACAAGCTACCCACTTCCCTCCCCACTCACCCTTGTCCCCCAGCATTTAGAAATTTGGTACGAAGGGCCCTGAATAAATCCTTTTTGTGAAGAGAAAGAATGCAAGTAGGAAGGAGACACACACCTGCAGATGAGAAGGTAGGGACCCTAAATTCTGGTGATGCGGACCAGGTGAAGGGCCATCCCAGAAAGAACAGGGTAGGAGCGAGCGCTGGGACTGCAGCTTGGGCGCCGCCCAGAGGGGGGCTCCCCGCGGGAGAGGCGAAGCGGGGCGGAGCGCCAGGGGGCAGTTGGCAGGAGGAGAGAGAGGCAGGCAGGCAGGCGGGCTCCCCTGCCTAACAGGCGCCTCCCCCTCGGGTCCCGCGTCCGCTCTGGCGGTCAGGAGGCGGGTTGGGACGGAGTTAGGACCCAGGCAGGCGGCAGCAGGCGCGGGAGGCAACTGGGGTATAGGCTGGAAGCAAAGCAGCCGCAGAAACAGCCTAACCTACAGCCACCAGCGCTCCACTTTTGAGGGCCCACGACAAGCACTGCTCCTGGTCACCTGGCCGACCCCAGCTGTGCTTAGATAGGATACGAGGTGGATCAGAGCAAAAAAAGCTCCAACCCCAGGGCTGAAGGCAGAGAGGGGCGTCCCCTCCAAATCATGGTCCGCTCACTCTGACACCTGAGCAGAAAACTTAGAGGAAGAGGAGCACAGAAGTAGGAAGGGAAGAAGGCAGGGGAAAAGAAAGCAGGAGCGTTGTTCCTACCTGTCCGGCGAAGTAGAGGAGACACAGGGTGCTCGAGAGGATGGGGGCCAGGCTCCCTCGGTACCGCAGCCCGACTGCCAATGCCATGGTAGCCCTCTACTCCGGCGGACCGGCCGCCGAAGGAGGGCAGTGTCAGAGGAGCCCACCTCCCCTAACTCGCTCTTTCTTCTTGTTCCGCGGTGTCTCGGAGGTGACTCCTTCCAGCTCCCCCTGGCTGGCGCTGGGGATCCTTGTGCGACTGCCGGGGCCGCTGCCTGGACTCCGGCTCCTGCTCCGACTCGGACAGCAAGACTGGGCTCCGTGCGCCCTGGCGCTGCGCCCCAGCAGGGTGGCGGTGCGGACAGTGTCAGTGTGGCTGGGGAGAGAGGCTGGTTTGAATGGTAGCGCGTGGTGGTGGGGGTGGAAGTGGGGGGTGTTATTTGTGAATGTGTTGCTTGTCTTGGCTCGGGATGGTGCGCGCTCGCCCCCCACCCCCCCTTTCCCGGCTCCTGCTCCTCCCCTACTCTGTGTCAGGCAGCTGAAGGCGGG
This sequence comes from Monodelphis domestica, assembly GCF_027887165.1. Taxonomy (NCBI): domain Eukaryota; kingdom Metazoa; phylum Chordata; class Mammalia; order Didelphimorphia; family Didelphidae; genus Monodelphis; species Monodelphis domestica. The sequence continues at coordinate 112,202,612 of NC_077233.1, forward strand.
GAACCAAGACTTCGGTCCGCCTGGAGCCACAGCCGGCTTGTGCACTTCAGAAGACAAGCACATGGCTCCTCATTTGTTGAGCTTATTTTTCCCATCTTATTATAAAGAAGGGAAGAACAGAAAAGTATGTTAGTTTTCAACAAAGTAGCCCCGAGTTACATATGCCTTGCAGGGTTGTGATGCTTTACCATCGCCCTTCTTGGAAGTCTTGGAATTAGGCTAGTGTGGGTTATTTGTATTTACCCTAAATTTTGCCACTTCCTCTTCATTTTTCAAGATGTCTCCACGAACTGCCAATTGTAATTTTGCAGTAGGGATGGGAGAAAGGAAGGGAATATGGGTTAGCTCACAAGCACAAGCCTCCACTAATTGGGGAAAATGTGGCTGTCCCATGAGAACCCAGAACTCTAGGGGATATAGGAATGAAATTGACTTGTCAAGTGCAGCTACTCAGGTTGAAAGTGTCCCAGAGGAGGCAAAAAAGTCATCTATGGGTGTTTGTTTTCCTAGGCCAAGTTGCTTTGGCAGATTTGCCAGGAATAATGAGGTACCTTCTCTAATTCTGGAATTGTTATAGTTTGTTTGATTAGACACCAACACAGTTTCTGGACAACTGTTAGGAAAAATCTTTGCCTTTTGGAAAACTAATGTTGTGGAGTCATTATCATGCCTCAGTTTTATAATAAGGCAAATTGCCATTCTTACAGCCACTTTACCCATTCTGTATTACCCTCTTTCCAGACTTTAGGAAGGATTCTAAGAAGAGGCTGCTCTTAAGTAAATTCAATCAAATAAAGTTATCAGCATCCTCCTCAAATAATATTTATGAAATTATAAGAGCATGACACTAGTGAATACAGCATGAAATTACATCATTTACCATTCTTACTTTCTAATCACTTCCAGCATTCACTTAGGAAGCTAGAAGTAAGTTAGCTGGCTAAGAGATGATAATTCATATTTATTTAAAAATCAATAAACTTTTATTAAGTGTCTTTTATATTCCAGGCACAGTGTTAAGCAGCTAGGGATACAAAGAGGCAAAAGACAGTATCTCCCCTCCATGAGCTTGCAATCCAATGGGGATATAGCACATGTAAACAAGTATATATAAAGCAAGCTATATGTAGGATAAATAGAAAATAATTAACAGACAGAAAGCACTACTTGAAAGTTAACAAATAGTGCTTTCCTCACTCACATTCTCTTGAGAATATGTAGGCAAGCCAGAATTATAGACATCTAATATCAGAACTGGAAAGGACTTCATAGAGATCATCCAATCCAACTTCATTTTACAGAAAAGGGAACTATGGCTCAAGTAAATGGAAAAAAAAAATTTTTACTCCTAAATCAAACACCAATTTTAAATAATCACATAGTGATTTTTTAATACTAGACCCCTAGTATTTTCACTGGTATACATACAAGTAAGTGCTCTTCATAATTACTATATTTATTACCAAGTCCCATGAAAACTAGGTACTATTGTTTCACACTTAATGAAACAGTGTCTTTTTAGGTCAGGTCTATAGTAAGAGATGCAAAATTAAAGAATGATAATAACAATGTAATTTTTCAACTTTGCCTTAAGGTTTGATTACATTGTGAAATGATGTCTAGTACATCTGTGGAGTAATAATATATTTCTTATCAGAAATCATTGATTTACTCATTCTGTGATAATTTTTGATTGCATAAAATACGGATTAAAAAACATTATTTACGGCTGTTAAATAAATGCTGAAAATCATATAATTTTAGAATTAAAGAGGATCTTAAGGAATCATCTTAATGGAAAGGAATTTTGAACAAAGTTTCCTGTCAGTAAATATTTGAATCTCTATTATAAGATTGCAGAGAATTATACTAGGCCAAGAGAAAGATATTTTGATGAATCTATGATTTCTTTGAAGTATAGACACCATTTACATCAATACAGATCACAGCTCCTCCCTCTTCTCTTACCCTGTTACATTCTTTCTCATTTTTGTCCTGTTACAGAATATTTACCCAATGTGCTGGAGGCTTTCCTCTTGTTCTTTTTGTATCTTTGGGGTACCACTTTAAATATTACTCTTTTGTCCCTTTTTCTTTTCAAAATAGTTTTGCCAATTACATGTATACATTTTAACAATTGTTTTTTTTTAATTGAATTCAAAATTCTCTCCTTCCCTCAATTCTTTCTTTAATGACCTGCCCTCCTTTTCAATTAAGCATATACTCACCATGTCTATTCTACCCCTACATATGTTTTCCAAAAGTACTTAATGGTAATATGAGATAACCTGTCTAAACCAATGCAACTTTGTTTCCTGGAGTTATTTACAATTTAAATTCTGAAAACATGGTGTTTGATTCTCAGCCTCATAGTATCATGAGACAGATCAGCTCTTGTACCTATGAACAGTTTGATATCATTGAAAGCCCTGTGCAGTCATTTTCTACTTCTTTCTTTCATGCACAAGAAATTACTTAACTTCACCATTTATTTAAGACACTCATACTGATGGATTAATTTAATAGGCTGCTTATTGAAGATGCATGCCATAACCTGAGTGATCTGTGTTCATCCATGTTGCTTATCAAATGTAGATGCTCAGATCTATGTCTTAATCTTAAGTGAAATCTTAAGATTTCACTGAGGGGGCTTTTGTAGTTGGGTTTATAGATTTAAAGCTGGATGAGATTTTACAGATCAAGTACAACCTGTTCATTTCACAAATGAGAAACTGAGGCTTAGATAGATTAAATGATTTGCCAAGGGTTAAATAGCTGTTAAGTATCTGAAGATTTGAATGTACATATTCCTGACCTGGAAATTCATCACTTTACCTCCACACTCCCCAGTACTGCCCTATGTATATTTTCTCTGTGTATGTACCAATGAAAGCATGAGAAAACAGTAAGCCAGCTTTTGCAGGTCATTTTCTATAGCAAACTACATCTTTGAAGTCACATTAATGAGAAAAAACAAATCCCATTGTGCTTTTGCTGATTTTTAAAAACCACTTATTCTATATGGAAAAATGCTTCAATAAAGATTTTTCTCAGATAAGCTATTTTTCATACCTGTATCAATTTTCTTAAAAAGGATATAAAGATGAACAAGTCAGAGTTCCTGTCACTAATTTATCAACAAGCCTTTATTAAGCACTTGCTGTATGCCATGGACTATAGTAGCTGCTAGGGATGAAAAAACAAAAAAAAATAATGAAACTCTGCTCTCAAAGAGTTTATATTCTACAGTCTAATAGAGGAGATAAGTACACACACAAACTGACATCTTTAATATACATTATAATACATTATCATGAGTGTTACAAAAAAAATGTCTATACACCTAAATTGAGATCTCTGTGAAAGAAGAAAATTATATAAAGATTGAATAGAAACAAAAATAACACCAATTAGAACTTTTGTAGGAACCAGATACTGGGAGAGAGTTCAATTTTTGATTAGAACCAGTCCATTTCAGTGAGAATGCAGAGGAGGTTGTGGTAAGGACATCATTATAATTGAATTAGAGACAGATAGGAGGAAGAGACAATAATTAGGATGTTAATATAACAATATGGTTAGAAGCAATGAAGTCCTAAATTATGGCGGTAGATGTATTGGGATAAAGAGGCATCTTGAAGAGATATCATGAGATAAGGGGGGGATACAAGATTTAGCGACTAATTGGATATATGGGATGAATGAAAGTAGCAAAGGATTTTGCAAATTTGAATGACTAGAAGGACCCAGAAGAGGGCCCAGTTTTAAGAGGGAAAAAACATTCTGTTTTGTACCTGTTGAGTTTCAAATGTTAGTAGGAAAAACTTTGAATGTTCAATGGTCAAAGTTAGTGATGGTAGGAAATGAAATTCAGTAGAGAAAACAGGGCTGGCTATACAGAATGGAGAATTATCTGTAAAGATATGATAAATCCATGGGGGGCGGGGTGATGAGGTGACCAAGTGAGCAAGGATACAAAGGAAGGAGGAAAAGGGGGCATCAGCGATATCCATAGTTTGTAGGGTTGACATGGAAGATTCAACAAAGAACACTTAAAAGGAACAATTAAAAATATAGATCAAGAGAAGTGTCAAAAAAATCTAGGAAAGGGAGTTAACAATATAAAATGCTGTAGAGAAATCAAGAAAGAAGAGTGTTGAGAAAAGACTTTTAGATTTGATGATTATTGTTAATTTTGGTGAGAGCAGTTTTAGTTTTCCTGGAAAATATAATAACATTTTTGTTATTAAAAACCAGTTATATTCCTTACATTTTCTTCTCATAAAGTTTTTCTTACAACTGGAAAAATATTCCAATACTATAAAAGTTCCCCTTAACTAAAAAAATCCCCTGCCCCACTTTGTCTAGAACTCTCCTTTGCCTCCATTGTACTTGACTTCATATTATATTTACTATAAATGCCCTATATTCCCAAGATGTAAATTCCTTAAGGGCAGAACCTTGATATTTTTTTTTAATCTTAATAGGTCCAAAATCTAAAACAAAGACTTTTACATTACAGTTGCTTATTAGATATTCATTGAGTTTAATATAAACATCCATGACCTCATTGGTATTGATATTTCCTACACTGAATATTACTCCCCCACTAAATATTACCCTTTCTGCTTTAATATAGTGTTGTACCCCCTCTTGTTTTTTTTTTTCATCTAAACAGGGTTCCAGAAGATGCCAACTTTTTCTCACCAAAAAGTTCTAGAGCTAACCCCAGAGGGACTTTAGTGTAGCTTCAATAAATTCAATTCAGAAATCTTGACCTGTGCTTTCATTAATTGGGGTAAAAGCCTGACATTCATACTGTCCCTTCTAAAATATTTGCTTCCCAGCAAATGCACTGGAATGGTTTTGGTAAAGTCAATGATACCAAAAGCTGGATAGCTTTCTAATGACTTGGAATTTCAGGGAAAAGCTATGTGATGCCCTTACTGAAGAAGTAGGAAATTAACAAAGTTCCATGTTTCCAAATGCATTACAACAAATTCAAGAAACTGATATCATTTTACCAAATCATTGTTCTTATTTGCTACTTGCAAATGGCCTTCATTAACCCACTCAAAAAAAGAAAAGAGAAAAAAGAAAATCAAGCCACTCTTTCCAGAGTGCATTCTCCCTGTATTCTCAGTTGTAGGGATTTTTTTTTACACGAATATGGGACCTTAGGTCAATAGGATCTTGATTTTCAAGAGTTGTTTTTCCAAAAATATTCATTATTTGGTGATCAGCTATCTGGTGGCAAATCTCTTTGAATCTGCCCAGACTTGGTCTTGAATTAATTATTAGTCCTTCCTTTCAAATAAGACCAATGATATCCATGGGGTGATGTCTTGACTTGTGCATGAATTGGATTAAAGTAAAGTTAAGTTGCACAAAGTCTTCAAGATCACTCTATCTTCAAGAGTCATTGAAGTCCAGTGGCAAGACAAAAGTCAGGGTGACTAGTGATGACCAGAGATGCAGTAGATGACTTTGGCATTTCCAGTGTCTAATCAAGCTCTACAAACTCATAATACCTGCTTCATCTGAATTCCTGACTGTTGGAACAAATTGTTCTCATCTATTACTTTATAGGGCAGTGATGACAAACCTATGGCACATATGTGAAAGATGACATGCAAAGAGTTCTCTGTGGGCACATGCACCACCTTCCCTCCACCCCCAGAATTTGTTACTATAAAGGCAGAGGGACTCGGAAGCAGCTGCTCCCTTCCCCATCTCCACTATGCCTGATGACATTTTTTTCACACCTGCCCCTCTGACCAGCAGCCCAATGGGAGTACTTTGTCTTCTTCCCCTGGGGGGGGGGGGAGGTGATACAGCATGTAGTCTCTAAAAGGTTCACTATCACTATTTGAGGGGGAAGTCTTTACATGCTTGGAGTGGATATCTCCCTAAGTTACCAATAGGTTTGAAGCCTTTTGGTTGCCCTCAATCTGATTTAGCCTGTCTGTTCAGAGGGTTTTACCAGGATATAATCCCTATATACACTACAGCTTCTTGAAGTCACAGGTAAGAGTTGGGTGAGAAGTGGATACATGAAAAATAGATGAGCAGCCCTGAAAAGGGCTTGGCAAGCCTTCACACCCAAGGTGCTAATCCTCCCTGAACATCCCATAAACCCCACATAATGTCCTTGAATAAAAGACAGCCACTGGGACCATATTTAAAGTCTTTCCTGATTGACAGGACTTTTGCTTTACTGGCATAGACTGAGGAAGTTCCAGATCTTTTCTATACTCCAATGAGTCATTCAAGGATAGTGACTGGACATGGAATTTTATTAATAGGGTAACAAGAAAGACCTCTGCAGATTGACACCATCTCCACAAATGATAGATTTGGAGTTGCCTCAAATAAGTTGAATCTTTCCTGGGGTCAAACAGCTGGTATACATCAGAGGTAGTGTCTTAATCTCAGGTTATTTCTTACTTTAAGGCTAGCTTTCTGTTGTCTATTCCATAGTGTCTCTCAGTTATTGGAAAAGATTTTAATGGAGGTTCTAAGGAAATGGAGGATCTCATAATATTCAGAAACTCAATAAACATTTATTAGGAACCTCAAAGACACTGGACCAAACCAGTCCTTGCCCTCATTTTTTACCAAATACCTAAAAGGAGGAGGGAAGATATATTTTGATCACTTCAGAGCTTAACATAATTTCTCCCTTCAGGCAATGTCATGGAAGCATAAAAATGACCAGGAAGGAAATTCCCCAATGGTTAGCTTGATTCTTCCAGAATAAAGCCGTTCACTCAAACAAGCTGTTCATTTTTTGGCAAGATGAGTATCACACTCTGTTCAAAGAAAATATATGTAGGTGAATTTTATACATTTAAAACCTGACATGATTTAAACCGTTTCAGCATGAATCTATAAATGTATGAGTTCAAGAGTTATGAATGAGTAGATTATGTGCATAATAAAAATGATAGGAAACATAAAGGCAATGTGTTCATATATTCACAAGAATTCCTGAAAACCATATTTCCAAAGAAGTAAACAATGGAAATCAGAAGTTTCATGCACTGCCAGACTCTCTCCCAATTCATACCCTGTTTGATTTGCAAATGTTTTAGCTCCTGTATTTCTGGTTCCTGCAGTTAAAAATACAACTATTAACCAATATGGGATAAACATAGCCCTAAGACTTGTCATTTAATGGCTAAACTTTCACCCAGTTTATCTGCAAGGATCAGAGTTAAGAGGCCTTGCAAGAATATCTAGTCCAACTTCCTCACCTTACAAGGAACATACTTGAAGACTGACTTTCCTACTGTCACTCAACTAGAATGAAACAGAACTAGGAATTGAACCCAAGTCCTATGGACAAAAATCCAGTGCTTGTTCCACTTCAAACTATCTGATGTCTCCTGGGCATTGTAACTTATCAAAAGATTTCTTTCTTCATATTTCAACACTATGTACTGGAAACTGTATGAAGTTAGAATACTTGAGTGGCAGCACTTCCATCACATTAAGGGACAATGTGACAGTAATACACATATTTGATCCTTTGCAGTTGACTTGTAGGAGTATCAAATATAAAGAAATGACAGCATTTGTTTTTCTTACTACAAAAAAGATGACATCACAAACTGTTAAGAGGCTAACCATATATTACAGCTTTAATTCAGAGTCACTGTTTGCGTCATAGGACAGCCCAAGAGGGACTGAATAGAAAACCCTTAACATTCCTAAGGCTAATAACATATATAAGCTGCTTTGGGTGAGGCCCCATTGGGTGTGGTTTGATCAAGCATGAAATCTTATTTAATAATAATAATGTTTTAAAAATTGTTACATACACACCCCCTTAGTGTGTTGATAGATTTGTCCAAACAATAGTGGGGACAACCTAAGAAAGTAGAAAAGTATGAAATAAACATGGTTAGAAATATGTATTTAAATACAGTTTATCTTCTCCAGGGACCCAAAGGCTGATGGTTACCAAACCAGCTTACCTCAAATGTGATAACAATGTTCTCTCTAAATCAGCTAGTCAGTCAGTATGATTTATTGAGTACCCATTAAATATCAGACACTGACAAAATCAGAAAGAAATAAAAATTTCCTTCAAAATTCTCACTGAGCCTACAATCTGGGGATTCATAAATGGTGGGAGTGTGGGAGGGGAGGGGGGGCTATACCTCAGAGCCAGGAAGACTTCATTCAAGTCCTATCTCTGACATATACATAGACAACTCCCTTAACTTAGCAGTGCTCTAGGCAACTCTCTAAACCACAAATTGCAGGGAAGGTGCCACCCTACATTGACAGAGAGAGGAATGTTTCATCTAAGCGTTCCTTATACTAATAAAATCCCAGATTCAGGCCTTATACCTTATCCCTATGTGTATAAATATACACACGTTTCTAATACCTTAATTAGTCAGCAAACATTTTAAGTCCTTACTATGTGCTAGGTATTATATCCCTAGGAACAAGGCATTTCAGAGTTAGAAGAGACCCCACCGACCATCAGTTCTAACTCCTAGCTAACCAGGAATTCCTTTGAAAATACTTCTATGTTGTTTCTTCTCTGGAGCTCATCAACATTTAGGGATTATCTGTATTACTGCTTGCTCCTAAAAACTAAAAAAAAAAAAAAAGATGGGATCTGGAGTCACAGCACATGGGTTCAGATTCTGCTTCTAATACTTTCTACTTCTGACACATCAGGCAAGCCACAAGCTTTATGAACCTCAGTTTTTCTTTTCAGTTTTTGAATTAATGTATTTAGTCAATTTAGAACATTATTCCTTGGTTGTATGAATCACATTATTTCCCTCTCTTCCCTCCCTCCACCTTTCCTGATGCCAATGTGCAATTTCATTGGATATTACATGTGTCCTTGATCCGAACCAATTTCCATTTTGTTGGTGTTTGCATTAGGATGTTCAATTAGAGTTTACATCCCCAGCCATATTCCCTTGACCCATGAATTCAAGCAGTTCTTCTTCTTCTGTGTTTCTACTCCCACAGATTTTCTTCCGAATGTGCATAATGTTTTTTTGCGTAGATTCCTCTAAGTTCTTCAGAATCACTGCATTGCCACTTATGAAGAAGTCAATTCCATTTGATTGTACCACTGTGTAACAGTCTCTGTGTACAATGTTCTCCTGGTTCTGCTCCTTTCTCTCTGCATCAATTCCTGGAGGTCATTCCAGTTCCCATGGAATTCCTCCAGTATATTATTCCTTCCAACACCAGCATATACCACAATTTGTTCAGCCATTCCCCAATTGAAGGGCATCCACTCATTTTCCAATTTTTTACCACCACAAAGAGCGCAACTATGAATATTTTTGTACATGTCTTTTTCCTTATTATCTCTTTGGGGTGCAAACCCAGCAGTGCTATGGCTGGATCAAAGGGCAGACAGTCTTTTATCACCCTTAGGGCATAGTTCCAAATTGCCCTCCAGAATGGTTGGATCAATTCACAACTCCACCAACAATGCATTAATGTCCCAACTTTGCCACATCCACTCTAGCATTCAGTACTTTATATTGCTGTCATGTTAGCCAATCTGCTAGGTGTGAGGTGATACCTCAGAGTTGTTTTGATTTGCATTTCTCTAATTATAAGAGATTTAGAACACTTTTTCATGTGCTTATTCATAGTTTTGATTTCTTTAACTGAAAATTACCTATTCATATCCCTTCCCCATTTTTCAATTGGAGAATGGCTTGATTTTTTATACAATTGGTTTAACTCTTTATAAATTTGAGTAATTAGACCTTTGTCAGAGGTTTTTGTTATGAAGATTGTTTCCCAAATTGTTGCTTCACTTCTAATTTTGGTTGCATTGCTTTTGTTTGTACAAAAACTTTTTAATTTGATGTAATCAAAATTATTGATTTTAAATTTTGTGATTTTTTTTCTAGCTCTTGCTTGGTTTTAAATTCTTTCCTTTCCCAAAGATCTGACATGTATACTATTCTGTTTTCAAATAATTTGCTTAAAATTTCCTTCTTTAACCAAGTCATTCACCCATTCTGAGTTTATATTGGTGTAGGGTGTGAGATGTTGATCCAAACCTAATCTCTCCCATACTGTCTTCCAATTTTCCCAGCAATTTTTATCAAATAGTGGGTTTTGGTCCCAAAAGCTGGGATCTTTGGGCTTGTCATAGACTGTCTTGCTGAGGTCATTTATGCCAAGTCTATTCCACTGATCCTCCTTTCTTTCTCTTAGCCAGTACCATTTTGTTTTGATAACCACTGCTTTATAGTATAGTTTGAGATCTGGGACTGCAAGTCCTCCTTCCTTTGCATTTTTTTTCATGATTTCCCTGCATGTCCTTGATTTTTTGTTGTTCAAATTAAATTTGTTACATTTTTTTCTAATTCAGTAAAAAAGTTTTTGGTAGTTCAATGAGTATGGCACTAAATAAGTAAATTAATTTGCGTAGGATGGTCATTTTTATTATGTTAGCTCATCCTACCCATTAGCAGTCAATGTTGTTCCAAATGTTTAGATCTAGTTTTAATTGTGTGGAGAGTGTTTTGTAGTTGTGTTCATATAGTTCTTGTGTTTGTCTCCGCAGATAGATTCCTAAGCATTTTATATTGTGTAGGGTGATTTTAAATAGAATTTCTCTTTCTAATTCTTGCTGCTGAGATGTGTTGGAAATATATATATAGAAATGCTGATGACTTACGTGGGTTTATTTTGTATCTTCCAACTTTGCTAAAGTTGTTGATTATTTTGACTAGCTTTTTGGTTGATTCTCTGGGGTTCTTGAAGTAGACCATCATATCATCTGCAAAGAGTTATAGCTTGGTCTAGTCATTGCCTATTTTAATACCTTCAATTTCTTTTTCTTCTCTAATTGCTACTGCTAGTGTTTCAGTGTTAAATAATAGAGGTGATAATGGGCATCCTTGTTTCACTCCTGATCTTATTGGGAAGGCTTCTAGTTTGTCCAAATGGCAGATGATATTTGTGATGCTTTTAGATATAAATTGTTTATTATGTTTAGGAAAGGCCCTTCTATTCCTATGCTTTCTATTGTTTTCAACAGGAATGAGTGTTGTACTTTTTCAAAGGCTTTTTCTGCATCTATTGAGATAATCATATGATTTTCGTCAGTTTGCTTGTTAATACGGTCGATTATATGGATGTTTTTCCTAATATTGAACCATCCTTACATTCCTGATATGAATCCTACATGATCACTTGCTGGAGTCTTTTTGCTAGTATCCTATTTAAGATTTTTGCATCTATGTTAATTAGGAAGATTGGTCTATAGTTTTCTTTCTCTGTTTTTGACCTGCCTGGCTTTGGAATCAGTACCATATTTGTGTCATAAAAGGAATTTGATAGAACTCTTTCTTTGCTTATTCTGTCAAATAGTTTGTACAATATTGGGATTAGTTGTTCTTTGAATATTTGAATGAATTCATTTGTGAATCCATCTGGACCTGGGGATTTTTTCTTAGGGAGTACTTTGATGGCTTGTTCAATTTTTTTTTCTGATATGGGGTTGTTTAGGTACTGTATTTCTTCCTCTGTTAGTCTAGGAAATTTATATTTTTGTAAATATTCATCCTTATCACATAGATTGCCATATTTATTGCCATATAATTGAGCATAATAATTTTTAATGATTGCCTTAATTTCCTCTTAATTAGAGATCAGGTCTCCCTTTTCATATTGGATACTATCAATTTAGTTTTTTCTTTCCTTTCTTTAATTAGACTGACTAGTACTTTGTCTATTTTATTTGTTTTTTCAAAGTATCAGCTTCTAGCCATTTATTAATTCAATATTTCTTTGTCTTTCAATTTTATTTATTTCTCCTTTGATTTTTAGGATCTCTAATTTAGTCTTCATCTGAGGATTTGTAATTTGTTCACTTTCTAGTTTTTTAATTTGCATGTCCAATACATTGACCTCTGCCCTCTCTAATTTGTTAATACTTGAACTCAAAGATATTAATTTCCCCCAAGAACTGCTTTGTCTGTATCCCATAGATTTTTAAAAGATGTCTCATCATTGTTATTTTCTTCTATGAAGTGATTGATTATTTCTATGATTTGTTCTTTAACTAACCACTTTTGGAGAATTGTATTGTTTAATTGCCAATTAATTTTTGATTTACCTCTCCAAGTACTCTTACTAATTATTATTTTCATTGCATTGTGATCTGAGAAGGTTGCATTTTTTTCTGCTCTTTTGCACTTATTTCCAATGTTTTTATGCACTAATTGTGAGTTTTGGAATCTTCTATCTTGCTTGGTATAGCACCCAAAAAATTGTGTACACCCACGCTGCACAGGCATGTGTTAGTCAGTGACAAATCAGAGATGACTAACTGTCCACCTGGGCTGTCCTAAGCCAAGCTTGAGCCACCTTTGGCACTTGTGAGGCAGAGGAAGTGACATAGAAAGCAGCATCTGTAATTTGCTCACTTCCTGTGGACAGAGCTGGGCGGCAGTTCGTGCTAGGAGCTTGAGCAGGGAGGAGGCCCACAGACAGCTTCCTTCAGATTGGTCACGTGAGTCAAGGACTGATTCTCCTTTCTACCTTGGCCTTCCAGGCATAAACTCCCTCTGGCTTGGCCAGAAGGTTTAGTTAACCTCTTTCCCTTTCCTCCTCTCTCCTCTCCCTCTCCCTTTTCTTACTCCCGATGTGATTAAACCACCATAAACTCCATTCTGACTTGAGGGTTTCATTTAGGGAATTACATAGCTGAATTCCTTGGCGACCATAAATTAATATATATATATATATATATATATATATATATATATATATATATATATATATCAGTCTTTTAAAGCGATATAATACATGGTCAATCTTTGTGAATGTACCATGTGCTGCTGAAGAGAAGGTGTATTCCTTTTTGTCCCTATTTATTTTTCTACACATATCTACTAACTCTAATTTTTCTAAGATTTCATTCACTTATCTTACCTCTTTCTTATTTGTTTTTTGTTTGATTTATCTAAATCTGATAGAGTATGGTTCAGGTCTCCCACTAGTATAGTTTTTCTATCTATTTCATCCTTGAGCTCCACTCGTTTCTCCTTTAGAAATTTGAATGCTATGTCATTTGGTGCATACATGTTGAGTACAGATAATTCCTCATTGTCTATACTGCCTTTTATCAGGATGTAATTACCTTCCCTATCTCTTTTAACTAGATCTATTTTTACTTCGGCTTTCTTAGATATCATGAATGAAACTCCTGCTTCTTTTTATCAGTCGATGCCCAAAAATTTGGCTCCGTCCTCTTACTTTTACCCTATGTGTGTCTACCTTCCTCATCTATGTTTCTTGTAAGAGCATATGATAGGGTTTTGGATTCTAATCCACTCTGCTATTCACTTGCGTTTTATGGGTGAGTTCATTCCTTTCACATTCAGAGTTATGATTACCAGCTGTGTATTTCCCAGCATTTTGATTTCTACTTCTAGTCCTGCCTTTTCTTCTTTCACTATTTCCTTCTACACCAATGGTTTGTTATTTTTCAGTCCACCTAATTCCCACCCTTATTTTACTTCCCTTTCTACCCTCTCCCTTCTTATTTTCCCCTTATTTTTTTACAATCTTTTTAAACTACACCCACCCTTCTCCCTCCCTTGTACTGCTTCCCTCCCCACCAGACTATTTGTTACCCTTCTACTTCCCTATAGGGCACAAATCATTTCTTTTTCCCAATGGATTGGATTGTTCTTCCCTCTTTGAGTCAATTAGACATAAAAGTTGAGTATTTCTTATCTCCAATCTCTTTACCCTTCCAGTGTTTTGATGTTCTCCCCTCTCCCTCCATGAGCTTCTTTGTGACATATAAATTTACCCCTTTTTGTTTCTTTTCCCATCTCTTTTAGTATTTAGCTATTTTTTAGCTCTAGTTGTATATATGTATATAAAGATATACATATATATGTATTTATGCATACATTTATCTATATACATATTTATGTCTTGTCATTTTATCCTATACAATTTGTTACTGATCCCTCAAAGTGTAATTCTTTTAGCTGCTAGGTGATAATAACAATTTTTAAGAGTTACCAATGACCTCTTTTCTTATAGGGATACATATCATTTTAACTTATTAGGTCTCTTTTTTGTTTTGTTTTGTTTTTCTTTTTACCCTCTTTTTAAATTACCTTTTGATGATTCTCTTGAGTTCTGTGTTTGGGCATCATATTTTCTGTCCAGGTCTGGTATTTTCTCTACAAATGCTTGGAATTCTTCTATTTTGTTAAATGACCATACTTTCCCCGTAGGAATATAGTCAGTTTTGCTGGGTAGTTGATTCTTGGTTGTAGACCTAGTTCCCTTGCTTTCCAAAATATCATATTCCATGCCTTTTGGTCCTTCAGTGTAGATGCGCCTATATCCTGTGTTATCCTCAGTGTGGTTCCATGGTATCTGAATGACTTCTTCTTTGCAGCTTATAATATTTTTCCTTGGTCTGATAATTCTTGAATTTGGCTGTAACATTCCTGGGTGTTGTCAGTTGGGGATTAAATACAGGAGGTGATCTGTGGACTCTTTCAATCTCCACTTTTCCATCTTGTTCTAGAATATTGGGGCAGTTTTCTTGGATAATTTCCTGTATTATGATGTCCAGGCTTTTTCTTTTGTTATGGTCTTAAGTTGTCTCTCCTGGAAGAATTTTTTAAATATTCTCTTTTGTGAATGAGGTGCTTCATATTTTCCTTTTTTTTTCATTCTTTTGATTTTGTTTTATAGTGTCCTGCTGCCTTGTGAGGTCGCTTGCTTCTAGTTGTATTCTAGATTTTAAAGACTGGATTTCTTCCCTGCCTTTTTGGTCATCCTTCTCCTTCTGGTCTGATTTTCTTTAAAGGTCATCTTTCATCTTCTCTGCCTCATGTTTCATTTTCTTTGCCTCATCTTTCATCTCCTTTGCCTCAATTTCAAGCTGATTAATGTTGGCTTTCAAGACACTGTTTTCTGTTTCCAGATGACTTATCTTACTTCTTAAGTTCTTTTTCCAGTTGTCTTCAGCCTCCCTTAATTGTGTTTTGAATGGTATTTTGAATTCTTCCAGAACCTGTATCCAATTTGCTGGGGTTTCTGTTTTTTGCTTGGTGTTCCCTCATCCTTCTCTGTTCTGTTTGCTCTTTGTTTATTGCCTGTATAGAAGCTGTCTATTGTTATTTATTTTTCTGTTGTTTGCTCATATTTACCCCCTTCTTTACTCCCTACAGTTGCCTGCACTCTTGCTCTTCTTAATTTTTTTTATGATTTTGGACTTTTCTTTCAGCCTTCACCCTTGGAGCTTTGTCAGCAAATCTCTCAGAACAGTCTATGGAGGAGGGGTGTTGGAGGTTGAGCTTCCCTGTACTCTGAAGACTTTAATGGGATTAAGTCCACCTGGGTTGAGCTGGATGGCCAAAACTTCATGAGGCCAAAACTTCGGGAAGGGGGGACAATATGGAGTGTCTCTACTGCTACAACTAGGCTGCTCACTATGATCTCTGTGCTTCTTCTCTAACTGCTTCCCCACTGCCTGTGTTTGATGCTCTGAGCCTGGCACACCTTTGCCCACAATGTCCTCCCTGGAGACCAACACCTTTGCCTGCCCAGAGGTTCCAGCTGCCCTGGAGGCTTAGCACTAGGTGGGAGAGGGTCCCAGGACCTTCTTTCTTCCTTCCCCTTAAACCCCAGTGTTCTTGAATTCTGGCTTTGGGGCAAATACCTTTTAAATTGAGTGCAGCAAGAGGGTTCTTTGGCTCTATCTTGTTGTTAGGTTTGATTTTCAGTCCCCTAGGAACATTTAGTTTGTAATCGGTAAGGAAGGGTTTTCAGAAGTTTGAACATTTGCTGCCTCTACATTACCATCTTGACTCCGCCTCTTCGTGAACATCAGTTTTATGATCTATAAAATTGTAAAGATTAAAATTTAGGGGAGACTGAGGCAGGTAGAAATTAGTTTCTCTCTGCAAGGAGTATTATATTTTTTAGAGGTTTATTAAAAGTTAAGGATTAAAGAAAATACAGGATAAGAAAAACGTGCCTAGGCCAGAGAGGCCCAGACAAGATGATCTCACATCATGGAAGAGCCCCATCTGCTCCAAAACGGAAGTCCAAAAAAGCCCACAAAAGCCTTTGCAATCAGGTTAAATCCCTTCTCGACCTCAGCCCACCTGAGAATTCAGTGAGATTACAAAGCATTCTGGGGAAGTGGTGCAAGGGCTTGTGGTGATTGAAGTCCAGAGTTCGAGTCTATTTTTACAAGATAAGGAGATTAAACTAGATAACCACCAAGGTGTCCTTTATCCCGAAAAACTGTGACCCTAAAATTCTCCCCCATTAGGTCATGAACTCATTGAAAGAAGGGACTGTCTTTTGCCTTTCTATTTCCAGCATTTAGATCAGTGCCGGGAAGTGAGTGCTTTACGTATTCTTACTAACTAACCCACAATATTGTTTTTAATTCAGCCAAGAACTCATCCATGATTTGTGTTGTTTTTCTACTGATAATTATTTGAATACCTACAAACATGCCAATTAACTAATCCTTAGGTCTTTTTATTATTATATTATTTTCTCAATTATATATAAAACAATTTTAACATTTTTTTCTTAATTTTGAGTTTCAGTTTCTTTTTTTCCCTCCTGCCCCTCTCTCTCCTCCCTGAAAAGGCAATTTGATATAGATTATACAAATACACATATACAAAATATAGTTCAACATTAACCATGTTGCAAAAGAAAACATAAATTCCTCCTTCCAAAAAGAAAAAGGAAGTAAAAAAATATACTTTGATCTGCATTCAGACTTCATCAGTTCTTTCTCTGGGGGTGGATTGCATTTTGTATTATACCTCCTTCAGAATGGTACTGCTGAGAATAGCTAAGTTGCTCACATTTGATCGCAATATTACCTTAACTGTACAAAATGTTCTCTTGGTTCTGCTCACTTCACTTTGCATCAGTTCATTGATGTCTACCCAGGTTTTTCTGAAACCATCTTGCTCATTATTTCTTATATCACAATAGTATCCCAAATTGCATCCATATACTACAGCTTGTTCAGCTATTCCCCAATTGATGGGCATCCCCTCAATTTCCAATTCTTTGTTACCACATAAAAGATGCTATAAGTATTTTGTACATATAGATCCTTTTCCTTTTGTATTGATGTATTTGGGATACAACCCTAGTCATTTTATTGCTGGGTTGGGGAGTATGTACAATTGGTTAACTCATAGGGTTCCAGATAGCTCACCAGAATAGTTAAAGCAGTTTGCAATTCCACCAACAGTGCATTAGTGTCTCAAATTTTCCACATCTCCTGTCACATTTCTTATTTTCCTTTTCTGTCATATTAGTCAATCTTATAGATATGAGATGGTACCTCAGAGTTTTAATTTTCATTCCATACACCAGTTAGGGAAGGACCCACAGTCTTATAAATTTTATCCAGTTATCCATAGATTTGAAAAACAAGACCTTAATCAGAGAAACTCATAAAAATTTTCTCACTTTCCTACTTTCATTCTAATATTAGCTATGTTGTTTTTTGTTTCTGCAACAACCTTTTATCTTAATAATAAAAATTATTGATTTTATATCCCATGAGGCTCTCTATGTCTTGTTTGGTCACAACTTCTTCCCTTATCCAATAGATCTGATGGGCAAAATATTCCACACTCCCTAGTTTGCTTATATCACCCTTTATGTATAAATCATCTATAAATTTTTACCTTATCTTGCTATATGGTATAAGGTATTCATCTCTACCTACTTTCTGCCAACCTGCTTTCTAGTTTTCTTAAAAATTTTTGTCAAAATGAGTTCTTGTTCCAAAATTTGGATCTTTGTGTTTATCAAACACTAGATTACTATGGTCAACTACTGGGTATTATATACCTCATCTATTACACTGATTCACCATTCTATTTCTTAGCCAATACTAGGTTGTTTTAATGATAACTCCTTTGTAATATAGTTTGAGGTCTGATACTCCTAGGCCACCTTTGTTCACATTTTTTTCATTGATTCCTTTGACATTCTTGACCTTTTTGTTCTTCCAGATGGATTTTGTTATTATTTTTTCTAATTCCCTAAAATAGCTTATGATAGTTTGATTGGTTTGGCACTGATCCCTAGATTCTTAAATTATAATATGTTTCATCTCAGATCTTAGTAACCTGTTTGGATAAGTAAAATCATTAGCATTCTTGTTGAGTCTTCAAAGATGTAAGGGACCTTGGCAGTTATCAAGTCCAACTAATACAAGAAAAATCTATCCCTCCACAGCAGCCCCATCATAGTTATCTGGTCTTTACCTGAAAACCTTCCATTGAGAAGGAAGTCACCAGTTAACAAGCATTGTTGATAAGTTGTCAGCCTTATTCTCTTCTAGAGTCATCTAAGCCCAGTGACAACACAAAAATCAAGAAGACTGTTGATGGCTTGAGATGAAGTGAATTACCTTGGTTTCTTCTATGTCTAACTAACTCTAGATGCTCCACAGCACCTACTCCCACCATCTTTATGGCAGTTAGAACAAAATATTCTCATCCAGTAGGAGAAGTTTTTGCATGCCTGGAGTAGATACCCCTTCAACTCCACTAACTAGTGAGTTTGAGGCCTATCAGTTACCCTCAACTTGGTTTAGCCTGCCTGCCAAAATAGTTTATTGAGGTATGATTACTGTGCATGCTACAACTTCTTTTTTTTTTAATTTAGAATATTTTTCCATGGTTACAAGACAACAATTTATGTTCTTTACCTCCTCTCCACCTAACCCTCTCCTGTAGCAATTCCACTGGGTTTTACATGTGTCATTGATCAAGACCTATTTCCATATTATTGTTATTTGCACTAGAGTGATCATTTAGAGTCTACATCCCCAATCATATCCCCACCAACTCTTGTGATCAAGCAGTTGTTTTTCTTCTGTGTTTCTATTCCCACAGTTCTTCCTCTGAATACGGATAGTGTTCTTTCCCATAAGTCCCTCAGAATTGTCCTGGATCATTGCATTGCTACTAGTAGAGAAGTTCATTATATTTGATTGTACTATGATGTATCAGTCTCTGTGTATAATATTCTCCTGGTTCTGCTCCTTTCACTCTGCATCAATTCCTGAAGGTCATTCCAGTTAACCTGAAATTCCTCCAGTTTATTATTCCTTTTAGCACAATAGTATTTCATCACCAATAGATACCACAATTTGTTCAACTATTCCCCAATCAAAGGGCATCCCCTCATTTTCCAATTTTTTGCCACCACAAAGAGCACAGCTATAAATATTTTTATACAAATATTTTTCCCTATGATCTCTTTGGGGTATAAACCCAGCAGTGGTATGGCTGGATCAAAGGGCAGGCAGTCTTTTAGAGCTCTTTGGGCATAGTTCCAAATTGCCATCCAGAAGGGTTGTATCAATTCATAATTCTACCAGCAATGTATTAATGTCCCAATTTTGCCACATCCCCTCCAACATTTAATACTTTCCTTTGATGTCATGTTAGATAATTTGCTAGCTGTGAGGAGGTAATCTGATTTGTTTTGATTTAAATTTTTCTAATTATAAGAGATTTAGAACACTTTTTCATGTGCTTATTAATGGTTTTGATTTCTTTATCTGAAAATTGCCTATTCCATGCAACAACTTCTTGTAGCCACATGTGAAAGTTGGGTGAATGGTGACGGTGACCACCAAAGTTCAATGAGCAGCTCTGAAAACTCTCACATGAGAAGTACTGGTTTTTTCTGAACACCTTGTATGCCCCAATATACATATAAAATAAATATAAACTGATTTGGGAAGTCACCACCAACAAATACTTCTTAAGATAGCCAAACCCACTCTAGAATAAATCAATTAATATGTAGTTTTCCCTTACATCAAAGTCTAAACCTGCTCCCTACTTCTACCTTTTACTCAAATATCTTTATATTTTCTATTTCCCATTTTTCATCTTGGCTACTAGGTAATTGATATTTTGATCATAGCAACTATGAAATTACCTAGAATTTTCCCTAGAAATACTAAATAGCAATGAAGGAAATATTCAAGCAATATAATTATTTTGAAACACTTAAGGACTTTTACAAAGTAACATATATATTAAGAATGCAAAGTAATGTAAAACAAATTGAATAGAAGAGAATTGAGAGACCACTATGAAAAAAAATTAATCATTTATTCACTAAGCCACCCAAAAGTATTTATTGATCATCATCCAAGTAAAATGCAATTTGCCTCTTTAAGGATCTGGAATTAAATGACTCAAAGTAATAGCATGTAAAATGCCTTACAAACTTTAAAGTCTTCCATAATTGTTAATTTTTATCAGCAAAATTTTTATTCGTCCTTGTGGGTATTTGCAACCAATAGATTGCAGCACTTTTCTATAAATTAGGACATAACTCTTTGTCTTCCATCCTAAATTTGTCCCTCTTTCTAATTTACTTAATTCTCAAATGTTATGCTACCCTTCTAGACTCCTCTTCTCTTTATGTGCAAACTCACAATCATCCTTCACTACACTCTTCATTGGTCTCCATATCCAATTAACCTCCAAGATTTATTGATTCTACTTGCACATCTCTCACATCTCACCTTCCACTCAATCACATTCCTAGTTCATACCCTCATCATCTCCCACCTGGATCATTACTATAGGCTCCCATTCTCAGTTTCTCCTCTTTACAATCTTTCCTGCAGTTGGCTGTTAAAAAATAATATTCATTAAGCACAGGGAGGCCATATCACTCCCCTGCTCAAGAAGCTCTTGTTTCCCCATTACTTCTGGGATAAAATTCAAACACCTCTATCTTCTAGCCAAATTGACCTACTTGCTTATTCTCTGTACTTGATTTTCTACCTTTGTTCAAACTATCATTTCCTCTAGAATATTTTCATCTACCACTCAACTTTTTGTATCTGTCATCGATAACTAGAGCATGTAGTTTTCTTTTGGAAGATGAGGTTGTCACCAGCTTTGATATTCTTTAAAATGTTAGTCACTGCTATAAATACAATATAAATTTGGGGTATGATTTGCCAGAGGTAATTCACATCTAAAAAATTCATTGGTATCTGTGTCCATCCCATAATCATATTGGTTAATGTCCCCAGAACATTATCATCCCTGCCACTGTATTATAAATTATACAGTAGCCCCCAATAAATTACAATTATTACCACCACAGCATACCACACTATTAGTTGTAAAATGTTTCCCATTAGATCTTTCCTAGGCTCTAACTGCCAGGAGTTAACAGTTAGAAAATGGTTGTTGTCCCCACAACACTAGCCTCAGGAGTTCCAGCCGACATTTGGTGACAATTGGTCATTCATGATTTTTTTAAATAGGGGATCTGTTCAATCCTGGGGTTCCAGTTGTAATTGAGAGAAGTCTTTCAGTATTGAGAGAGAGAGAGAGTGAGAAAGAGTGGAGACATCCCTTCTCAAAGTGGGGTTCAGGGGAGACAGCAGATGGAATGGGTTGGCTCAGAGAGAGGAGAGGGGGTTTTGAAGATTTTCTCCCTTCTGCCTTCCCTCCTTAACTATGGTGCTCTCCCAGATTTGCTCTTGTCTCTCTTGTCCCCTCTCCACTACTAGAGACCAAAAGTTTTCTTCTTAGGAAGATGTCTCTCCCCTTGATCTATTCACTCACACTTGATTCACAGCTTGGGGAAAAGATAATTACTTTAACATCAACTCAATCAGGGTAATACAAAGGAATAACTGGCAGGGAAATAATAGGAAAGGAAAGTGTGTCTATCTAAACCCCATTTCCCTTCCTCCTTGAGTTTGGAGGGAACTCAGGCTTTGGCAGCTTGAGCTCCCTTAGAGAAAGTCAGGTTGACTGACCCTGGATTTGGCCCCTTGGCCACAGTTCAGACCCAGGGAAACAGGAGCTGAGGTAAAGTCTGAAAGAGATTCAAAATGTCTTTTCTCAGGTTTCTCTTCAGTGAGTCCCTTCAACTGAGAAATGTTGGGGAGAAGGATTTCCAGTCACCAGCAGGAAAAAGTAGGTAACCCTCAGGAGAAAGTCTTATTCAGCCTTCTCTCTTTGGTTTCTCCAGACTGAGAGAACAACTGCTCTTCAGACAAAACTTCCTGCTTCTCCTCATAATTCCATCCTCCTGGGGCCCCTCCCCTGTCGAGATGATCAGAACTACACACTCTTCAGCCTGGCACTTTTCTCATGTGTCAGACTCTGTCACACTCCCTAGGTCTTCTCAAAGCTTGAATCAGGTGTCACTTCCTACCAGAAGCGTTTCTTAGTTCCACCAGTTATTAGTGTTCCCCTAACTTTTCCATCAACTAAGTAGTGCAGTGGATAGATTCTGGGCTTTGGATCAAGAAAAACTGAGTACAGATAGGGTCTCAGACTGTGACCCTAGACAAGTAATTTAATTGCTGTTTCCCTTGGTTTCCTCAGTTGTAAAAAAATGGGTTATTGTGATCATCAAGAGATAATATCTGTAAAACATTTAGCATAGTGCTAGGCATATAGTATGCACTTAATAAATGCTTATTCCCATCCCTTCCCCCTTATTCTGTTTTGGGTTATATGAATTCATGATTATAATTTCAAGTAGAGGGTTAACTCTCAGAGGAAAGTTGTTATTTGGTCTTTTTCTTTGTCTAAACCAGTACAGCACAATACTTTGCACATAATAAATAATAATACTTGGTATTATTGGGAAATTTTCTTGCAGATTGCTTTTTGATTCAATTGTATACATGCAACAAAAATGCATGCAAAAATCTGCTAAGTTCTTAAATAAGATACAAAGATGTGCTCAGAACTCAAATAAGAAGGAGATGGAGGGAAGGAGAGAGGAAGGCAGGGGAAGAAATAGGGATATCACAAGGAGGGAGCAACCAATACCATTTGAGAATACTATGAAACACTAATGTATTGAACTTTTGAAAAAAAAAAAGATGTTTTGAGTTATAAATAAGTAGAGACTATATTTCACTTCACAAAGTCTTGAATTAATTTTCTTTACTATATGTACAGAATTTAAATCTGAAGTACTCCAGAAAAAGATACTGATGATGTAATGTCATACCTCTACAGTAGTTAGCTTAGAATCTCACTGGTCCAGAAGAATACCAATGTGAAATAAAATGCCCAGTTTTGTGTGTTTCAATATGGTATGTTTCATTACAACATCATCCTGGCAGAACAGCCATTTATATTCTCTCTGCTCCCAGGCACACCTAGAAAGCTCATAGCTCAAGCACAGGACCTCTTCCAAAGTAAACAGCTGCAGATCTGACACTATGTCACGAGGCATCTGTTGTAAGCTCCTTGGAGTTTGACTCTCATGTCATGTCATATCGCTTTACATAACATGACAAAAGTGAAGTAATGTAATCTCTCTTCTAAGAGGCTTCTCAATGATTGACTCTGACTGGATATGGAGAGCTTCTGCTTATTATATTCACACTTTTAGTTTTTATCTGGGCACAATCCAAAGGTAAACAGGCCTTCTTCCTTTGAAGTAAGTTATCATTTTCAGTTTCCTCTTACAGCCCCAAAAGATGTCTGGGACATATGTTATCCTGCTACTTTGTTCTTCTTAGGAGAAATGTTCATTTGGATTGTAACCACAGTTCAATTCAGTTTTATTCTGAAAATCAATAAATCAACACTGATTAAAGAGTAGGAACTTCTGGAGACATATACAGGAGAAATCATCTATCAGATCTCAAAGACAAATCAGAGAACTAAATTGTAGAACAAAGTAATGGAAGAACTGTTGCTAATTTTTTTTAAGCAAATGAATAAAATCACTTATAATAGAAGAATTAGGATTTCAGTAGATTATGATTTAAAGCATGGCCTTTAAATTATTTTACTAGAAGGCTGAATGAATGTAAGATTATTTTCTACATTTCAAACAGTAGTAAATTTTTACCTAATCTAAGACTAGTTTTATAATATGGATATTTATCCATCCATAATATGTATAGATAGATATATGTATTCATAGAAATAGACTTAGGCACACATATGGATGTATTCGTTAATTATTTATCATTCATATTCTAACCTCATGGCACTAATAACACCATTCCTTTGGACAAATGTGTACCACAGAAATCTCTAATATCATTTCCTTTTAGAAATATCATGATATTCGAATATGATAGAAGCATAAATTTCATTGTTTTTAAAAAGCCACAATAGCAACAAGAACTCAAAAGAAATCTCAAGTAGCTGTTAAAATATTAATTCTGACCATACCAAAAGTTAAAAATGAATTCCAACTAAGAAAAATAATTTCAAAGTGTCCTGGACAGCATAACACAGCTAAGTAAGGGGTTTAGAGCTTTCTCCCCTAAAATGTATTTTGAAACAAGGAAATAAATTTAGAAAATTATTCCTCTTGAAGGGAAACCTTTAAAAATATTGATGCTGATTTCTTAAAAGAGAAAGAAGAGCTATACATTGGAGTTCTGGAATGGCCCATAGTCCTTTCCTTAATGCAGGTGATAATAACTATAATAATAGCTTGGATTTATATATTGGCTTAAAATTTACAAAGTTCTTTATAAATGTTATCTTACTTGATCCTCACAATGACCCTGAGAAGTCAATGTTATTAATATCTCATCTTATAGAAAAGAAACAAGTTATGTCACTTTCCCAGAGGCATGTGGCTAGTGTTTGAGGTTGAATTTGAACTCAGGTCTTTCTAATCTTAGCTCCAGGGCTCTATCCACTGTACTTGGAAGAGCTGACTCAATAGGGTTTACTAAATTCTCTATATTCACTGTCTTTTAGTATATGTTTCCTTAAGTTCTAACTACTTAAATCCAGTACAACTGGTTCAAATGTTACAAATTCAGTAAAACTTCAAGGCATTTTAGCTATATGAAAATGGAAAGTTATAAGTAGGGTCTGTTGTTAATATGCACTTTTGCCATATGATATGCATGGGCTTTTAGTTTCCACAGATATGTGAGAATGGCATATTAATCTAGTAGCCTGGAGAACCAGTTATCATGACTTATCACATACACTAGAACATTATTTCCATTTTCAAGCTGTATTCGTATACCTTCCAAGGGATTATAGGATTGTTAAAGGAAGCACAAAATGTCCCAGTCGTAATAGGAATAGGAACAGGGAAAGGAGGTCTCTTGAGCTATCCAATCAAGAGAATTTAAAAAGTAGTCAGAGTAGGGTGAAGGAGTGTGATAACAGGAAATGGGAGCTGTTAGCTTAGATAGGAAGAAGTATATACTCTCATGCTTCTGTTAGAATTCAAGTTTGAATTAGACTGGTGGATATCATGACCACAACAGATCTGGTACAAATCTGGTCTTTAGTAAATCTAGTAAAAGGAATCTATGACTTCATATTTATAGGATTTCCTTCCTAGGAAATGTTTATCCTTTTCTTCCCTATCACACCCCCTTAGAAGAAATATCCAATTTCCTGGAAGTCTCCCTATAGTTATTTAAATACATGGTGTTCCAAAAGGCATAGTGTAGTTTTAAGTTTAATAATTTTGGCCATCTTGATTTTTGTGGTTATCGATATAGCAGTTGAGCTTTCCATTTATCTTATAATTCATCTACATGAATAGCCTATCTTCCATCCTAGTCATAATTGTTTTGTAAATGTGTTTTATACCACTTCTTACCTACAAATTGTCATTGATAATGCAAGTTAAATGAAAATCAAATAGGAGACAATGGTAAAATGCCATCTACAATCTAGGGATCCAGAAAGTGGGGGCAAAAACAAAACATCCAAGGAAGGTACATTCCTGATTCCTGATTCTTATTAAAAGTACATGAGGACTTTCAGGTTAACATGGCTGCGGTCTAGATGCAGGACTCTTCCTCTCCTCTTTCCCTGCTGATATAAACTACCTCAAAAGGCCAAAAAAATGAAATTCATATGAACGAAGGGACTCTACAGTAGGGCTCAGCATTGAAGGTATGTGGGATTTTGGCATTTCCATGCTATAAGGGGGTGAAATAACTTGCACCAAAATGTAAGCTGATCAACCCTCCCCCACCCCACCTATAGAGCCATTGCACTAGAATCAGTGAGAGAGGGCTACCACTAGAGCTATCAAGGGGCACCTATAGGTCCTTGGCAGCTAAGACCACCAAAGACCTACCCCTGAGAGAAGTTATACCTGAGACCCCAGCAGAAGAGCCCAGAACTTGGGTGCCTATACAGAGATAGTGCAGAGAAGGTGTAAGGATAATTGAGGGTTGTGACCTAATGTAAACTTCATTTTTGGTCACCAGGGGATATCCCAAATAAAATACCCAAGTCAGATTGGAAATATATGGTGGTTTAATCAATGTATAGGGAAGAAATCAAGGAGAAGAGATAGGGAAAAGTATAGGATTTCTCAGAAGAAATCAAGGACAAGAGAGAAGGAAAGGTATAGGATTTCTCCCGCCCGACCTGTGCCAGGTGAGTTCAAAGTCCTCCGCCATGAGGTCCTTGAAGATTAAAGGCTTTCTCTAATAGGATAGTGTTTGGAAGGCAAAGGAGGGAAAAATCAGCCTAAACTCCAAGAGATCTCAGAGTAGAGCCTCACCTGAACTAGGTTACTAGTCTTTGTCCAGTATGGTATCAAGGTAAACTCACCGCTAAACCTGGACAATAGCAGCTGCCACACCAAGATGCCAACATGCTCAGTAAGCTGCCACCAGCTACCTCTCTTCCTTCAAAGAGGCCAGAAAGAGGAAGTGACATGAAATATATATATATATATATATATATATATATATATATATATATATATATATATATATATATATATATATATATATATATATGGTTTTACACCACTTTTATGCATCTCACAGGTACCAATATCTTAGGCTTGACTTAGGACAGCCCAGGGGTCTGTCAGTTGTTTCTGATTTGTCATTGCTAGCACATGTCTGTCATAGGCCATCCTCCTAAATACTTAATTCTTAAGTATGAGTGTAGACATTCCTGATTTTGTTAGACTAAGTAGGGTGGACTAATCTAAAGTTTACAAAGGACAGTAAACAGCAGAAGCTGTAGAGACTCAAGAGGTGGCCTCAGGCAAATACTGAGTTACTTAGCTCCATACACAGAAAGCATGCCCTCCTCACTCAGACTTCTGACTGTAAAGGGAAGGGAAAACCATCATAGTGATGGAAAATAATGCTCAGGAAAAATAACTTCCCAACACAAGAAAAACAATAAGTATGCATTGATATTGTATTATTTTTATGGAGGAAAAATCCAGACTACATAAGAAATAGCAGAAGAGGACATACAAATAAATGTATCCAAACCTTCCAAAAAATGGAAATTGGCCACAAGCTCTTGAAGAATTTTTAAATTGGAGCTTATCAAAAAGATGGAAGGATTTTGGCAAGAGTGGGAAATAGTTCAAAAAGAAAATAACAATTTAAAGGATAGGAACTCTGGAAGCCACAAAAAGTAGGATAGACCAAAGCAAAAAGGAAAATCAAAAGATTATATTGGAAAACTGGTCCTTAAAGACCAGAATTAGTCAATTGGAAGCCAATGACTTTGCAAAGCACCAAGAATTAATAAAACAAACTCAAAAGACTGACAAAATAGAAGAAAACATAAAATATCTCACTGAAAAGATGATAGATCAGGAAAACCAGTCTCAAAGCAACAATATGAGTATCATTGGTCTATCTGAAAACCCAGAAATAAACAAAATTTTGACATTATAATACAAGAAATTATCCAAGAAAACTGCCCTGATGTTCTTGAACAAGGGGGTAAAATAGACATTGAAAGAGTACATAGAATACCCTCTACACTAAATACTCAAAAGACAACCCCCAGGAATATAATTGCCAAATTCAAGAGCTTCCAAGCTAAGGAGAAATTTTTAGAAGAAGTCAAAAAGAGACAATTCAGATATCAAGAGGCATCAATGAGGATTTCACAAGATCTGGAAGATTCCACACTAAAATACTGCAAGGCTTGGAATATGATATTCAGAAAGTCAAGAGAATTGGGTCTTCAACCAAGGATCACCTACCCACCAAAATTGACTATATACCTCCAGGGGAAAGTATGGGCATTCAACAAAATAGAAGATTTCCAAGTATTTGTAAAGAAAAGACCAGAACTAAGTGGAACGTTTGATATCCAAACACAAAAATCAAGAGAAACATGAAAAGGTAAATAAGAAAGAGAGGTGAAAGGCAAACATGTTTATTTTTTATTTAAATGTTCTTCTTTAAGGGGTTCAATAAGATCAAATTATTTATATTCATATATGGAAAAATGTTATTTGTTACTCTTAAAATTATATTCACTTTTAGAGTAATTAGAAGAATCTTTCACAGGTAGAGATTGGGGTAATAAGTGGTCTAAGATAATATGAAGAAAAAGAAAAAGGGAGGGGGAATAGAAGATGGCACCAAGATAAACTTGAAGGAATAAGATAAATAAAGAAGGATAGATAAATAATCTATATAACACAAAGAGGCACATAGGAAGGGGAAAGGAAGAATACTATTATAAGAAGGAGAGGAAGAGAGTGCTAATAGGTAATAGTTACACCTTACTCTCAGTGAAATCAATTCTGAGAGGGAAGAGCATCTAGATCCATTGGAGTATCAAATTCTATTTTACCCTTCAGGGAAAGTAAGAAGGGAAAACCAAGGGGGGAGTAATGTGGGGAGTAGAAAAGGGGAAGGAAAGAGAGGGGGGAGGGAACTGATGTATCTTCCTTTTTGGCGCCTGAGTCTCAAGACAACCCCCGTCCCCTATCCCCTCTATATAAGCCAGGTCTAGGAAAGACTTGGGGTCTTCCACTGCTTGTGGAAGCCCAAGCTAATGCTTGAATAAAGTACCTCTTGTGTGTTGCATTACTGTGTGTGTCTCCTCCTTGGAATCTGAACCAGAACCAGACAAAACATTATACATTCTGCCACCAAGTGAAGAATGGTTGATTACCTTTGGGTAGGAGAAGAGTGAGAATATGAGAAGATCTTAGCAATGACTGCCTACCATTCTGAGAAAGACTATCTAGTAAATAGACTGATGTGAGAAATTGCTTGGTCTGCTATAGAACTCCATTTTAAACACAAACAAGAAATCTATTTTTTCAAAGGAAAGAATCTCAGAATTTCAAATGTATGAAGGACTTTCAGGATCATCTACTCTAACCCATTTAGAAATTAAGAAACTATCCTATGAAGTGCCTCACTTGCCCAAGGTCATACAATGTTAGACCTAAGACTAAGAACTCAGTTCTCTTGACATCCAATTCCTTCAAAAAGAAAAGAAATTTTATTTTAAACTTTAAAATAATTAACATCAGTATTCTTTACAGTGTAAAACATTACCTTACAAAGCCACAATGCAGGGGGAATTAAAGAAAATTTGGAAGGGAAATAATAATAAAGTCTCTTGCAGGATTTACTTCAGAAGTGAATTTGAATTATGAATTATGAGTCTCCAAACAAGAAATCTGATAAATGAATATAAGCTTACACAATAAAATGAAGAGTGTGTTAAGGCAGACAATTATATTTCATTCACACAAGTAAGGAAGTATATTAATAGAATAAAGTTCTAAGAGACTAAATGACAGAGAAACATAGGTTTAAAATCTATCAGTCAATAAGCATTTATCGCCTTTTGTAGGTCAAGCACTGTCCTAAGTCCTAGGGAAACAAAGGCAAAAAATTAAGCAATCTTTGACTTTGTGGAGCTTATATTCCATTGGTAAGATAGCATATGCATACATATATATGTAATATATGCACACACACATAAATATACATATATGTGTGTATATACACACATTTACATCCAAAACACACACAGAATAAAACAAAGGGAGAACACTAGAAAAGAAAAGATTTAGGAAAAGTTCATATAGAAGGTAGTACTTGAAAGCCTGTTCTGGAAGGAAACATGGTGAAGCGTTTTAGGGATAAGAAACAGCTATTACAACGTTACAAGAATGGGAAATGGAGTGCATTGTGTGAGAAACAGTCATAAGGTCACTTTGAATCAATTATAGAGTGTGAGAAGGCAAATAATGTACAAAAACATGGTGATGGCATTTTGGAGCTTTGTTGTGAAGACCTGTCCCTAACTCTCCAAAAAAGAGAAGAGAAAGAAGATGGACTTAATCATTGTTTCTAAAGACATAGATTGTATTTTTAAATGTAAAAATCCTTTCCCAGTAGAATTTTCCTCCCATCCCTCACTGCTAGTGTCTTCCTATTGAGATAACTTCACATTTATCCTGAATATATCCTATATATTTAGTTGCTTACATATTGTCTCCCCATCAAAGTGAAAGGTCCTTTAGGGCAGGAACTATGTTTTTGCCTTCCTGTTTATGTCCACCATAATTGCTGGCATTTGGTAAGCACTAAATACATTTTTGTTGATTGACTACTTTCACTCTCACTTTTCATATCCAATCTATTGCCAAATCCCCCAAATTTTACCATCTCTCACATATGCTCCATTTTATCTTCAGATCCTGCCACTATTGTTTGAGACACTCTCCACCTCATGGCTGGACTATCACAATAGCCTTCTGATTGATCTCCCTCTCAAGTTTGTCCTCGCTCCCATCCTTTCTCCACTCTACAATTAATTTGATCAACCTAAAACAGAAGTCAGTGTCAATCCCCTTTCCAATCAACTACTGTGGTTCCCTATTACCTCCACAATGAAATAGAAAAATCATTTGATTGGTTTATAAAACCCTTCATAATCTGTCTCCTTCCTACCTTTCTAGTCTTCTTACACTTTAATCCCCTCCAGGGATTTCATAATATAGGGACCCTAGCTTCTTTGCTTTTTCTCAAATCTGACACTTTGCTCTGTGTATTTCACAGGCTGTCTCCCATACCAGAAACTCTCTTGTTTTCATCTCTTCCTCCTGGTTTTTGTGGCTTTGTTTAAGTCCCAGTTAAAATCCCATCTTCTATGAGCAGCAACTTAATAATATAGCCTTCCTTGTCTTGATTACCTCAAACTTAACTTATATATATATATATATATATATATATATATATATATATATATATATATATATATATATCTTATTTACACATAGCTGTTTTCAAGATGTATCCTCCTTTAGACCGTGAGCTCCTTGTGGGCAGCAATTGTCTTTGCTTGCTTTGTGTCCTCCTTGTTTAACACAGTGCCTAGCACATAGTAGGCACTTAATAAATGTTTATACACACATACACATATATAATGACTTCACTTTTCTGAGTAATGGTTGCAGTAATTAACTTGCTGGAATTCTTATATCTGAAATTTGGCAAACTTCTCCCTTGAATCCACTTTTCTATGACTATTTCCACTGACCTTGAAAATGAGTACTTTTTTAAAATGAGCAAACACAATGCAGACACAGGCTCCCTTGACATCCAACTACCTCTATGCACAGCTACTTCTAACTCATACATATGTTGATCAACTGTGTGCAAAGTATGCTTTTAGCTCTGCAAACAGCACACATTATTTCAGTCATTCATAGAATCATATTTGGAAATTTTTTGAAGCTCCAGATACTTCATCGGAGTTATAAGATTCCCTGTGATCAATCATCTTGAGTGAATTCTACACTTATATGAGAAAATAAGCATGGGCTCACAAAGACAATTGGCAAAAAATAATATCTGTGAATTATTTCAGGAATTTGATCATGTGTGTTACATTCCACACTTTCTTAATAACTTCAACATATACATTATTGTAACAGGTGCACAATTCCTTGGTGAATCAGGCCTTTAAGACTTCAAATCAAATCAGTGTTCAGGCTGAGGGAATGTCTAAGGTTCCATTACTTTGTCATGCAATAATACTATTAACACATATTGAAAAGCACTAATCTATTTACATAAATAAAGAAGAATGTTAATATTTGAACTAGTTTTATCTTTTTATGTGGGATCGGCTATGAGGTATTTTCATTTGGCATGCTTTTTTATATATCTAGGATTTTTTTAAAAAATCCTTACTTGCCTTCTTAGTAGCAACTCTAATAAGGCCTAGCCTTTGCTAGGCAAATTGGGGTTAAGTGACTTACCTAAGGTCACACAGCTATGAGGTGTCTGAGACCACATTTGTACACAGGATCCTCCAACTCTAGACCTGGTGCTCTATCTACTGTGTCATCTAAATGCTCCTTGGATTTTTTAAAGCAGAATGAAATTATCATAAGGCTGGAATCTCTTAAATATTACAAACAGTTTTATACATTTTTACTTCTGATGTCTTTAAAACTGTAAATCAAAAAGTATTTCCAAGAGGAAATGCCACAATTCTTAATCCACTGCTTCACATATTGTTTTTGAGAGCAAGCAGTGATGTAAAAATGGCAGGATTGGACAAATCCAGAGGTGAGGTAAGCATTGTTTTCTGATCTTTAATCCAAAGATATAGGTTTAATTTACTTACTTAAATTATCTGAGCCTGAATTTCCTTTCCTGTAAAATTGAAGAAGCAATGATAATAATGCTAACTTATATTTTATAGCCTTTTAAGTTTTACAAAGTGCTTTCTTCACAATAAACCCAAACCTTGTACTATCTACCTACTTCAAGGAAATAGGATAAGATCAAATGAGACGCCTCTCACAAAGTGCTTTATAATTAAAAGAATTATATCACCTAGTTCTCTGTCATAAGATAATTAGAGTAGCATAAGTAGCATAAGCATTACTAAATAGGATGATCAAGTAGACTTCATGGAAAATCTAGCATATGAGTTGGTCACTAAAGAACCTGCTAGTCATTTGATAGGTGGGTAAGCAGGGAAATGGTAGAACATTCCAGGCACAGGAAACTGCCTCACTATGGAGGAATGGCTGGTCATTCAGTTTGTGGCACTGAGATTTTTAAAATCAAAATTTCACATCTGCAATTAATAATTAAAATGTAAAAATATATAAGGAGTATTTAGGTGGTACATTGGATTGTATGCCAGGCTTCAAGTCAAGAAGCTTCATCTTTCTGAATTGAAACTGACCTCAGAAGCTGAGTGGCTGTGTGAACATGAGCAAGTCATTTAACCCTCTTCACTTAGTTTCCTCATCCATAAAATGAGTTAGAGGAGGGAATGGAAAACTACTCCAATATATTTTCCAGAGAAATTCCCAAATTTGGTCATGAAGACTTAGACACAACTAAAACAACTGAATGAAAAATTGAGATACACTCATTTTCTGCCTTTACGTAGCTGAATCACAATGTTTTGTTTAATTTTGTTTTAATTGAGATGAGAGAGAGACCATTGTAGAAAAATGAATCAAAATCAGTTTCCTTGCAACAACAAATACAAAAAGTTTTCTAATTATTAAAATCACAGAATCATGGATTTGGAACTGAACAAATATTAGAGATGAATTAGTTCACACTACTCATTTTGCAGATGAGAAAATTAAGGTGGAAGGAAATGAAAATACTTGCCTAAGACAAGAACACTATATTACATATTACTTTCCTCTGAGATGAAGAAACAGTAGGTTCAAATGTCTGCTCCAGTTTTTAGAATGAAAATATGAAGAATCTCAAGAAGAGCTTTAGGAAAATTCATGAATTATCTCAATGGACTCTAAAGTGATGGGATTATTCAATATTTATCTCTGTATTTCTAGCACCTAGAATAGGACCAGGCTCTCACTTCAACCTCCTAAAAACTTTACTTTCATTAAAGACTCACGGCTAAAGTGCCATTCCGGATACAAAGTCTCTCTTTATCCTTCCAGTTAGTAATTTCCACTCCCAAAATTACTTAATATTTGCTTTGTCTGTATTTTATATTTTACTTATCTCAGGCAAGAGTGTGACAGAACTAGCTAAATAGGCTTTCTGACAGTTAGTTGTATTATATATTGTCTTGACTTTAAAAAATAATGGAGAAAATGTCAATCATGCAGATTAAATTTAAAGATGTATTGAATAAAAAATAAGGAAACAGATCAAGGAACTGGGTAGGCAATTAAAAAATAAGAAAAAAAAAAACAAATTAGAAATTCCCAATTAAACATCAGTTTGAAAATCCTGGAAAATATGGTGAGGTTAATAAGATTTGTTGAAGAAAGCCATTGAATTAATGAATAAAACTAGGAACTGGATTTATGGATTAAAACAATAAAATAAACCATTGGTTAATATGATTTTTAACAAGAGAGAAAACTAAACCATTAATATCAAAAATGAAAAGGGTGAATTTACCACCAAAGAAGTAAAATTAAAGAAATTATTAGTTTTTTTAATTATATTCCAATAAATTTAATAATTTAACTAAAATGGAAACTACATATAAAAATATAAAGTACCTAGATTAATAGAAGAGGAAAGAGAATATATAAATTTAAACAATTTTAGAAAAAGAATTTGAATATGTCAAAAATGAGTTTCCTAAGAAAAAAGCATCAGTACCAGATGGATTTACAAGTGAATTTCACCAAACAATTAAATATCAACTAATACCAATATTAAATAAATCATTTGGATTCACAAGCAAAGAAGTTTTACCAAACTCTTTTTTGAATCAAATATGGTGCTGATACCTAATCCAGGAAGAGCAAAAAGGGAGAATGCAAATTATGTACCATTTTTACTGACCATTGATGCAAAAAATCCTAAATAAAATACTAAACAGCCAGTAGGCTACAAAAATATACCACTTAGTAGTATGTATACACGTATATGCAAAAAAAAATATATATATATATATATTATAACTCTGTGGGATTTATATCAGGATTGCAAGATGGGTTCACTGTTAAAGAAAATTAATAGCATATTAGATTACATCAATAACAAAAGCAACAAAAATAATATAACTATAAGAATAGATGCAGAAAAGGCTGTTGATAAAATATCATTCATTCCTATTAAAAACACTTGAAAACAGATATAAATGGGCTTTTCCTTAAAATTATAAGAAGCATCTACCAAAAGCCATCAACAAACGTTATCTAATGGGGATGAGCTAGAAGTCTTCCCAATACTATCAGGATTGAAAAAAGAATGCCAATTTTCACCAATGTTAATTAATATTGTTCCAGAGATGCTAGAAATAGAGAAGAAAAAAAATAAGCAATCACAATGGACAATGAGGAAATAAAATTTTGTAGATGATATGATTTGTTTAGGAAATCCTAGAGACTAAACTAAAAAAAATTAGTTGTAACAATAAATTTAGCAAAGAAGCAGGATATAAAATAAACTTGTCTAAATCATCAGCATTTCTATAAGGGCAAAGCCTTACAAGAAGAAATAGTATGAAAAAGTTCATTTAGCATAACTGAAGAAAATACCTGGTAGTAGAGCTGCCAAGACAAACCCAGAAAATCTGTAAATAATTATAAAGCACTTAAAAAATAAGGTCATATTTAAATAATTGGGGGAAAATTTTGATTGTTTGTAAGAGATCCAAGCCAAAATATTAACTGTCATTTTTTACCTAATTTACTCATTCAGTGGCATCCTAATTAAATAATCAAGAATTGTTTTATTGAGCTAGAAAAAGTAATATCAAAATTAATTTAGAAGAACAAAAGGTCAAGGAAATCAAAGGAATTAATGAAAAAATGTAAAGGAAGGAGGTCTAGCAGTACCAGATATTGAACAGTATTATAAAGCTATAATTATCACAACTATCTATTACTGGCTAAAAAATAGAATGATGGATCAATGGAATAGAGAAGGTATATAACACACAGTAGTATATTATTAGAGTAACATTATGTTTAAATATTTCCTATATTTAAGCTTTCAAGATAAGAACTCACTATTTTGTAAAAATTGCTGGGAATATTGTAAAGTAGTCTGGCAGAAACTAGGTATAAACCCATATCTTACATGATTTACCAAGATAAGGTCAAAATGGATACAGGACTTAGAGTAAAAAAAAAAAGATATCATAAATAAATTGCAAGAACATGGGACGTATTATAAGATTTATGGATAGGAGAAGAATTTATGAATAAACAAGAGATAGAGAGCATTGTTGGATGTAAAATAGATCATTTTGATTACATTCAACTAAAAGGGTTTTGTACAAATAAAACAGTGTAGCCAAGATTATAAGGAAAGCAGAAAATTTCAGGGATGGATTTTATAGACAGTTTCTTGGATAAAGGACTCATATAAAAACTATATAGGTAACTACGTCAAACTTACAAGAGCATGAATCATTTCCTAATTGGTAAATGGTCAAAGTATATGAACAGAAGAAAGCTTTTGAAAGAAGAAATCAAATCTTTATTTATATGAAAAAATGCTCCAAATTATTATTGATTAGAGAAATGCAAATTAAAAGAACTTTGAGATGACATCATCTCATACCTATCAGATTGGCTAAAATGATAGAAAGGGGAAATGGCAAATATTGGAGCGGTTGTGGAAAACTGGGACACTTATACACTATTGGTGGTATTATAAACTGATCCACTCATTTCAGACAACAACTTGGAACCATCACCAAAGGGCCATAAAACTGTGTTTACCCTCTGATCAGTAATAACAGTACTAGGTCTGTTTCCCAAGGGGATCAAAGAAAAAGGAATATAATCTATATGTGACAAATAATTGGAAAATAAATGTATACCCATCAATTGGGGAATGACTGAATAAGTTATGGTATATGGTTGTGATGGAATACTACTCTGCTGTAAGACATGAAGAGTAGGTTGATTTTATGAGATATTTCATGATTCCTTCTATTTTGACATTCTTTTGACTTTGCTTTATTCATTTTTTCTATCTTATGAGATCATTAGCTTCTACTTGCCCAATTCTAGTCTTAAAAGCCTGGTTTTCAGCTATGACCTTTTGGTTTTCCTTTTTGGTTTGGTCTATCCTGCTTTTCATGGCTTCTATCCTATCAATTCTGGTCTTCAATTTGCTTATTACTTCATGTGATTCATGGGCTTCTTTTTCTATGTGTGAGATTCTATCTTTTAAACTGTTATTTTCTTTTTGAATTATTTTCATTTCTTTTTCTCACTTTTCTTCACATTTTCTTCTATCTTTCTTACTTGGTTCTTGAACTCCAATTTGAGTTCTTCAAGTGCTTGTGACCAATTTCCATTTTTTTTAGAAAGTTTGAATGTGTTTGCTTGTTTGTCACTCTGCTGTCCCTTCTGTACTCTGCTCTTTTTCTCCATAGAAGTTATCCAGGGTCAAAGGCTTTTTCTGTTACAGTTTATTTCTTTCAGCACTTGTAGATTGTGGTTCCATCATGTTGGTGACCATTGCTGTGTTTGTTTTTTCTCTTTATTATCTTGAATTCCCAGCCAGAAGTCTGAGTAAGGAGGGCAGGCAGTTCTTGGTGTTGTGAGCTTTAAAGAATTTTGCCCTGAGGCTATTTTTTCCAGTCTCTGTTACGTCTGCCATGGCCAGCCCAGGTCTACCTTGTCTCCATGCCCATGCTCAGAGCTCCCCAGCCTCAGGTCCCAAGTTTTGATACCAAGGCCCTGCACTTACCCTCAGGGGCAATACTGTGATGACCTTAACCAGCCCTTGAGAATTTAGAGATTGCCCCAGTCCTCACTCTGACTCTGGTACAGCAGGTAGTGTACAGCAGGGGAAGAGGTGATCAGCTCATGCTTTGGTAGCCCCTTATAGTATGGAAATACCCAAACCTTTCCTACCTTCAAGCTGCGCCCCATGGCAGAACCCCTTCACTCATCTGATTTTGATTTTTGTACTTTTGAGATGCTTTTTATCAATCAGTTATGAGGAAAGTATGCCCCTTCCTTCTACTCTATGACCATCTTAGTTGAGCAGGTTGATTTTAGAAAAATCATGGAAAGGTTTGCATGAAGTACCCAGAGTGAAATGAACAGAACCAAGAGATATAGCATATATAGCTGCATATAGCGATAGTGTATTGCTCAAACAAGTTTATTCTGAAAAATATGGACATTCAAATCAATTATGAAGAACTTACGAAGGAAAATGTTATCTATTTTCAGAGAAAGAACTGACAAAGGGAAGTATATAAAACGACTTTAAATGTTGGCATTCTCTTATGTGGGTTTTTGAGGGAGGGAGAAAGGAAGATGACTCAGAACTCAAAATGTAACAATAGAGCCAGTCATTGTACATTTATCTGCACAACCCTGCCTTATATCATAACTCCTTCCTCTCCTCCATAGAATGTAAACCACTTAAGGGAAGATATTATTTTCATTTTTTTATTATATACCTAATATTTAACAGCTGGGCAATTAATGTTCTTATTTATATTAACGTAGTCCTAATAGTCTGCTAAGGAAAAGATAGCATGTTCAGAAATATATATTCCCATGATATGGTCCAAATTCCAGAAACTTGTCTTTTCCAAGGTCATTAATATTGAACACCATTCTGTATTGTTCAGTTATTCAGTCATGTCCAGTTCTTCATGACCCCATGAACCATATTGGCCATGAGGCTTTCTTAGCAAAGATATTGGAGTAGTTTGCCATTTCTCTCTCCAGCAGATTAAGGCAAACAAGGTTAAGATATTTGATCAAGGTCATATAGCTAGTAAGTGTCTGAGTTTGGATTTTGAGTCTTCCTGACTCCAAAGCCCAGTGCTCTATTCATTGAGCCAAAGAGTTGCCTCAAATTCTCTCTCTTCACTTTAACTACCATTTTCCAATTTTCTTACTTCCCCAAAAGAGCAGACTGATTTTACTTTCAAGATACCATACATATTCTTTTCCAATGCTTTTGTTCATGCTGAGATTGCATTTCTCTTCCCCACATCCATTTCCTAAGCTCATTTCAGTTCCTAGTTTAAATCACTTATTTGGATGGTTAAATTCTATACTTTCTTGTACTGCTCATGAGCAATATTAGTGTTAGGCACTAGGAAGTGAATCTGGACTTCAAGAAGGAGAACAATGTGATAAAAATGGCATTTGTGGGGAAAATGTAACCATATACAGAACATATAGGAATAGGGAGAGAGCAGAAGCCAGGAGAACATCTAGGAGGAGAATGCAGTCGCCCAGGTGTGGGTCTATGAAGGTCTGGATTACTGCAGGAACACTTAGTGGCAGTTTAACAATTGGTGTTGCCTCTTAACTTGTCCAACTGTGAAAAGTTTAATTCTAAAAATAAACATTCTACATGATTTTTACATAATTAAAAAGAAATCTCCAGAAGAAATTCTTCCAGATCCCCTTTTAAAATGGTTTTCTTTCATATAAGCAATGTGCCAGAACAGTCTGCTTGGTCTTGGTTTATATTTGAATTTATTCAAACTATTTCTAATGAAGACCTCAATAAATTGTGCACTAGTGGAAAGGTAAGAGATGGAGAATCACAA
Organism: Monodelphis domestica; assembly: GCF_027887165.1. Lineage (NCBI taxonomy): Eukaryota > Metazoa > Chordata > Mammalia > Didelphimorphia > Didelphidae > Monodelphis > Monodelphis domestica. The sequence goes on from NC_077233.1 coordinate 112,241,908, forward strand.
AAACGGTGGTCTGTTTCTATTTGCCACCCTACCTTTTGAGTATGTATGCCATTAGGAAAGCTATTTCATTACATCTTACCTCGCAAATGAAGACGGTAATATTTTCTATCAACCACCCCAAGCACATTATGAAGTTTACTGAGAATACTGAAGTGAATCAAAGAGCTCTTAGGAAATGTTAAGTCCTGAAATCCTACTTAAACATAAAGAACAAAAGTACTATTAATGATATGTAGATACATAGATGATTCTGTGACTTTACTTGTGTATGGACTTCCTCACTGGTACAGATCACACAGAGACAGAGAGAGAGAGAGAGAGAGAGAGAGAGAGAGAGAGAGAGAGAGAGAGAGAGAGAGAGAGAGAGAGAGAGAGAGAGAGAGAGAGAGAGAGAGAGAGAGTCATTGGTCATTTGGTAACTTCAGAAAGAACAGTTTTCAAAATAATGATCAGATCAGAAACCAGATTATAAAGTTTTGATGAAGGAGAGAGAGGTAAGAAAAAGGAAGTGGCAAATTAAGTAGGAGTTTTTGGTTTTTTTTCCTAAGAGTGAGGGGTATATGTTGGTTGCTTGGTGAATTTTTATCATCTAGTTCTTTTAAGGATAGCGAAGACAAGTCTTTTTATCCAGCCATATGACTTCTGGGGTTATACCCGAAAGAGATAATGGGGGAAAGACTTGTATAAGAATATGTATAGCCACACTCTTTGTGGTGGCAAAAAAATTAAAAAATGAGGAGATGTCCTTTGACTGGGGAATGGCTGAACAAATTTTGGTATCTGTTGGTGATGGAATAATATTGTGCTATAAGAAATAATGAACTGGAAAATTTCATATGAACTGGAATGACCTCCAGGAATTGATGCAGTGTAAAAGGAGCAGAACCAGGAGAACAGTATACACAAATATGGATACACTATGGCATAATAAAATGCAATGGACTCCTCTGCTAGTAGCAGGGCAATGATCCAGGACAGCTCTGAGGGACTTATGAGAAAGAACACTAACCATATCCAGACAAAGAACTGTGGGCATAGAAACACAGAAGAAAAACAACTGCTCGGGGGTTGATGGAGACATGATTGGAAGACTTGAAGAGATCACTCTAAAGAAATTATTAATAATATGGAAATGGATCTTGATCAATGACACATGTAAAACCCAGTGGAATTACTTGTTGGCTAAGGGGGAGGAGGGGGGGAAGCTGAGGAACAGCACATGAATCATGTAACCATGGAAAAATATTCTAAATCAATTAATTAAATAAAATTTTTCAATACTATAGTGGAAAAAATAGGGGAGACAGGCATGTTTCAAGGCAACAGAGAAGGAATTAATAAAGTTTTAAGATGGAAATAGATTAATGTTGGGTAAGCTGAAAGGGAATGGCGAAAGAGATAACTGGGGTTTATGTGAGATGGAGTCAAGATGGCAGCCTAGAAGGAGCAGAAGTTTGGACCTCTGAATACCCTTCCTTACCGATCACAAACTAAATGCTCCTAGGGAACTAAAAATCAAACCGAACAACAAGACAGAGCCAAGGAACCATCCTGCTGGACTCAATTCAAAAGGTACACCCACCCCCAAGCTGGAATCTAAGGACACTTAGGTTTAAGGGGAAGGAAGAAGGAAGGTCCCAGGACCCATCCTCCTGCCCACCTAGAGAGCTGAGCCTCCAGCAGCAGCGGGAACCTCTGGGCAGGCAAAGATGCTGGTCTGGAGGGTGTACCTTTCGGGTAGGGCTGTGCCAAGCTCAGAGCATTGAACACAGATGGTGGGGAAGGAGCTGGAGAGGGAACATAGAGCTGGCAGCCTGGCCAGAGCTGTGGAGGTCCTGCATATTTGCTCCAGCCTTCCAGGAGCTTTTGGCCTCAGAGCACATCCAGCCCAACCCAGCTGAACTTAATTCCATCAAAAGTCTTCAGAACTTAGGGAAGCCCACGCTCCACACCCCTCCCTCATTGACTGCTGGACTTTAATCCAATCAAAAGCCTCCAGAGAACAGGGAAGCTCAAACCCAAACAACCCTCCACCACAGACTATACCAAGAGATCTTCTGTCAAAGCTCTAAGATGGGAGACTGACAGAAGCCCCCAAAACCAAAAAAATGAGAGGAGCAAGAGCACAGACAAATATGGGGAGCAAAGAAGGGGTGAATATGAGAAAACAAAAAAAAAGAAGAAAGAAGTTACAGTAGACAGCTTCTATACAGCAAACAGGGAGGAATCAGCAAACAATAAATCAGAAATCCTAGAGAAATGAATACAGGCAAGAAGGAAAGGATACAGGTAGAAGGAAATAGTGAAAGAAGAAAAGGCAGGACCAAGAATAGAAATCAAAATGCTGGGAAATACACAGCTAGTAATCATAACTCTGAATGTGAATAGAATGAACTCACCCATAAAACGCAAGCAAATAGCAGAGTGGATTAGAATCCAAAACCCTACCATATGCTGTCTACAAGAAACACACATGAGGAAGGTATATACGCAAGGGATGAAAGTAAGAGGATGGAGCAAAGTCTATTGGGCATTAACTGATAAAAAGAAGGCAGGAGTTGCAATCATGATATCTGACAAAACCAAAGTAAAAATAAATTTGTTAAAAGAGATAGGGAAGGTAATTACATCCTGATAAAATGCAGTATAGACAGTGAGGAAATATCCGTACTCAATATGTATGCAACAAATGGAATAGCATCCATATTTCTAAAGGAGAAACTAGTGGAATTCAAGGATGAAGTAGATAGAAAAACTATACTAGTGGGAGACCTGAACCTTCCTCTATCCAAACTAGATAAATCAAACCAAAAAATAAATAAGAAAGAGGTAAGAGAAGTGAATGAAAGCTTAGAAAAATTAGAGTTAGTAGACATGTGGAGAAAATATATAGGGACAATAAGGAATATACCTTCTTTTCTGCAGCACATGGTATATTCACAAAATTTGACCATATATTAGGACATAAAACCATTGCAAAGAAGTGCAAAAGAGCCGAAATAATAAATGCAACCTTCTCACATCATAATGCAATGAAAATAATAATTAATAAGGGTACATGGAGAGGTAAATCAAAAATTAATTGGAAATTAAACAATATGATTCTCCAAAACCAAATAGTTAAAGAACAAATCATAGAAACATTTAATATCTTCGTTGAAGAAAATGACAATCATGAGACATCATTTCAAAACCCTGGGATGCAGCCAAAGCAGTACTCGGGGGAAATTTATATCCTTGATTTCATATATAAACAAATTAAGAAGGACAGAGGTCAATGCATTGGACATGCAAATTAAAAAAGTAGAAAGCAAACAAATTTAAAATCCTCAGATGAATGATAATTAGGCATCCTAAAAATAAAAGGAGAAATGAATAAAATTGAAAGTCAAAGAACTGTTGAATTAATAAATAAGACTAGAAGGTGGTACTTTGAAAAAACAAATAAAATAGACAAAGTACTAGTCAGTCTAATTAAAGAAAGGAAAGAAAAAAGGCAAATTGACAGTATCCAAGATGAAAAGGGAGATCTCACCTCTCATGAAGAGGAAATTAAGGCAATCATTAACAACTACTATGCCCGATTATATGGCAACAAATATGGCAATCTAGGTGATATGGATGAATACTTACAAAAATATAAATTGCCTAGACTAAGAGAGGAAGAAATAGACTATCTAAACAACCCCATATCAGAAAAAGAAATTGAACAAGCCATCAAAGAACTCCCTAAGAAAAAATCCCCAGTGCAGATGGATTCACAAATGAATTCTATCAAACATTCAAAAATCAACTAACCCCAATATTATACAAACATTTGACAGAATAAGCAAAGAAGGAGTTCTACCAAATTCCTTTTATGACACAAATATGGTACTGAGTTCAAAGCCAGGCAGGTCAAAAACAGAGAAAAAAACTATAGACCAATCTCCCTAATGAATATAGATGCAAAAATCTTAAATAGGATACTAGCAAAAAGACTCCAGCTAGTCATCACAAGGGTTATTCACTATGACCAGGTAGGATTCATACCAGGAATGCAAGGATAGTTCAATATTAGGAAAACCATCCACATAATTGACCATATTAACAAGCAAACCAACAAAAATCACATGATTATCTCAATAGATGCAGAGAAAGCCTTTGATAAAATATAACACCCATTCCTATTGAAAACACTAGAAAGTATAGGAATAGAAGGGCCTTTCCTAAAAGTAATAAACAGTATATATCTAAAACCATCAGCAAATATCATCTGCAATGGGGATTAACTAGAAGCCTTCTGAATAAGATCAGGAGTGAAACAAGGATGTCCATTATCAACTCTATTATTTAACATTATACTAGAAACACTAGCAGCAGCAATTAGAGAAGAAAAAGAAATTGAAGTTATTAAAATTGGCAATGAAGAGACCAAGCTATCACTCTTTGCAGATGATATGATGGTCTACTTAAAGAACCCCAGAGAATCAACCAAAAATCTAGTCGAAAAAATCAACAATTTTAGCAAAGTTGCAGGATACAAAATAAACCCACATAAGTCATCAACATTTCTATATATCTCTAACCCATTTTAGCAGAAAGAATTACAAAGAGAAATTAAATCACCCTAGACAATATAAAATACTTAGGAATCTATCTGCTGAGATGAACACAGTAACTATATGAACACAACTACAAAGCACTCTCCACACAATTAAAACTAGATCTAAACAATTGGAAAAACATTGATTGTTCATGGGTGGGACGAGCTACCATAATAAAAATGACAATCCTACCCAAATTAATTTACTTATTTAATGCCATACTCATTGAACTACCAAAAAACTTTTTTACTGCATTAGAAAAAAACATAACAAAGTTCATTTGGAAGAACAAAAGATCAAGGATATCCAGGGAAATCATGAAAAAAAAATGCAAAGGAAGGAGGACTTGCAGTCCCAGATCTCAAACTATACTATAAAGCAATGGTTATCAAAACAATTTGTTACTGGCTAAGAGACAGAAAGGAGGATCAGTAGGGTAAATGACCTCAGCAAGACAGTCTATAATAAACCCAAAGACCCCAGTTTTGGGGACCAAAACCCACTATTTGATAAAAACTGCTGGGAAAATTAGAAGACATTTTGGGAGAGATTAGGTTTGGATTAACATCTCACACCCTACACCAAAATAAACTCAGAATGGGTGAATGACCTGAATATAAAGAAGGAAACTATAAGCAAATTAGGCAAACACAGAATAGTATACTTTTCAGATCTTTGGGAAAGGAAATACTTTAAAACCAAGCAAGAGTGAGAAAAAATTACAAAATGTAAAATAAATAGTTTTGATTTTATCAAATTAAAAAGTTTTTGTACAAACAAAACTAATGTATCCAAAATTAGAAGGGAAGCAAAAAATTGGGAAACACTCTTCATTACAAAAACCTCTGACGAAGGTCTAATTACTCAAATTTATAAAGAGCTAAACCAGTTGTACAAAAAATCAAGCCATTCTCCAATTGATAAATGGGCGAGGGACATGAATAGGCAATTGTTAATAAGCACATGAAAAAGTGTTCTAAATCTCTTAGATTCAGAGAAATGCAAATCAAAATAACTCTGAGGTATCACCCCACACCTAGCAGATTGGCTAACATGACAGCAAAGGAAAGTAATGAATGTTGGAGGGGATGTGGCAAAGTAGGAACATTAATTCATTGCTGGTAAAGTTGTGAATTGATCCAACCATTCTGGAGGACAATTTGGAACTATGTCCAAAGGGCGCTAAAAGACTGTCTGCCCTTTGATCCAGCCATAGCACTGCTGGTACCCCAAAGAGATAATAAGGAAAAAGACATATACAAAAATATTCATATCATAGTTGCGCTCTTTGTGGTGGCAAAATTTGGAAAATGAGGGGATGCCCTTCAATTGGGGAATGTCTGAACAAATTGTGGTATACGTTGGTGATGGAATACTATTGTGCTCAAAGGAATAATAAAGTGGAGGAATTCAATGGGGACTGGAACATCCTCCAGGAATTTATGCAGAGTGAGAGGAGCAGAACCAGGAAAACATTGTACACAGAGTCTGATACATTGTGGTACAATCGAATTTAATGGACTTCTCCATTAGTGGCAATGCAATGACCCTGAACAACTTGGAGGAACATATGAGAAAAACCACTATCCACATCCAGAGGAAACACAGTGGGTGTAAAAATACTGAAGAAAAACAACTGCTTGAATACATGGGTCGAAGGGATATGGTTGGGGATGTAGACTTTAAATGATCATCTTAATGTAAACAACAACATGCAAATAGGTTCTGATCAAGGACACAAGTAATATCCAATGAAATTGTGCATTGGTTGAGGGAAGAGTGGGTGGATGGGAGGGAGGGAAATAGTGTGATTATTGTAACCAAAGAATAATGTTCTAAATTGACTAAATAAACTCATTCAAATGGAAAATAAATAAAATAAAATAAAAATAAAAAGGGGTCTACGGGCTTCACTAGATTGACAAAAAAATTCATCACATTAAAAAATGTTAAGAATCTTTTGATCTGAAGGAATAATAAAAATATAAATTAAAATATTTTAATATTTAATTCATAATTATTTTTATATATCATGTATTAAACTAGACTAGAGAATTCTTCCATATGGATATCAATTTTTGACCTGTTAGTGTTCTAGATAATGGGTTGCATTTCATTTCTCATGGTTAGCCAATATGGAACCTCGTATGAGAACTCAGAAACAAAAACAAACAACCTCCCTCCAAAAAACATCAAAGCATTCACAAAATAAAACACTCAAATCACTGAAGAAAAGTGAAGTAACTGCCACTGTTGTGCAGAAAACATGCTTCCATATCGATATGGATGGGGAAGTTGTCTATTTATGGGTGTGTAGGATTGGGAGCATCGCCTTGTACTAGCAGACTTTTAGTCATGTCTGGTAATGGTGCATTGACATAATTTCTTACAGGTTTAAGTTTTTGAACATGAGTCTGTTTCTGGTAAAAGAGAACTTTGTTTATCTTTAAAACGTTGCTTCTATTTGATCTGGGCCTGAATTAAATTTAGGCTCCCTTTATTTGATACACATTTTCTTCAGGGGCATGGTGAAAAAACTGATATTCTCTCAATACAAATAATTATTTTATAAGAGGCATTCAGCCAAATTTAAATTTACCTTCATTTGAAACAGATCTGGAGTTCCTATTTATGTTGGTGATAGAGAAATTTAGTCAGGGTAGACACATGCAAAAGAGTCATGCAACTATAACATTCTAAAAGGGATAACAAATATTATTATCAGGTAATTCCATCAGGATTAGCCTTAATAGTAATGATCTGGAGCTTAATATCCAGATAGTTAGCTCATTGAAGTTGTCAAACTAGACAGTATTTAAATTATAAATTGATTTAGAGTCAACTCCTAGATAATAGGACCAAAATTCCAACTAAAAATACTTACAAATGTCATTTTATCAGATTGAATTTTAAATTTGATATTTATTCACATGCTTAACTATAGAAAAAGAATGAAAAATAATGTTTATAAACTGTAAATACCAGCACCTCTAGTTTGAAATACAAGTATAAAGAATTGCCACTTCACATTTCATTATTGCTCTTTCTTAGAGAATTATTAACAGGAGATTTGGTTTGGTTATTTTGAGTCAATCATTCCAACTTAAAATAAGATTTACTTAATGCATATCAAGAGAGGCAGGTTTGCACAGAATTAAGGGTAGAGTAAGAAAAATTTGAGCTCAAATCTTTCACTGACATATACTAGCTATGTGACCAGCTGAACTGCACAGAAAATATTTCTATTCCTAATGTTCCCTACACTAATGATGTCACGGACTAGGACCCAAAAGCAAAAAAGGAAATGATATTTTTTTCTTAAATGATTGGATAAATGCTTAGTAACAAAAGCAGAATTATGAGGCACTCAGAAACTTGCTAGATGACAACTTACAAGTTATAGAGCACACATTTTCACCATAATTAATAATTATTTCATTTCATATTGAAACAAGCAAATTATGCTCTACCATTCCCCTTTGAAATCAAACATGTCCATTTTATGTAAAAGATAATTCAGGTATGACAAGACAGAAAGGGACTACCAAAGAGTATTTATCATGTGTTATATAAACCAGTAGTTTCAGATCTGTGAATTTGACCTTAAATTCCATTACAGCTGAATCATTTAAAGAGGGACTTTTTATACTGGAATAAACCATCTAACACATTAAACTTCATTGTATTTTCATTTTTGTTTGGGTTGAAATTTTGAAATCATAGTCCACCTAGTTAATTACAAAAGGAAATGAGCTTTAAACAAATCCATTTTTCCATGTTACATACACTATGGACATTTTCTTCCTGTGTTTACTATTTATTACAAAGATTTTTATATTTTAAATGGGGCACAGCATCATCACAGATCTATTTTTCAGATCTGTTTTAATTATGCCCATATGCTATATTTTGGTATTTGGACTATCTAAATCAACTCTTCCTTGGCAAGAAAAGGACTTTGTTTGTTTGTTTGTTTAATTTGGAATAATTCTCCATGGTTACATGATTCATATTCTTTCCCTCTTTTCCTACCTTCCCCCTCCCATAACCAACAAGCAATTCAATTGGGTTTTCCATGTATCATTTATCAAGACCTATTTCCATATTATTAATATTTGTATTAGGGTGATCTCTTTGAGTCTACATCCCCAATCATGTCTCCATCGACCCCCCCCCTTGTGATTGAGCAGTTGTTTTTCTTCTGTGTTTCTATGCCCACAGTTCTTCCTCTGGATCTGGAAAGCATTCTTTCTCCTAAATCCCTCAGAATTGTCCTGGATTATTGAATTGCTGCTAGTAGAGAAGTCCATTACATTCGATTGTGCCACAGTGTATCAGTCTCTGTGTATAATGTTTTTCTGGTTCTGTCCTCTCACTCTGCATCAATTCCTAGAGGTTGTTCCAGTCCCCATGGAATTCCTCCACTTTATTATTCCTTTGAGCACGATAGTATTCCATCACCAACATATATATTACAATGTATTCAGCCACTCCCCAATCAAAAAGCATCCCCTCATTTTCCAAATTTTTGCCACCACAAATAGTGTAACTATAAATATTTTTGCACAAGTCTTTTTCCTTATTATCTCTTGGGGTACAAACCCAGCAGTGGTATGGCTGGGTCAAAGGGCAGGCAGTCATTTAAAGACAAGAAATGGACGTTGTTAAGAACAGTATCTTAAAATCCAGCTCTCAAACTATCATCAAAATAAAATATTAGTAATAATAGAATTTATTTTTGATATTTCAAAATCTCTCTCTCACACATGCACATACCATGTAATTTGGTAGTATATAAATTTCTCAAGACGTTAGAGAATATGATTCCTCAAATCCCATTTGAAATAGGTGTTTAGAATCCTCAGGATAAAGTGAAGTCTTGCTTCCAGAATAAGTGAACTTAGGTTCAAATTTCACCTGTGACAGTTATTAACTGCAGAACTTTGGGCAAGTTATTTCACCTCCATGTGATTCAGTTTCCTCACCTCCATGTGATTCAGCTTCCTCAAGTGTACAATGGAAAGTGTTGGATCAGTAAGTGACTTCTGAGGTTCTTTATGATTCTAGATCTTTGATTCCTTCATTATAAAATTACCATTCTTTTCACTGTACCATTTTAAATCTATCATGACTAACAATAAAATTCTTATTTTTAACAAATTTGAGAAGCAAGTAGCTAAAACAATATCCGACTAACTCGGGAAAAAATTTCATTAATAAAAATTGTAGAATATCTTATATATAGCTTAATTTTAGATAATTTAAGTAGTAGCCCAAGTAGATTTTTTAAAAATTATAATCCTGGCAATAATAATCCTGCTAAATAACTTTTTTTCTCAATGAGCTATATAATAGAATAAATCTTTGTGAAAGTGGGATGCCTAAAAAGGTTTATTTTGGACATAATATAGCACAATCACTGGTCTTTAAATCATTAGTTAATTCATTTATACTGAAATATTTATGAAATATCTATTGTGTACAGGAAATTGTTTGAAGCACAGTCGATAACATAAATATTTAGGAGCTTATAGTCTACCAGTGGATAAGACACCAAAGTAACAGTAATGCATACTAGACCATTTGAGTGTTGTTTCTCCTGTATTTGTACCTGTGCAGCCTTTGCAAATGTCTCCATTTTTGTGGTGGATGGAATAAAATCTGTCCCATATCAAGTTCTTGTATATTACATATTTTTGTAGGAGGGAAGGGGTGGCACATAGCAAAAGACAATTCACCTGCATACCTATGTAGAAAACATGAACTTAAGCCTTTTCTAAGTTTTCTTCTGCTGATTTTACTGGCATTTTACTCTAGTGTGAAAGCAGAGCCAGAGGACAAACTTATCCCATGTTTGGGAAGGAGAGGAAAAGGAAACAGACTAAGCCATAGATGACAAGTACATGATAAGCGCCTCAGAAAGCTTCAACATTTATTATTATATGAGGTCAAAGGAAGTCATTAACTTGCTGAACTTGAAGTCAGAAAGACCTGAATATGAAATGACTCTTGACACTTACTATGTGACGACAGGCACCTCATTTAACCTAGCATCAGTTTCCTTATATGTAACATAATGAACAATCATATCTGTGGTCCTTACCTCATGGGATTCCTATGATGTTTGAATGCAATAATATCCAGAAATACATTTGGTTACGTAGAGGAAGTTAAGTGAGGGAGTAGCTAGAGGCTGTTTGGAGTCAGAAAGACCTAAACTCAAATCCAGTCTCAAAAAGTCACTAAACTTCTGCCTCACTCAGTTTTATCTATTGTAAAATGGAGATCAAAATAGCACCTATATCCCAGGGTTGTGAGGACCAGATGAGTCAATATTTGTAATATACATAGCTCCTGGTAGTTAGTGAATGATTAATAAGTTTGTATTGTTCCCCTTCAGCCAACTTGCAAACTTTAATGTGCTGTATATGTCACCGATTATTATCAAATGGTCAGGGAAAGATTCTGAGGAAAAGGTAGAATGTAAATATGGTTCAATGGTAGGATAGGAACTCAATAAGCCTAGAAATGCAGAGAAGTAACATATGGAAAAGAGTAAATGAAGTCATAATTATAGGAGATATGTGCAGAGCTAATAGAGCCAGTTAGTTAGTGAGGCAAGAATGCAGAGTATGAAAAGGAGTATAATATAAAATAAGATTGGAAAGCTGGGATGAAGCCAGGTGGGGGAAGCTTTCAAATGCCAAGAAATGGAGTTTGATAGCAAGATAGAATCATAAGCTCATTGAGGTAGGCACATTCTACATAGGTAGCACATTGCATATAAATGGTTTTGATAAAGTGATTAAAAACTTTCTTCACTTATGGAAGTTAATACCCCTTTCCACACCAAATTCTGTTTATATTATGCATTTGCTTGTTAACTTTTAATTTTATGTGGAAATGACATACATTTCTTTAACACTTAACACTCCACTTACAGGTATATTCTCCCCCCAAAATTTATCAGTTATTAACAGAATGAGGCTAGAGCCTTTAAAATTAATATTATAATAATAACATTGACTGTAATATTCAATCAGATGCTCTCAATGTGAATTGTGTTCACATTACTATAGCCATGTATATATTGTTCTTCCAACTCCACTTTCTTTAAACTGAAAAACTTGATACAAATCTTCCCATGTCTGTCTGTATCTCCATATGTGTGTGTACATATAGAAGTTGATTCATTAGGGAAGATAAAATATGTTCACATATATAAATATTAGGATATAAAAAGCATTAACAAAAGATAAGTAAGATATTTCCTTTCCTTTAAATATATCATAGTTCTGCATTCTGCTTTGTCTAATTTTGATTTATTTGATTATAAATGTTCCTTAATGGCTCAAAATAGAGTTATCTTTAATGTGAACATTCTTCCCAACTGTTTATGTTCTTCCTTTGAATAAGAAGTTCTGAAGATTGGTGACTATATTCTGGGTAAATTCAACTTGCAATTTCTCTCTGCTGCTGTCCTTTGCATTCCAGCACTCTATCTGCTCCATGGTTCTTATGATTCTGGGAACTTTTATTTTTCAATTTCCTGGATAGTTAATGCAGGTTCTTATTTCATTATGATTTTCTGGAAGAGCAACGACTCTTTAATTTCTCTCTTTCAGATCATTCCTTCATCTTTGCTTATAGATATTTCTTGCCTCCAATTTTTTCTATCCTTTGATTTTCCTCTAATACCTGTTGCAGTAGAGTGGGTGGTTAGATGAGATGAAAACAAATGGTGATGAAGGAAATTAAAAGCAGACACTGTGGAGCACTTAGATCTTGATCAGACACCAAAGATGCCAAGGTCATCATCCATTGCATATCCAAGGCCATCACCAGTTGTTTTGACTTTTGTCTTGCCACTGGATTTCAATAACTCTGGAAGATAAGATAGCTGACAACTGTGCAATTCAGCCTCATTTAACTCAAATTCATACAAAAATCAAAACATCACCCCATTATATCATTGGTGCTTTTTGAAAATGAAAGATAAATAACACCACCATCACCAATACTTCTGGAATTATTTAATCTCCTATATTTCTTTTTTCAGAGAGTGCTTCACTTAGTTAAGATTTTCTAGATTCCCTTCCATATAATTGATTCTTCTTCATAAAAGTTTTTTTTTAATTTCAATCATTTTCTCTCCACTTGATTCTTTTATTAGATTTTCCAACCACAATATGTTGGTCATCTTTTCTGTAGTTCTAGTTACTATAGAGTTATTAACTTCTTATGGATATTTTCCCTTGTATTCTTTTACTCCATATATTTCATTGTTGTCTTAGGAACTAGGTGGCACAGTGGGTTGAATGCCAGGTCTGGAACCAAGAAGATTCATCTTCCTGTGCTAAAAGTCTGATCTCAAATTCTTACTAGCTATGTGTCCCTGGGCATCTTCAAGAATCCAGTAAACAATTTTAAGTTATAAGCCACAGTGAAGCCAACTGAGGCCATTTTTAAGAGGTAGAAATTTGAGAAGTTAGCAGCTATATTCTCTTCATAGAGACCTTACATTTATCATATATTGGATATTTGACTAGGGATATCACTTAACCTCTCAGCTCCCTAGTCTGAGTCTAGAAGCTATCTGAATTGGTGGAAGAAATTTCCATACCAGGAGATATCATAATAAAGAAATTATATATTCCCCAATAACTACTAGTGGTAATATTCCTCAAACCTAATTGAGCAATTATTAGCAATGCTATCATTATATATATATATATATGTGTATATATATATATATATGCAATCTGAATTATTATCAAATCACAAAACATTTCCTGGTGGGTCTTATGAACTTATTCCCCTTTCAAGAATATTCAAGGATCTAGAATAAAATATGTTTCCCTATTTCTCTAGTAAAGGCATTAATAGCATGACTCCAATCTGTCTTTCCAAGCTGATATACTTTATTCCTATTCCCCTTCCCAAACTCTGCTGTTGTTTGTTGTCCATTTTTTTGTTTAATAAGACCAATGGCATCACAATGAGCAATGTCTTGACTTACTCTTGAATTGTATTTTAGTGAGGCGGAGTTGTACAAAATCTCCAGCCTCACTCTTTGTTCCAGAGACATCAAAGTCCAGTGGTAAGACAAAAGTCAAGATGACTGGTGATGGCCCAGGTTGCAGTGGATGGTCTTGGAGCCTTCAAAATCTTACCAAACTCTAAGGATTCCATAAGACTTGCTTCAGCTGCTTTAATGGTTGTTGGAACAAATTGTTTTCATCTTCCTATTCCGCTGGGGGGAGTCTTCACATGCTTTGGGCAGGCATTCCCCTAAATCCTTGAAGGTTGTGAGGCCCGTTAGTTACCCTCAACTTGGTTTTATCCATCTGTAAAATTTAACTAAAGTGTAACTACTACGTGTGTTACAGTTTCTTGTAGCCACAAGTTGGTTGGGAGATGGATCATCAGTCTGGTTTATCCTTACTTGTTACTCCTTCTTGGAGAACAATAAATGATGATTAGATCTTGTGCAATACTTGATTAGTATCTCTGCAACAACTTGGAAATGGAGACTTACTCATCATTGCTCCTTTCTAATTTGCACCTAAATTGTACAATCAAGCCAAACTGTCCTACTTGGTATTCCTGATATTTGACATTCAATGACTTTGTATAGACTTTCTCCCATGCCCTGGGTGCTCTCTTTCCTTTTATTCACCTATTGAAACCTTTAGTTTTCTTCTAAATGTTAAGCCGAATTTAAACTCAGGGCTTCCTAAACTCAGTGCACTTATCTGAATGCTGCTCTTTGACTTTAAAGATCAATCATGCAATCAAGCATTTATTAAGTAAGCACCTAGTTGTGCTAGGCATTGGGCACACAAGTCAAAATTTTAACAATTCTGTTTATGCAAAATGTACCAAAAATAAATTTATGAGAAAAGAGGGAAGTACCAGAAATTGGTAAGACCTCTTATAGCTGATACCGGAACTTGAAGGAAACTAGGGACTCTTAAGAAGTAGAGGTGTGAAGGGTTTACACAGAAGGCTTGGGGGTGCAAAGGCAAAATAAAGAACTAAGATCCTGAAAAAGGTCACTTACTAGCAGTTTTATGGAAAATAAGTAGCAGCTGGAATTTGGACCCAGATAATCTGACTCTGAATCCAGTGCTCCTGCCACTACCTAGAAATCTTGCTATGTATTGGGCTTTTTGTGCTATAAACATATTTGCCAGGGTGGCCTTGGAGAATAGTACGGCTGATCCAAACCGGCTCTACAAAATATTTGACCTTCTGGCTGACTCTGCAGTAAGAGCTCATATTTGAAATCAAAATACAGTGAGCTCCCTTCACTAACCACTTTTTAACATACGAGCAAAGTAATCATCAAATATCAATAGTTTCAATTTATAACTCCCTTCGTATTTTAATGGATTCACTAAAAGTTTCGTTGGAGGTCCTTAAAAGCCCTCTTGGCCTATATTAAGAATAACAGCTAATATTTTCAACATAATTTTCAGATGTCCATAATTCTTTCCTCACAATAATCCTTTGAAGTAGTCAGAGTATTGTTCCCAATTTACAGGTTAAAAAAGACAACACAGAAATTAAGTGAACTGCACATAATGACATAGGTATAAGCATTAGAGCAAAGATTAAAACT
This sequence comes from Monodelphis domestica, assembly GCF_027887165.1. Classification (NCBI taxonomy): domain Eukaryota; kingdom Metazoa; phylum Chordata; class Mammalia; order Didelphimorphia; family Didelphidae; genus Monodelphis; species Monodelphis domestica. The sequence continues at coordinate 112,257,118 of NC_077233.1, forward strand.
CAGGTCTCCTGGTGCCAAATCCAATGCTCTTTCTACTAAGGCAGGCTCCCCCTCTAACATCTGTCTATAGATTTGTGTACAGTTCAGGTATTAACAGTTAATATTCTCCAAGGCTTGCTTCTGCTTAAGTGGCAGTGGTGACAGAGGAAAAGAGCTATGGAAGGAGATGAAAACAAGTTCTTCCTGTGCCCAAAATACCTGGGTTGTGGATGTGATTTCATAGCATTGTGAATAACAATGACAAGAAGACTGTCTGCCAGCAAAAATGACTCTGAAGGGGTTGGCAAATCAGACTGTAGCCATTTCCCCATTTACTTAACCTTAAAAACATTTCAAAAGATTTAAACTATTTCCTGTGCTTCATGGTATGGCTTCCCACACCCGAACTACTTTACATCATCGAACTAGAATGCACTACAGGGAATTGTCAGAATCCAACAAGGAACAGTTTTCCTTCAGCACAGTTGTAGAGAACTCTCTCTCTCTCTCTCTCTCTCTCTCTCTCTCTCTCTCTCTCTCTCTCTCTCTCTCTCTCTCTCTCTCTCTTGCTCTCTCTCTCTCTCTTGCTCTCTCGCTCTCTCTCTCTCTTTCTCTCTCTCTCCATCTTTATTTCTTCACCACCCTCTTATTTCCCCTCCTCCTCCTCCTCTCTTTCCCCCCTTTCCTTCCCCTCCTCCTCTCTTCCTCTTTCCCTCTCCCTGTCCCCCTCCTTCCTTCTTTCATTATACCCTCCCACCCCTCTCCCTTTCTCATCTTCCTCCTTTTTCCTTCACCCTCTGCCCCTGCTTCTTCTTCTCTTTCTTCCTTTCCCTCCCCATTAGTCCTTCTCTTTTCACCTTCAAACTCCTCATCTCTTTTCTTCTGTTCTTATTACCTCTTCCTCACATATCTGTTTTCTCTCCTATCATTCTTCTCTAGTCATCCTTTCTCTCTTACTCTCCACTTCTCCTCTGCCCTGAGTTCACAGACAGAAAGATCAGATATTGGTTATTCTTCAATCTGATATATTCACTCAAACTCTACCTCACTTAAATTCAATTCATACCTAATTCAAGACATCAGGCAGTAATGTCACTGGTCCTCTTTGAAAATGAGAGAAGAACAACAACATTCCTCAAAAGGAATGGAGTTTCCTTTGTGAGGCAGGGGTCTTCCAGGGTTGCTGGTAAAAGTTTAAAAATTGATTCTCTTACCAAAAAAGTATGCATTAACATTTTCCCATCACTTTCTCTAGTCTAAACATCAAAACAATAAATCAAATCCTTATTTGTAGCATTTGCTGATTTCTGAAATATAAATGCTCCCACTGAAAGTTTAATAATCACTCCCAGCTAGTAAGAGGAGCTTTAGCACACTGCTGGTGCCCTCTTCCATTCACAGTACTTGCCCCATAATTGGAGGCATGCTGTGCTCTAGTCTGACAAAACTAGCAGCAAACACTGGACTGAGCTTCTACATTTCACATCTGCTTTGTTTGCTATTTGGTGATACCCTGGTTGAATTTTTTGTAACCTATTTTACTTTTGCAAAACTTATTGTTAATTCTAATTGACTAATTGCTAAAACTAATTGACTTCTCCACCTGCACCTTTCTATCAGGCCATACTAATAATGAGAGGCCTCTCATTTTTATCCTGTGAAATTTTTAAAGGGTCATTTCCCTAAATTTGATGAAAAATAAAAAATAAATGAGGCCAGTCCCCCCCCAGACTTTTTGGCACCCTCAAAATGTAGGCATGGTCTGCTTGAAACAATAGGATCCTGTCTAGAAACAAAATGCAGTTGATAACTGTTTTCTAAAACCAAGGTAAAAGACTGAAAGCTCAGCCCACAGGTAATGCAGCATCTACTCTAGTGCTAAAAATATATTAAAATCATTTTATGCACATGATAGATCTTTTTTTAAAGCAAAGATGACTTTTAGAGGGTGACTTGCCAGAACACCTGTAACTCGGTTTCCTCTTGCCAAATCACTGCAATACATCTGGTCTTATAACAAAGTTATATCGGTTTCCATATTTGGTCCTTCATTGAAAATGGGTCACTTCCCCCTGAGACTTATGCCTCAGCATTACACTTCTTTGCCTAGAGTTTTGTAGTGCTAGGTGTGCTGTGGAGGGTTTGGGAGGAGTTTCTATTTCTTTTGTGTCATAAGTAATTTAAACTGGACTCGGAAAACCCTTGGGAAGAGAATAAAAATCATGGAAATGGCATTTTGAAAAACGCTGGTGGGAAAGAGGCTGAACTTGGAGTCAGGAGACCTAGTTGTGGATTCCAGTTAGCTGTATTATCACCTTTGCAGGCAGGAACTGTTTTCCTTTTAATTTCTATTCTGCTGGTATTTGCCTGGTATGCAGTAAGTGCTTAATATATGCTTTTGGCCTATTATACTGGCTGACCCTGTGCCTATTAATTCGTTGCTCTTATAAAATGAGGGGGTTAGAATGGATGACTTTTAAGGTCCTTTCAAGTTCAGAACATGTTCCTGTTGCCTACTAAATGGGGATAATAATATGTACTGCCTACATCATCATACTTTTACCATATAAACACCATACTTTTGAACCAGAAGGGGCTGTAGTTATTACTGTAATGAATATCTCATTTATTAATATAGGGAATTTCCTATGAGGAAACTCTGTCACTGAAGATTAGCAATTATAGTGAATTTTATCTTCTTTGAGAGTAGCCTAGGACATTGAAAAGTTCAGTGACTTGTCCAGGTTAACATAACCAGTATGGGATAGAGGTAGGAGTTGGACCCTGACTTTCCTGACTCCAAGGTCAGATCTTTGTTTAATATGAATGATTCTTTGCAAATCTCATGGTCCCATTTTGTGTCTCTGTTAAAATGCTTTACATAATTCTGTCTTAAACTATAAAGTCTCATTTTTCATATCCATATATTATATATAAATATAGATTTATGATAAATGTATCATGGATAGAGATAAGTCACAGAGGATATATGAGAGTTGCAGTAATGGATGGGATGCAATCTATTTGTAACCATCTGAAATTGTTCTCATCAATAAGCAAGATGATAAGTCCACTTGTGTATGAGTATATATGCAAAAATACACACAAGCAAACATCTATTTGTATGCATACATATATGTGTATGAGTATACAAAAGAGACACACAAAGGAAGACAGAAAGAGAGAAGGGTGGCATGGTGTGGAGGACCAGCTCATAATGGAAAGAACTCCATTCAGTTCTTGCTCTGACAAACACTAGCTGTGTGGTTCACAGTCAAATCACTAATCTAACATCTCAGTGCCCTTTAATAACTTTCAGTAGGTAGAGTAGTTGCTGATATGAATTTCCCTATCAGCAATTACCCATATGAAGCTCAGACTCCAACCCTGGTGTGGAACTCTCCTAAGGAAATTCCCTCCCCTGATGCAGATTTATATGGGGCTTACTATGAGCCAGGCACTACACTAAGCACTTTATAAATATTATCACATTCTATCTTCACAACAACCCTGTAAAGGTAGGTGCTATTATTATTCCTATTTCATAGATGAGGAAATTGAGGCAAACAGAGGTTGACTGACTTGCCTAAGATCACAATCTAGCCTCAGACTATATCTGAATTGATTCTGTGCCCAACACTAACCACTGCATCACCTAACTGCCCCCATTTAATTTAATGATATATCTGATGGTAGAGAATCAGTATGGCAGGGTAGATAGATAAAGTAGAATCTAGGACCCAAGTCCAAGTACTGCTTCTGATACATCTTAGCTGCATCTCACTGAGCAGCTGGTGCTCTACATAAATCTTGAAGACTCTAAATTGAAGAGATGGTATTGACCTACATTGAACAAAGGAGTTCCTCCATTTGGGAATTCTTATACCAGTAATATCACACATCCAGTGCCTATACATATCAAGGATCCTTGTGAGTACCTGTATGTATATAAGTAAATAATGAGAAATCTGGATCCATTGAAATATTCAAAGTAATTATATGGTATGTCTAGCCCGGTCTCTTCTTGACTGCTGGTCCCATTAATGGTCCTGGTCAGAGCAGATAGTATCTTCAGTGCAACAGAAGCAGCAGCAACCATCAATGAAATAAGAATTGTAAAATAAAATTGTAAAGTGCTAAGCACAGTGCCTAGCACAAAGAAAGCATGATATAAGGTTTTTTGTTTGTTTTTTAAAACCCTTACCTTCTGTCTGTAAACCTTAAAATTTCTTAGACTTATAAATGTTGGAAATTTCACCATTGGGAAATTTCATACTTGGAAAATTTCTTAGTGATAGTCTATTGTAATGTGAACCCCATTGGCATGGGAGGTTCCTCCTCCTCCCTTCTTAAGATTACTTTAGGACAGAAACCTTTTGCTGAACAATGGAAAGGGCTTTGACCTATGCTTAAGCACAGAACAGGAATTTCTTTGAGTCATGATTGATTTTAGAATTGATACAATAGAGATACTTAGAATGACAGAACCAGGTCTTGGAAAAAAAAATTTCCACCCTACTCAGTCCTAACAGGATTGAGGAAGGGCTGCAGCATAGATCAAAATTTAATTATTACAATCTCTACCCTACTCAGGGTAACAGGATTTAGGAAGGGCTGTAGCAAAAGATCAAGATTTAATTATTTGAGAATATGACCTTCAACAGACATGTGCAAAGCCACAGACCTCTGGGCGGTCCTGGGTTAAGGTAGAGCCACCATTGGCACAGGGAAGACATGGACAGTGATTGGTAGATGTGAGAACTGAGGGGAGGGAACTTGGATGGTTTCCTTAAAGATAGAGGGGTCTGAGGACTGAGGGGGGTTGGTTGGAGAGTTTTGGCTCTGAGTGGTTGGAGAGGTGCTCTGAGAAGCTTGCTCTGAAGGAAGCTGGAGGTGGGGGCCTCTGAGACTGTTTCTCCATTTTGGTCACGTGAGTAATAGGGACTGATCTCCTTTCTTTGCCCCAGCTATCTAAGGGCTTGGGCCTTTTGGCCCAGCCTAAACAGAGGGGGTATTTAAGCCCTATTCCCTTCTCTCCCCTTTCTCTCTCCCTCTCTCTCTCTATCTATCTCTAATTCCTTTCTTCCTCCTGTTTGTAATTAAACTCTATAAAAGGCTGACAGCTGACTTGAGTTTTCATTTAGGAATTACATAGCTGAATTCCTTGGCGACTTTAAATTAATATAAATCAGTCTTTTAAAGTGATTTCCTTGTCACATGTCTTAGAATCAATACAAAATATGAGTTCCACGGCAAAATAGCAGGAAGAGATAAGCAATTGAAGTTAAGTGACTTGCTCAGGGTCACAAAGTGAGGAAACATCTGTATCTAAATTTGAACCCAGGATCCCCCATCTCCAGACCTGGCTTTCTATCCTCTGAGCCACCTAGCTGTCCCAGCACTATATAAATTTAACTGTTCATGAAGGCATTCCCCCTGCTTCATTCAATTAGCCTCCAAATCCCTGCCTCTGCCTTTCTCTTGATCTCATTTCCTCTTAATTCCCCACCATCCCCACTGAATGAATGTTTTTGTTCATTCATTTTTCAGCTATATACAACTCATTATGACCCCATTCAAGGTTTACTTGGCTAAGAAACTGGAGCAGTTTGTCATTTTCCTTTTCAATTCATTTTATAGAGGAAGAATTGAGGTAAACAGGGTTAAGCGACTTGCCCAGGATTATACAACTGTCTGAGTTTGGATTTGAACTCAGGTCCACCTGAATTCATTCCTGGAGCTCTATCCATTGTCACACCTAATTGCTCATATTGAACAAATGGAAGATTAGAATCCTTATTTTCTCTTTTAAAATAGTGTTTTATTTTCCCCAATTACATGTAAAAATAATTTTTGATGTTTATTTTTCTTTTAATTTGAGTTTGAAATTATTTCTCTCCAACCTATCCTTTCTCCTTTACTACACCTCCCACCTCTCTAAGATGGCAAGTAATTTAATAGATTTTACATGTGCAATCACAGAAAGCATTTTTCCATATTAATCATCCTGTAGAAGATATTTCAAATTCAAAAAAGAAGAAAGCGAAATATAACATATTTTAGTCTACATTTAGATTCCATCAGTTCTTTCCTGTGGAGACAAATGCAATTTTTTATCACATATCTCTGGGTTAGGGTTTAGGGTCTCAGTTCACTGCATTGCTGAAAATAACTGTTTGTTCATCAAAAAATATTGCTGTAACCATGTACAATGTTCTGGTTCTGCTCATTTCACTTTTCATCAGATCATTTAAGTCTTTACAAATTTTTCTAAAATCATTCTGCTTGTCATTTCTTATAACACAATAATGTTCAATCACAATCACATACCAAAAATTTGTTCAGCCTTTCACCAATTGATGGACATCCCCTCAATTTCTAATTCTTTGACACCACAAAAATAGCTGCTATAAATATTTCGTACAAATAAGTCATTTCCCCCTTTTTAAAATCTCTTTGGAATATAGACCCATTAGTGGTATTGATGGATCAAAGTTTTCTAGTCCTTGGGGAATAGTTTCAAATTGCTTTCCAGAATGGTTGGATCAGACCCCAATTCCACCAATAGCCTATTAGTGTCCCAATTTTTCCTCATCCTCTCCAGCATTTCTATCATATTGGCCAATTTGAAGAGGTGTGAGGTAGTACCTTAAAATTGTTTTAATTTGCATTTCTCTTAACAAGAGTGATTTAGAGCATTTTTTCATGATTGTAAATGGTTTTTATTTCTTCATCTGAAATCTGCCTCTTCATATCTTTTGGTCATTTATCAATTGAAGAAAGATTTAGGTAAACAACATTTCTCAAGGGAAACAGTAAACTATAAAAAGAGAATCAACCTGTGGACTCACAGGGAAATCTTATCCCATCTCCTGATCTCTCTTCCAACTTCATCCCTGCCCCAATCACACACTTGGACAATCTCAATTTTGATGTCTTGCTGATTCAATTTCCCCTAAAGAACCTTAAATGGGGTGGGGGCAGGGGAGGACCTCTACCTCCTACAGAGGTTAAATACACTGCAGCCCTCAACCACACAGGAAATTGCAATCTAAAGTAAGTGAGGCAATGGAAAAAAGAGTGCCTCAATGAGGCATCACCTGGTGTGGGCTAATTACATCCCAGAGCATTTAAAAGACTTGTAGATGTGACTGCTCAGACATGGTCAGTGATCTTTGAGATACCATGGTAAAAGAAAAGCAATAGAATGAAGGTAGAAAAATGTACCCTTTTCCAAAATGGGAAATATGACAAATATTTTAAAATACAGTCTGGTGAATTTCTCATCAATTCCTGATAAAACTGGAGAATAAATGATAAATGGGAAGTGTGTAAGCACTTAGAAAATGAAACAGTGATGACTACCCCCTAGTATAGGTTCATTAACAACAAATCATACAAGACTACCACAATGTCCATTTTTACTGGAGTAAGTAGATTAAGTAGATCAGGAGAATGCCATGGAGAGCATATATTAGATTTTTGGCGAAACAAATTTTCTCATAAAATCCCTGTAGACTTAATGGAAAGATGTGGACTTGATGATAGTTTGGAATTGATTCCAGAAATGAGTCCAGAGAGTGTTAATTTAAATACACCCAAGCCTGGAGGGACATCTCTAATAGAGAATACCAGGAATATGCCTCAGGTTCCATTATGTTCAATATTTTTGTTAATAACTTTGAAAAAGATGTTTGTTGTTCAGTTGTATTTTGTCATGTCCAATTCTTCATGTCTCCATTTGGAATTTTCTTGGTAAAGATACTGGAGTAGTTTGCCATTTCCTTCTGTAACTCATTTTACAGATGAGGAATTTGAGACAAACTGGGTTAAGTAAGGTGCCCAGGATCACACAGCCTATAAGTGTCTGAGGCCAGATTTAAACTCAGCAAGATGAGTCTTCTTGACTCCAGGCCAAGCACTGTATCTAATGTGTCTACCTTGAGAAAGGGGAGATATGGAATTTTTATCAAATTTTTGGATAACAATATGAAGTTGGAAGAGATGATAGACTCACAATAAAAAAATTACCTTCATAGACTGAAACAGTATATATATATATATATATATATATATATAGAGAGAGAGAGAGAGAGAGAGAGAGAGAGAGAGAGAGAGAGAGAGAAATCAACAGATGAAGGTTAATAGAGATAAATATAAAGTCCTATACCTGAAATCAATCATTCAAATGAGGAAAGACATGACTAGGAAGCAGTTTAAATTGGAGAAAAAAAGACTCAGGGACTACAAGTTCAATGAATTAATACTATGGTATGATGGCTAGAAAGGGCATCTTTTCCTGAATTAATAGATGGAGCATCCATAGCAAGGAAGATGAGCATACCACTGTACTCTGCCCTACTTCGGTCATATCTGGGATGTTGGATTCAGCTATGAATGCCATATTTTAGAACGTACATTAATAAATTACAGGTAATGTATCATAGTGGATAGATAGCCTTAACACTACAAAGACCCTAATTCAAGTCCCACCTCTAACATATATGTAATCTTAGAAACATCACTAAATTCTCCTTGCTCTGGGTTAATTCTCTTATAGTCTAAGCATCAGGTAAAGTGCTGGCCTGCTTTGGTGGTGGTATGGCAAGAGTATATTAGATTTCAGCAAGACAGATTTTCTCATGAAATCCCTGTGAACACAATGGAAAGATACAGACTTCATGAGAGTTTGGAATTGGTTCCAGGAATGAATCCAGAGAATGCTGATTTAAAATACATGAACCTGGAGGGAGGTCTTTAATGGAGCATTCCAGGGATCTGCTCTTGGTTCCATTCTGTTCAACATATTAGTTAATAACTTGATAAAGAAAGACATAGCACATTTAACAATTTTGTGAATTTGTCTATATGATGTAAAGGGAGGTTCCTTATGGAGGAAGTTCATAGGTTCCTCATAGAAGACACCCCCATACAAATGAAATCATAGGCTCACAATCCCTATAAGGAAGGTGCACTGGTATAATAAGGGGACTGGAAGTATGAATGCAAAGAGAAAATATCATCCCCAGATAAGAAACTACATATATTTAGCCTGATGAAGAAATGATTTCTGGGGTTAGGAGGTGGAGGGAATAGGGAGAGAGGATTTAAAGTCTTTGTGTTCAAAGACTGAAGTACTATCACATGGCAAAATGATTAGACTTGTTATGCCATATTGGGACCAGTGAGTAGGAAGTACAGAAAGCCAGATTTTACATTATTATAAAGAAAAATTTTATAATAATTCAAACTGTTCAAATATTGAGTGGGTACTTTGAAAGGTAATGGCTTCCCCATCATTGGAGTTCTTAAAGTACTCAGGCAGGATTTATGCTTTTGAAGTAGAAGTTGGACTAGATAACTTGGAAATCCGTTCCAACTCTATAGGTCTCTGATTCTAATATTATTCTTTTTTTCTATTATTATTCTTTTCACATCCTTTCCTCAAGGTCAGCCATAAATTACTTAAAACCCAAACTGACTCCAAAGGATATATCTAGAGAATTGCAGACATAAAAGAATAAAATCACTCTTTCTCATTCCAAGTATGAGTAATTAAGTGAACCCCTGTTCAAATTTTCAGAAGTGTCATTAATACTGTAGAGGATAGAATGAACTAGCAATAGGACTTAAAAGGATTACAACCCACATTACATTATAGAGGACTCAGATAATATGTCTTTCATCCTATGAAAGTCCCCAAACTTCAATGAGTGACTAAAAAACAACTAAATGGCCATTACCATATATCTCTGTATTCCCTGGTCAGGTTGCCTAACAAGTCATTCACGCCTTCAACTAATGGATGAATTGAGTTCAAATTACACATTTTAAACTGATGATTAAGTATTTTTACAAATTTTGTGATAGTACTGACTATAAATAATATATTCTACCAAATAAAGTAACAACATCAAATTTTTTGTGATTTTTTTTCTCTTAATCTGGCAAGTATTCATTAATCACCACTGTGAATAGTCCTATCCTATATGCTGAGGAAACAGAGATGTGGCATTAGCCCTGATTTCAAGTAGATTATAACTCATGAACCAAGAATACGTACATTCAAATGCACAAAAAAATCATGGCATAAGGGAGAATGATCTGTGAAGATGTATTGATTTTATTTTTCCCACATAGGTCCTCTTTTCTCTGTTTACTCTTTAACCAACCTAGTAGAGGCCCTTATCACCTCTAACTTGGACTAGCACAATAGCCTCCTAATTGGTATTTCTGCTTCTAGTCTTTCCACTTTCTGAATCATCCTTCATATAGCTGCCAAAATAATCTTTTGGAGGCACAAGTCACTCCCCTATTTAAGAAGGTTCTGTGATTCCCTGTTACCCTTGGAATAAAATACAAATTCTGTAGCTTGGCATTCAAAACCCTTCGTGATTTGGTTCCAGGCTACATTTCTGGTTGATTGCATCTTCTTTTACTTCATGTATTCTGTGTTACAGCACACCTGGTCTGTTTATTGTTTCCTGAACTCAACATTTCATCTCTCCTCTATGTCCTTGAATAGCAGGTCTATCAGACATGAAATTCATCCTCTCCTCACCTCCACCACCTAGAAATCAAGACTTCATCAAGTATAAGCTCATTCATCACTCCCTTTGGGAAGCCTTTCCTGATCGCCTTAGATATCAGTGCTCTGTCCCTTTTCAAATAACTATCAAATAACTATCTGTTTACATGCTGTAATCCCCTACTAGGATATAAACTCAACAAAGGCAGAGACTATTCTTAATTGTGTCTTTTTGTCGCTAGTGTCTATCATGGTGCTTTACATATAGTCAGTACTTAATAAAAGCTGATTGGATTGGATTGGATTGGATGAGAGATCAATGTAAAGGAAAGGGCCAGGCAAAATGCCTGGTAATCAGGTTGAAAGAAAAGACCTATTAGTACATTGTATTTCAGGCAGCAATACCAAAAATAAGCTTGGAGATAAGAGCTACATTGGGGGTAGATGATGTTTGCCTCATTTGCAACACAAATGATTACAAGAGGGAGCTAGGGAAGAAAAAATATCTGTGCATATTTGTGAAGAAAGGCTAGTTTGTCCCTATTATATTGGAGAGATTCCTTAAGAACAGATAGCCAATGTGTATGGGAGGAGGGACTATGACCCTCAAAACACTGCCAGATTCAATAAGACTCAATATGATGAGCTGTGTAAGTACTGATACCACAAGCCTGAGCTTCCTGGCCACTATCCCAACTTATCCACCCAGTTTTCCTACAACTGCAGAACACTTGGAGAGGATTCACACCATGTGCTCACTTGGGCTGGTTCTTCCCCTTTCTTCAGTCCATTGTTTTATTTAGGACATACATGCATTTGGCAAGTTTACCTAAATCAACACCAAATTCCAGGAGTTTGAATGCTGACATAAGATCACTTTTTTCAAAACTTTATAACTGTTCTCCATTCAAGAAAATTATTAACATGCAATGACTGAAAAGTGCTACACATCGTAAGAGAATACTTAAAACAGTTCAAAGCCCTCTTCTCCTTTTCCAAGTTCCACATATTTGCAAGGCTCTCAAGAGATCTTATTAAATACTGATCCCTAAAAACAGTGTGGACCAGAATGAGCCAAGATCCTGTCATCTTCTCACAATGGCCTCTTTGTGAGCTGGTCATCTTTTAAGCTGAAGGTCCTTGATTGTGGGTCTCTCTCTTTTTGTTGCCCTTAACTCTTTACTCAAGAAAAATGGGTCAAATCTTGATCTAATCCTTAACTTTAAATCCCATAGAAGATTAAAAAAAAAAACCCCAATCTACCTGCAGTATGGTAGAGAGAATAGGAAGGCTAACAGATTGAGAAGTAGGAGACTTGTTATTTGGTCCTGGCTCCATCTATATGATCCTATCCTAGGCACATCATCTAACTTTTCTGGCTCTCACTTTCCTCATCGATAAATTGAAGAAGTCTGGAATAGATAAACTTTTGGGACACCTCCACTTCTAAGATAGACCATTTTAGTATTAGTCTTTCTCATTTTTGAACTGGAGTTTGCTTTATGAATCTGAAGGTCTACCTTTCCTCGATGACATTCATTTCAAGACGTCAAAATCATAGATGAGATGCACAGAAAAGAAATATAGTGGGGATCTGCTTTCCACTTTTAGCATTATTCACTTGGTTGTGTTCAATATTAACTTTTAAACAAGGTATTTGGTAAATCACTTAACCTTTACCTGCCTCAGTTTCCTTATTGATAAAATGTAAATAATCTCTCCAAGGGTTGTTGTGAAGATCAAATAAGATAATACTTGTAAAGTACTTAGCATTGTGTCTGGCACACAGTATGTGCTATATAAATGCTATTTGCCTAATTATTATTATTAAAACTAATGGTATAATCAAGGCATTTATTCCTATGTAGATGGTGTCAAAGTAATTAGTAGCCATTTTGCTTTGCTTAAAATATCATTTTAACTTTGTATAACTTTTTAACTCTTTATCTACGGGGGGAAAAAACAGTTATACTTTCCCTTTAAAATAGGAGAACCACAACACCTGGACTTTTTAGGAAAAGCTATATACATCATGATTAAATGACTGGAACATCTGGAAGCTCCAGGTGACTTCTCCTGGCTGGTCCTTTATTAGAAAATCAGGAAGTACCACTTTACCTAGAGTTGATTAGTACTAAATTTTAAATGACAGATTTAAGTGTACTCTCTTTAAAGTAGAGAAATACTTTCAGTGGTAGGACAAGGAAAGAGAGAGATGAGAATGGGGTGCATTTAGCTGATTCTAGAATTAAAAGTTAGCATGAGACATTGCAATTAAATTCAAAGTGGAAAACATTGCCCTGTTAAATTGAATCTCCTCTGAACTGGTTTGACCATTTTTCTGTTTATGAACCATGTATGGTTCAGGGCCTCCTCCTCAGTAACAGAAAGACTATCCAAAAAGTGTTAACTGAGAATTAGAAACAGCAGGTCTGGGACATTCTAAATAATGATATCATACCCTCAGTTTATCCTGGGTTTCCCTGGGTTTCCAAGGTAACCATTTATTACAATGTTTTGGCATCTTTTGGGTTAAGCTCTAGAAAGGTGCCTTGGAGTAGATTCTCCTAAAACAAGTGAAGCAGGGCTATTTTGAGGACAATCAAAATAATGCAGTTTTGTCTCCTGAATCACATTTAGTGTCTTGATTCTCTTTGCTTCTGACCTGCCTCTTTACAATGTGAAAGATATATTCAGAACTTCTGAATATTAATACTAAATAGACTTCATCCAGGAAGCCTTTCTCATAATCTGACATAAATTGAAGATGAAAGAGTTATCTGAAGCTATCCAGGTCAATTCCCTTATTTTACATATAATGAGAGAATTTGTACTAATTCAAGATCACACAAATAGCTAGCGGCAAAATTACGATTTGAATTCATGTCTTCTGACATCAAAATCATCAATCTTAACACTATACCATTTTTTTCTTCTCCTATCAGAAATTATCTTTTATTCTTCAAATATTGAGTAGAAATTTATCTCCCATGAACTAGTATTTTTTGCAATACTACAGATATTTGTGTAAGAACTACCCATATTTTCCAACTCATAGTAGATTGTATACTCCATGAGATCATGAGTTAATCTTCTTTTCATTTTCTTCATTGCTTTGACCAATGTACATATTTAATAAATGGCTAGCAAATCAGTGAGCTGGAAACCATTGATTTAAAGAAGAAGTAAAAATCCAGCCTCAAATTCTTGTGAGTTGTGTGGCCCTCAGTAAGTCAGTGAATGTCTCTCTACCTCAGTTTCTTCAACTATGAAAAAATTAGCATAATAATATCACCTATGTTCCAGGACTGTTATGTGAACATGAAATGAGATCTGTGTAAAGCACTTAGCACAGTGTTTCTTCACACAGTAGATACTCCTATGATCCCAATAATAGGGCTATCTTCTATTATATATGTATATATGTCTCTAAATGTACTTTATGACCCTTCTTCAGTGCAAACCATGATTCTTCTGCAGCCTACTTGTCTTTCCATTGTTTTTAGGATAGCTTGCCATGTTTTTAAAAATTCCATTTCCAGCAACTACAGTGCCTGATACATAGAAGGCATTTAATAAGTGCTAGATGATTGGTTGACATATATGACATGTCAAATAAAATAACCATAGAGCATTGCCAACAGAATTCTAGAGTTAAAAAAGATGGGTGGCCTTAGGAACTACAAATATATATGTGTGTGTGTGTGTGTGTGTGTGTGTGTGTGTGTGTGTTTGTATTTCAATTAGCAAAACATAAAAATCTGGAGAGGCACCAATAAAATGGGGAATGAATGAACAAATTATGGCATATAAATGTGATGAAATATCACTATACTATAAGAAATGATGAAGGGGATTGTTTTAGTTGAACCTGGGAACACTTCTGTGAACTGACATAGAGTACACAAAACCAGAAAAGTAATTTATATAATGCTAATAATATGGTAAAGACAAACAACTTTGAAAGAATTAGGTACCTTCATTAGCATAATGATCAACCATGATGAAAAAAGATTAATGTTGAAAAATACTACCCACTTCTTGATAAAGGAGTAAAGGATTCAGAATGCAAAATTTTATACATATATATGTACATACATATATATTTACATATATATATAAATTCATGGCAAATGACAAAATTTATTTTGCTTTGAGTATACATATTTGGACTAGGAGTTTTATTTTTTTTAAGTTCCCAAATGGAAAAAAAAAAGTTGTAATGGGAGTGAAAGAAGGTAGAATTTTGCTGGTTAAAAAAAATTTTTTTAAATAAGAATATTGACCTTTGGGGTACAATTTTACAAATGCAATCCATCTCATAGTGAGCACATGACTACCAAAGCTAATATTCAGATACACTTACTGATTAATTTAAGTCATAGATGAACATGGAAGTAGGGAAGTGAATGACAAAAGTAAGCTAAAGTTCTTCACTTGTGTGGGTCTGAGACATTTGCCATTCTTCCTTTTTACTTCACTGCTTACCTAAGCATCTCTCAAGTTCATACAGAAAGCCACCAGTACTAGGATCTGGGCTTACTGAGGCTTGAGTACATCAGTTCATTTGTAGAACAGTGTAACTTGTATTTTGGTATTCCCTAAGTACCATTTCAAGTAGTGGGGTAGTGAATTGAATTGAGTCTAGTCTGTGTGTCCCTGTGCAAGTCACTTAACCCTGTTTATTTCAGCTTCCTCATCTATAAAATGATCTGGAGAAGGGGGAAAAAACCAATCTAGTATCTTTGCCAAGAAAACCCCAAATGGGGGTCACAAAGAGTCAGACATGACTAAAAAAAAAAAAGACTGAACAACAAGTACCATTTTGGTATCCAAGGGAGAACTATGTTTATTGTTTCCTGTTTTTCTAGCATCTTTGATGCACATTCAAGTAAATTATTTTCCTGTTTTCCATCAGTATGGTTACATTTTGACATTTCAAGGAGCCATGATTTTTGCTAAATGAGTATTTCTATTACTGATGCAGATAATCTTAGGCTTTAGAAGACAATCTTTGTGAATTATTATGAACAACAAAGGCATCATCCTATGGACAACCTGGCAATAAGCCTCTCAATCTATATTGGCTGGTCATAGAGTTTGAGATTTAGAATTGGATAAGACTGTGGAAGTCAGCTAAATTCAATCCCTCAAACTGGGATCCAGGGAAGAGAGTTGTCCAAGGCTACACAGAGTCATAACTCAAACCTTGGTCCTCTATCTTTCTCGCTAAGCAGGACCTCTTTGAGTTTGGGCTTTGCTGGCATAACCTTTGAGAGCTTACGATTTCAATGTGAAAGTGAGGTATCACAGGCTTTTGATGAGAAAGTATTATAATAGAATGGGAAAATTCTCAGAGCATGATATGTATTTTTGTATTTCTAAATCCACTTACAAGAGTCATCATATCATAATGGATAGAAATTTTGCCTTAGAGTCAGGAAGGTCCAGGTTCAAATTTTATTTTTGATTCATCTTTTCAGTGTGACCCTGGGCAAGTTATTCAATCTCTCCATGCTTCTAGGCAACTCTGTGAGATTATAAATTGCAGAAAAAGTGCATTGTGAAAAGAATTTCCTCACAAGAAGCTCTCCTGTAATGATGGAATTACAGGACTGGTAAAACACACACACACACACACACACACACACACACACACACACACACACACCCCAAACAATTATTTGGATGATTTTAAATAAGTAATAAATTTATGGAGGGTGTTTAGGGTAAATAAAGCCTTCAGAATCTAAAGAAATTTCACCATTATAGGCTGTTTTTAAGTCTAAGAAAGATACCTGACACTTAACTCCCTTTAGGGGCCTATAATTTTTATCTCTCTTTCTCTCCATCTTTTTTACAACTCTGATGAAATGTGGAATTGGATATGGAACATAACAAGAGGAGGTAAAAACCTACTGGTTCAGTATCATCTGGATTTTCTGTTAGTGTCCTCTTTTCTCACTTTCCCACTTGAGATGCTGCTCTCTGTATAGCTTACCAGGCATCAGGTTGCCAGTATTACAATCACCCATTTTTCTGCCTCTCATACAAAAATATCATCATGATATCCCCAAGCATTTCCCATCCAAGCTCTGCAACTAATTAGTTTCAAGCTCTTGGAAAGGTAGCATTCTCTCTCTGGGTTTCGGTTACATCATCTCTAAAGTGAAAAGGTTAGACTAGATGATTCCTGAGAATTGTTTCCATTTAGGACATGCTATAATATTATATGTATTAATTATTTCTGTAGTATGCTACACAGGTATAGCTTGTTTTTTGACCATGAATTTGGGAGAGAAAAAAAATATACCATTTACTCATTGCTTCATTATTTAGCTACAATAATGGTTCTCTTTCTCTAAAGGAATCTTATATAAAATGAAGAACAATCCACTAAATTATAAATTCCTCAAAACACAGGGGCTGTCTCCGTTTTATCTATTTATCACCAGCATAATGTGTAGAGAATTGGCCTATGATCTGGAAGACCAAGGTTTAAGTTCTTTTACTGACATTTATTGTCTGTGTGACCCTGGGGGAAGTCACTTATTAGTATCCCCAGGCAATTCTCTGAAACCATAAATGTTAGAGCAGAGGCAAATCTGCACCGGTAATGGAGAGTTCTTCATCAGGAGCTCCCTGAAGAAATTATGAGTCTATAACAAAACAGAAAACCCTTTCTGCCTGCCCCCCCCAAAAAAAATAAATCACAAAAAAACAGCTTCTAGTACAATGCCAAGTATATAAAGGGCACTTAATAAATGCTTTGTTGACTCATTTTTTTGTAACATAATCACCCAATCTCATCTATTCTAGGAATCCACTAGATGTTAATATACTAGATTTCCTTAAAATCAAAAAAACCAATATGTTATGACATATACTATATGTAGTCCAGTGGATTCCTGAGCTCATTGGCAGGGGTACTCCATATACCAGTGGGGATCACAGCCAATCTGTTTTTTAACCCTGCTTCTATAAGATCTCCCTAGAAAATTAACTCAATTCATTGGAGGTCTTCCTCTGATCTTCTTGTGATTTCATAGATACCGGTGCAGCACTCAAGGTGCCTGTTGACAATTCTTAATCATCTGTGTGACAACAAATAACAAAATATCTGATCTCAGGAGAATCAGAATTGAGATGACCAAATGGGGAATGGGAAAGTAAGCAAACTGCTGCATGATAACAATTATTAGCATGTGAGAAGTGACATAAAAGATGGCGGCAATGTAAAGTCTAATACACCATTTAGTTTTCACAGATTAATTCTTGTATTGGAAATAGCACCTTTTCTAAGCAACAAAACAAAATGCTTATTATGTCCTGTGTTCTACAGTCCTGCATCACTTTTCACCTATAGGGTTGACCCATTGGCATTTCCTTTCTTTACAGAATGACTTTCTAATTGGCTTGAAAATGGAATAATTGTGTCACAAAAGAAAAATGCCCATTGCCATTAAACCAGGCACTGTGGGCCATTAACATGCTTAAAGAAAGAGGCAGGGTGGAGAATGCAGACTCCTCTAAACCCCTAACCTAGGATTAAATGCGTGCTAATCTATCATTGTATCAGTCTATAAAAGCATTCTGCTGCTGCCTCAGCCTTCACACTGCACTGAGTCAGTTCATATATATTTCCCATTTGGGGTTTTGGGCAATGTTCCATTGAGGTCTGGTCCAGGAAACTCCCCTGGGCTTCTCAGGGTCATAAGTCCTGCAGGTTTATGATGGTTTGGTTTTAACTTCTGACTACACTGGGCAGGATTTTACATACCTGATGATAGCAATCCTCACTCTGAGCCAAAAAATTCTGCAATCCAATTGGTGGTAAGCCCTGCTAATTCCCCAAAGCCTAGCAAGGAAGCTGGGAAGAAGGATAAAACACACAAAAAAATAGAATTGTTGCTAGGCACATAGAATCTGGCGGTCTGAAAAGTATTAGATTAGAGAGCCTACTTGTAAATGGGTATGTGTATAGATAGGGAAATGTGCCTTGAGCATCCTGGGTACATAGTGCTTGAAGCTAGAAAAATACCCTCTATGTGGTTCAGTAGATTGAGAGCCAAGCCTAGAAAGAAGTTCAAATCTGGCTTCAGACACCTCCTAGCTGTGTGATCCTGAGCAAGTCACTTAACCCCAATTAACTAGCCCTTACCACTCTTCTGCCTTAGAAACAATTCACATTATTGATTCAAAGACAGAAAGTAATTAAAAAAACAGAAAACACTCTCTAGAATCAGTTAACAAATATTGGTGAGCTCTTAAGACATAGGAACCTTGACAAGCGCAACTAACAGAAAAGAGCAATAGAATCAGTCAGTCCTTTTATGACCACATATATAGAGTGCAGTGGAAAAGAGTGGGATTTGGAAAAAGACTCCAAATTCAAATCCCAACCCTGTCAAGTACTTCCTACACTATCTAACATCTCTTGGCCTTGATTCCCTCTTGGCAAAATGAGGAGGTTGGAATAGGTAACCTCTAAGGATACTTCTAGCTTTAAATCTATCATTCTCTTTCCCCCATGCCTCTGAAGAGCTGATAAATGTTGAGAAAGCAAACTCATTCATTGAAACCTATCTTTGGGTGGGGTTTGTGTTTCTGGTCATTAGCTCCAACCTGACTTTGTGTTTTCCTATTTCCAGGGGAAGAAGAAAAAACAAAATTGGCTCAATCTGTCTTTGCTCCTATGAGCACTTCAAATATTTCTGGACACAATATGTCAAACTCTGGATTAGGAAAGACCTCTGCTGCAAGGATTTCTCTGACATGACTGTGCTATATATATTTCAACTCACTGTCAAAATGTCATCTTGATGCCAGCCTCCTTCGCCCTGCTTCAGCCATTTCTAAACTTTTTCACACAGCCTTCAGGAAGAGAAGAATTCCAGACAAAGATATACTTCAGGCCCAATTGCTTTAGCTCAGTGTCTTTCACAGAACATGATCATCAGTGGCACAGAGATGCTGCCAGAGAAAACCAACAAAGAAACTCAGAGTGTACCTTCTCACAGGATAATTTCTCATACCTTTAATTTGAAATTTTGATTGTTGTTCTAGTTATTAGGGGCTGTTTTTTTTTTCTTCAAATGCTTTAAGATTGTGTAAATTCTTTGTCTTTAAAATTTACTCCAGGAAGGTTTTTGGTTTGTTTGCTTTTTTGTTTGTTTGTTTTTAAGTTCGTATATAGATAATATATGGGACATTTAGATGGCACAGTAGATAGAGCCCTGAGCCTAGAATAAAGAAGACAAGTTCAAATCCAGGCTCAGAGACATAACTGTGTGCACCTAGGCAAGTCACTTAACACTATTTACCTCAGTTTCCTCATCTATAAAATGAGCTAGAGAAGAAAATGGCAAATCACTCCAGTATCTTTAATAATAAACCCCAAATGGCATCATGAAGACTCAGACAAGACTGAAAAAACAACTGAATAACATCAACAATAGTTAATCTGTCGTTAGGCAGTATTTATTGGGTGTTTATCCTATGTTGAGAAAGAGGAACTCTAATCACTTTGATAATCCTTAATGACTACCTATTGCATGTAAAAAGGTACCATGCTTAGTCTAAGAAATAAAAAGATAAGAAATTGTCCTGTCAATCTGACAATAAAGAATGAATGACAAGGACACTAAGCACTATACAAGGAAATGATGACTGCAAAGGAGTGATCTATACAAAATACTTTAAGAAACTGAAGGAAGTAGACAGAGAGAGAGAGAGAGAGACAGAGAGAGAGAGAGAGAGAGAGAGAGAGAGAGAGAGAGAGAGAGACAGAGACAGAGACAGAGACAGAGACAGAGAGATAGAGACAGAGAGAGACAGAGACAGAGAGAGACAGAGAATAAGAGAGTCAGAGAGAAAGGAGAGAGAAGGTCAGAGGGAAGGAGGGAAGGAAAGAAATCACCTTTCCATGAAGAGGGTCTTGTTGAACAGGAAGTTGATGAATTCTTCAGGAAGGAAGAATTCTATATTGGGCCTTGATGAAAGGAAAGAATTTCAATTGGACCAATTTGGAGAAAACTGATCGTAGTCAATTACATCCCAGTGATGGACACAAGAGGATGGAGAATGAGAAAGAAGGTCTGGTTTATGCTTTATTTGACAATCTAGTTAGGTGACAAGACAAATGTAGATGAAATGGCAACCAAGAGTACAAAGCCTTATCAATCAATCCAACAGCATTGGTGAAGTAATTGCTGTACACCAGTCTCTATGCTGAGTTAGTTCTTGTCCTCAAGGAGCTTATGCTTTTAAGTATCAAATTTGAAGCTGAGGTTATAAGGATTTTTTAAATTCAATGAAAGGAGAAGTTAGTGAAGGCTAGAATAGTCAGGAATAGCTTCTGAGAGACAGTAGGAATGAAGCTAAACCTGAAAGCATATATAGAATTGAAGAAGCTAAAGGAAGACAATAGATTTCCTATTATTATATCAGATATTTGCCCTCATCTTCATATATTAGTATAAAATAATGATTGACTTTTCTACCACCCAAAAGAAAATTAGGTTCACAAAGCCCACAGCTGATATAAATGATTTACTATGATTACATTACCCATAGAATGAGAAGATAAAATGAAAATGAGGGTATTTGGGGACATTGAGTAGTTGGCCTCCAGGAATTTCGATCTGATTGGTCATGCAAAAATCATCATGAGAAATGCAAAATAAACTGATCTCCTCAAGGTCCTTAAAGCTAGATGTTCTAGAATAAAGCAAGATACTACAAAGCAATTGTTCATCACTGATCAGGAAATGACAGAACTATGCACCTCTGTATCTAGGTCTCCTACAGATATTCCCTAATAATTCCATGAGCACCTCTGCTCCCAAATACATCTCTAGATGGAAATTCTTGGTTCAGTCTACCATCTCAGGGCCACCCTCTTCCAATCCACTCATGTCCCCATCCTGAGTCTAGGCACAGCCGACAGAATTTAGCTATAACTTGGACACATAAAGAATGTTTGGAGCCTTGTCTGTTACTGAAACTAGGACTGCTAGTAATAAGTCCAAAATGTGTGGTTTAATTATTAGCTTTTTCTTCTCTCCCAACTTTCATAAATCCTCAAGAAAGAGATCTGGAGCAGTAAAAAAAAAAGAGAAAGAAAGAAAGAAAAAGAGGATATAGCAAGAATGTCAGTGTAGAGGAGAAGAAAGCATGCCTGATTTATAGTTAGAGGACCAGGGTTCAAATCAAATCAAATCAAATCAAAAAAATTTCTGCTAGTGTGTGACCTTGAAAGAAATCACTTATTCTCTTTGAGTCTCAGTTCTTCATCTATAAAATGATGAGATGACCTGGAAGATTCCTTCTAGACTAAATTTGCTGTAAGAAATAGAAGTGTGAAATGCATACCTATCTAAGATATAATATACTGTGGGGGTGGGGAAGTAGTGAGATGTGGGAAAGCAATGGGGGGGGCATTGTCGTGATTACTTTTTATAAATATACATATCTGAATCAAAT
This sequence comes from Monodelphis domestica, assembly GCF_027887165.1. NCBI lineage: Eukaryota > Metazoa > Chordata > Mammalia > Didelphimorphia > Didelphidae > Monodelphis > Monodelphis domestica. The sequence continues at coordinate 112,279,109 of NC_077233.1, forward strand.
AATGGTCCCCATCTGGGCAAAAAGCATTTATTTGATGAAAACGCAAATCTCACTTAACCCAATTAAGGCTCAATGCCATAAGGACATAACTTCAACCTTGTTTAGAGAACACAAATGCTTTGTCCAGGATCTGGGGGGAAAAATAACAAAACGGAAAACCTGACAAATCTGGATAATTTATAGGCAGATCGATCCCGAATAATTGAGATTTATATTTATAAAACATTAAAAGCATGTCACAATAGATAGAAATCTGGCCTTGAAGTCAGGAGGACCCAAGTTCAAAGCCCACTTCATACACATATTGGCTATGTGTTGTCCCTAAAAATGTCATGTAAACTCTGAATATCCCTCAACTACTTTCTAGTACTATAGCTTGAAGAGAAGGTGGCAACTTCTTTTGGTACAAGTACATTCTGCATGTGTGAATGTTTTATAGCAAGCAAGTCATAGATCCAGCCCCTAGCTTTATAAAACACAATCACATACTAGACCTTAGATTAGGCCATAGTGAACTCAGTCAGAATTTGGAAAGTACAAAGGACCAGTCTCTAGTCCCAGAGATTTCATCCTTGACTGAACTCCAGGCACTGAGCTTCCAGGTTCTGAGATCCGCTGCCCTTGGTCCCTAATTTTTTCTCCTCATCCTGGGGTCATTTTAAGAGAAAAGAATATGTACAAATTCAGAAATTAAACACTAGGAAAAGGTAATTAGAAGTGTGTATAAAACAACCCATTAACACAGTAGATAGTGCCTAACTCTTAATGCTCCTCAGATCTAGCTTGGACCATGACCCCCACCAGGCTGTAACTTCACACCAATATAAGTGGGTTCCCTACAGTCATCCCCTAATAAAATGCTGTTTTCCGATCCATGAGCACCACTACCAAAAACATTTTGGGATTAATCAGCCTTCAATTTCCAGATGGAACTCATTGGCTCAATGTATAATCTTGAGCCCACCCTCTACTAATCAGAAGATTGCTGATTGCTTGACTGCATGCTGAATGCACCATAGGATTAGTAGAAAAGTTTAGTATCTCTTTTCACTCCATTACAAAATGAGGGAGGGATTAGAAAGAATAACTGAAGAGAATAGAAAGATCAACTCAAGTTGATCTCATCAATTCAAAAATAGTTTCCATCTAAAAGTTATCCAAAACAAGCCTATTACTTATAAAAATAAATATTTATTCATTCAATTTGTTCATTACCACAAGAAAATGGATATTTTAGTGAGTATTAGCAAAGAAACTCAACACAAGTCTGGCAGGATTTATTCTTAGAATTCTCACATATGTAATTCCCTACTGAAGGAGCTGCATAAATGCTGGTTTATCATAATAATAATAGCTTAAATTTATGTAGAACTTTAATGTTTACAAATTACTATATCTATAATCATGTTGATTTTTACAACAACCCAACTATGGCAATAGGCATTGAAGACTCAAAGCCTTAAGGACACAAATTTTCAAACTTTGTCTAGAGAACACAAATGCTTTGTCTAGACTATTAAAAAAAATGGGAAAATACAGCATAAAACAAAAACAAAAAAATCTGGATAATCTGTAACCTAAATAGTTAAATATTGAAAAACTGAGATTTGGCTGTATTTATAAAAAAGGAGAGGAAGCATGTCACACTTGATAGATACCTGGCTTTGAAATCAGTAGAACTTAGTTTCAAATCTTGTTCATAACATGTATTGCTTAATACTGCAGGCATTATTATCCTCGTATTATCTATGAGGGAACTGAGTCACAGAGAGAAAGTTAGAATAAATTGCTCATGGTCACACAGTTATTAAATATGAGACCCTCATATTAAATATAAACTCTCCTAATTGTTTAAGCCCTTCACAGCCTGTCCCTAACTTACTTTTCAACTCACACTGGAAATTTCCTCTTTCCTGCACTTTGCAATCCAACCAAACTGTCCTGCTCTCTCTTTCTCAGACACACAAGACTCCATCTCCAATACCTGTGCCTTTTCAGTGTCCATCATCCATGTCTGGAACACCCTCCAGCTTCACCCCTTTCCCTAGGAAGAGCTATTCTCTTCCCTCAAGTGGAAAACTCAAGCACCAACTTTTACATGTAGTCTATTCTGATCTCCACTCCCAACTGCTAGTGTTTTCCCTCCCAAACTACCTGTTCCATAACTATTTTATCTTTATGTGTGTTTATTCTCTTTAAAATTCTGCATAAATTTATATATCAATTTGTGGTCCTCATGATTAAAAGAAAGGGTTTGTTACATTCTTTGTATTTGTGTCCCCAGTATCTAGCATAACACCTGATACATAGTAGGTATTTGCTGATTATTTGATAAAGCATTAGAATTAGGATTTGAACTCATTTCTCTCCCTCTAGGTCTAAGAATTCTTGTTTCTGTGATGCATCAATAGCAGTCAATAGATATATCCATAACTCCCACTATAGATGCCAATGTGATATTAAGTTCACTAGGAACTGCTTGATCTTGAATGAATGAAAAAGTAAAAAGGTTGACTAAATAAAAGACTTTTAGATATAACATAACTTTTTCCATGTCAATACATGTTTTAAATAATTGTTTTCTGACATTTTGTGATCCATGTTCTCTACCTCTCTCCTATCCCTCCCCCCTCTCCAAGATGGAAGGTAATATATAAAGTTATATTGTCACACAATACTTTTCATCATGTTGTGAAAGAAGACACATGGCAATTACACTAGAGAAAAATTCATGGAGGAAATGAAGAATAGTATGCTTCAATCTGCATTCTGACTCTGTCAGTTGCTTCTATGGCAGTGAATAGCCTTTTTTGTCATGAGTCCCTTGGAGTTGTCCTGGATCCTTGCATTGCTGATTATAGTTAAATCATTCACAGCTGATCATCATATGTTATTGCTATTACTGTGTACAATGTTCTCCTGGAGTGTAATTTAACTTTTCAATGGTACCTAATGACCGCTGGCTACATGGTATGGCAGAAAGAGGATTGGATTTGAAATCAGATGACCTGTGTCTGAATCCAAGCTCTACAGCTGGATTAGATGACCTCTAGGCATTCCACATCTAAGCCAATGACTCTCAGACTATTGAGTTTTGAGATCAACAAGCCCTGATGAAAGACAAATCTCTGAATAGCAACAACAAACCAACACGCATCTTTCTTTCTTTTTTTCTGGATAAACCTCTTAGAAGGCACTATGAGAAGGCAGCAGCATGCAGTCCAGTCCATCAAATATAGTCCAAATTGATGGTTGTTCAATGTAGGCTTTGTCAAGCAAGAGGTTAGAACTCTGTGGTTTTGGCTGCACTGCCTCACTGGACTTCAGCAACTTGACTGCTGGAGCCCAAATACAATTCAAGTGCCAAACATTTGTCCACACACTTTTCCCATGCAGTCCAGGCTCTGTTCTGTCAACATCCCAATGACTAGAGGAAGGCACTCCTCCTCCCATCCCACATGTGGGAAGTGTCCCCTGCTAATGAAGTCATGCTGGACTGAATATACAAGCTCACAATGAACAGTGGAGCAGACTCTTAAGAGAGGCCGAAAGAAGAGAGGCTGAGAAAGCCATCAACACTCCACTGTAATGGGCCCCTTAGCAGGGATAGCACATACAATTTGCAAAAGCTTATACTTCTTCCACATTCAAGTGATTCTAGATACTGCTGTGATGCTGATGATCACAACCAAAAAGAATATCTTATCAGGAGTGATTGGATCTAATCAGATTACAGGATCATAATTATAGAGGTAAAAGAGAGATCATCTAGTTTAAGCCTTTTGTTTTATGCAGGTGGAAACAGACTTAGAGGAATTAAGTGACTTGTCCTGAGTCATAACAGTGAAGTGAAAGAAGTAAGATTTGAACTGTCTTTATGACTCCACGTCCAGCATGTTCTGAACTACATGAGGAATATTTAACCTTTTTTATGTCATAGACCCCTTTGACAATGTAGTAAAGCCTATGGACACTTCTCAGATTGATGTTTTATAATGTATTAGATTACAAAGGAAATAATTCTATGAATTTCAGTAGGCAAAATACATTTTTTTTAAATTCATGGACTCCAGCTGGAGAACCTTATCAGTACACTAATAATTTGATCAGTGTCTTTGTGTTGATCCCTTTGAAGATCACAGAAATAATCATCAGTAACTTAATATGAGTGGAAATAAATTCTCTAACCCATATCATATAGTTTCCTTGGACCAAGCAAGGGCTTCAAGTTGGCAGCAGGAGATAAATTGTTTCAAGAATAGACTTCACTTTAATCTAGATTATTCTATTTCCTTTTGCTGGTTCTCTTGACAAACAAAGCAACTAATCATTCTAATTTACATGCATAAAGACCTTAGCATTTCCTGGCAAAGAAAGGAAGGAATACCAGCCTCCATAGGCCAGAAAATGGCAGCAGAGAGTAGTCGATAATCCACAAGAGACTGAAAACCATGAGAAGTAAAAAGGATCAGCCCAATGACCAGATGATCAAGGGATATATTCAAGCTAGGCAACATCCTGAATAGGATAGACAATGTCTAAGGTCTGAAGAGTCTATTTGAACTTAGTTGAGAAGGGTATAGAGCTGAGAATGGAGACCTCACATTACTTTAAACATCTAATCTCAAGGTATTTGCTCTGGCTACATATATGAATGTTTCCTCTGTGTGCCTCACTTAACCTCTATTTGCCTTAATCCACTGGAGAAGGAAATGGCAAATCACTCCATTATCTTTGCCAAGAAAATCCCATGGACCATAACATGCCAATACTCTCCATCAGACATGGTTCATTGGGTCACAAAGAGTCAGACACAATTGAATGAATGAATAAAGTGAAGAAGTACTTAATATGTGTTGATTGATGATTTGTCTATTTATTTTTAGTATAGGGATAATTTATGGAAGTGTGTAAACCATTAAGAGAAAGTTTTCTTGTCATTTAATATGCTATGCTATTTAATTAAATGCATTTTGATATGAAATAGTGAATCTTTTGGTTATTTGGTCAAGGAAAATATATAACCAACATCATCAGTGGCTTATAAATTACACAGGTTTCAAAATACTCTGTGGGTCAACATACCATCAATAAAAAAAACTTGAATGTTTGCTGAGCTAATTTCTGTTACTATGTGGTGATCTTCAGTCTCTTCAGGACCACCTTCTGCTTTTTTCTAGGATCTGCAGACTACGGTAACTAAGAAGCTTCTTTCTGTCAGGAAGAACGAAAGATCTTTTAGGGAAAACCTGAGTGCTATGAGCCACCATACTAAGCTAGGACACCAGCAAGAGCGAGCCAAAGGCCTTAGACTAAGATGAAGATATTTCTTGACCACTATTTTCCTGGTCACAACTTGAGGGTGTTTGCCAAAGACAGCTATCTGACCAAGGGTTTAAATCATTCCTTTTCTCTCCTGATAAATACTTGTTTGCATTCCATTTCCCCAAAACATTTCAGAAACTCCTAACAAAATATGCTAGAGAATCTATGAAGCTAGGGCAAAGGGGGTCCTTACTGATCTCACGAATTATAATACAAGTAAACCTAGAGGTGGGATAGCTAGGTGGTCAGTGGATAGAAAGCCAGGTCTCAAGTCAGGAAGACTCCTCTTCTTGAGTTCAAACCCAACCTCAGACCCTTAATAGCTCTGTGACTCTGAGCAGGTCACTTAGCCTTAGTTTTTTCATCTGTAATATTGGCTAGAAAATGAAACAGCAAACCATTGTAACAATCATTAGGAATTGAACATGACTGGAAAACGCCTGAACAAACTTAGAGCAAAATATATTTTAAAAAAAAGCATAGTTGAAGAGGAACACAGAAGAGAATAGTTAGTAACTAGACAGCAATGGTGATAAATTGGATACTAATACAATTTCAGGCAAAGGTAGCAGGGGAAGTTTCCATCTCATTAAGTAATGACTGGATCAAAGGGATCAATCCATTGAACTACCATTGATTTACATGCTGCTTTGTACAAACCATGGAGCTAGACGTTAGGAAAGATGTAGAGATTTAAGACATGCTCCAACTCCTATGGAGTGTCACTTGAACACAGAGATGACACATTAACAGTTATGCAGTACTATTCAGTAGGCATAAACCATAATGTAGATGGAATTAACTGGTATCAACAATTCAAGGACCTGGGACAACACCAAGGGACTTGTGATGAAAAAGGCTATCCACCAACAGAGAAAAAATTGATAGTGTCTGAATGCAGCTTGAAGGATGCTATTGTCCATTTTATTTCCTCCAGGAATTTTTCTTTTGTGTAAATGATATGAATCTTCTTTCACAACAGGTCTAGTCATGTAGCTCATCTCCTCCAAAATCTTCATTGGCTTTCAATTGCTTCTAGTACTTCATCCCATGCTAGGAAGAGGAATATCTGAGTCCTAATAACAGAATTTCTGAGCCGTTTTCTGTTATGGATTGATTAGGCAATTTGTTTAAGCCTATAGATCCCTTCTGCAGAAGATATTTGTGAATGCATAAAGGATAATGAACATTTATATTGAAATATAGATAGTAAGACATTTTAAAGCAACTTTATAGACTCAAGTTTAACAGCTCTTGACCTCCAAGCAAGCCACATGTAGAAGGAAATCAAAGGGAATTGCAGAGAGAACCAGAACAAAGATGACTTGGATTTAGCAACAGTTAGAGATCATGGTATGCAGGGTAGGGAAAAAGATCACTGTCCCTCATGATGCAGGGTACCCAGGGATTTCCAATATATTTATTTCCTTTATAGACCAATATTTCAAAAACTGAGGTGCAGCAGAAAAAAATTTACCAAACTGCCAATGAATAAACAAACAAAAGAGAACCTGAATTTAAGATGGAAGTGGTCAATAAAGATTTGATATAAATAAAATAGAAAAGAAATCTCATATGCTTAGCCAAAAACTCTGCATAGAGGGAAAACAGAATGAACAAATAAAGGTTTTGCCTTTGATGGGAAAATAGAATTCTTAATAGAGTAGAAGGAGAAGGAAACAAAGAAGGTGACAAAGTGAAAAGTTCTTAGAAAAGGTGACAACACAATATATTGGTAGTGCTTAAATTGATATGCTATTCTGAGAAGCATATTCAAATTAAGCAAAACAATCATCAAATATTAAACACATAATATATGTCAGACAATCTTCTAGGCACAAGTATAAAGAACAAAACAATCCCTACACTTGATAACTACACTTGGAAATACATACAGAATAAATTTAAAATAAATTAATATAAATATACAGAAAGTGGTTAAACACAAGATTTTTGAGAGGAAACAGATATCAGTTAGAGGATCAGGAAAGATTACATGCAGAAAATTATGTTTGAGCTGCATCTTAAATGAAGGAAGGGAATCTATGAAACAGAAGTAATGAGGGAGCACATTCCAGACATGTGTGATAGCCATTGCAATGGCTTAGAGACTGGAGACAGTGTATGCATGCACATCAGTAAGTACAGCAGGATATTGAGATCACAGAGTGAGTGAATGAGGGTAAAAGTATAAGACTAGAAGAACTCTAAATGTACAGAAGAAGACATTATATTTGATCCTGGAAAGAAGAGCCTACTGGAGTTTATTGAATTGGTAGGAGAGGCATGAGCAGACCTATGCTTTAAGAAAATCACTTTGACAGTAGAATGAATTATAGATTGCTATAGGGAGTTATTTAATAAGGCAGAAAAATCAATTAGAAGACTATCATAATAATCAGAAGAAAAATAACAAGGATCTAAACTAGGGTTGTGGCTATGTGAGTAGAGAGAAGGGGACTATGAGATGACCATAAAATGTAAGAGTAGAAATAACAAGATTTGGCAATGGATCATTCAGTGAAAGTGAAGCATTGAGGAGAACACTGGAATTGTAAGTCTGAGTGACTAGAAGGATGTTGGTGACCTTTATGGTAACTAGGAAATACAAATGAATAGAGGATTTTGAAGGAAAGAAAATGAGTTTTGTTTTAGTTTTAGTTTTGTTGAATTTGAGATGCCTTCATGAAATTATCGTTAAGCTCATGATTAAACCAAATGAGAACACATAGAAGGGAAAAAGAAGAAGGCCCATCCATTGGGAAATACTCATGGTTGGTGGGCATGGCATAGATGAAGAATCAGGAAAGGATATTGAGGAGGAATAAATAGGTATGAAGAGAACCAAGAGAGCCCAGTATCATGAAAACCTAAAGAAGAGAGAATATCCAAGAGATAATCATTAGCATCAAATGTTGCAAAGTAATCAAGAGCATTGAAGACTGAGGAAAGACTATTAGATTTGGCCATTAAGAGATAGTTGATGGGGGCAGGTGGGTGGCTCAGTGGATTTAAAGCCAGGCACAGAGATGGGTGGGTCCTGGGCTCAAATCTGGCCTCAGACACTTTCTAGCTATGTGACCCTGGGTAAATCACTCAACCCCCATTGCCTAGCCCTTACCACTCTTCTGCCTTGGAACCAATACAAAGTATTGATTCGAATACGGAAGGTGAGATTTAAAAAAATAGATGGCTGGTGACTTTGGAGAAAACAATTTCAGTTGAAAGATGAGATCATAAGCAGAGAGTTTAGAAGAAAGGAAATGAAGATATCAAATAAAGAAAGATTTCTTAAAGTGTTTAGTGAAAATAAGGGAAATATAGCATGACAGTTATAGATAGATAAAATTTAGAGCTAGAAGGTAACTCAAAGGTCATTCTAGATAGACTCATACATTTATAGTAGTAGTAGTAGTCTCTCAGTAATGGAGGATGACGATTGTCTTTGTGCGTATATGCACAAAAACACTTGGGCATGAAGGAGATTTAAGTGGAAAAGTCGGTGCACAGAGACAGTCCCACTCTCTCGGTGTTGGAAGCCTGGGTCCAGTGGCACGAAAAATCGTTACACCTGGAGACTTCCTCAGCTGCATTGGATGGCCGTGTTGTCCTTTGTGCTCCAACACACCCTAAGCACTCCACAATGTTTTGCTGCGTTGCCATCTCAGCCGTTGAACCTTCTTATTGGTGAAAACAGAGACCCAGAGAAACAAAGTAAATTTTCCAGTGCAACATAGGTAGTCAATGACTAGTCAGAGATAATGACTAGAAGAGCTAAGATTCCAATATAAAGCCATTGAGGTGGACAGGACTACTGTCCCTTTTAAAATATCAGCCGTTTAAGACCCAGTAAGACTAAGTAGAAGTCTCAATCAGCAACTGGGTTTTCCTTTGAATTACTGAAATGTTGTATCAGAGGCTCAGAGTAGGGAAAGGAAGAGAGAACAAATCTGTACCCAAGAAGATAGTATTCTAGAGGTACTTTCCCTTAGATTGAGAGGGCATTTTATGAACCTGAAACCAGAAAAGTGTTTGTTTTCCTTCAATTCCTGCCATTTGTAGTTGTGTGTCTTGGAAATACAGTACTAATCTGTTACCATAGCAAATCTTCCCCAAGGAATCCAAAGCAGTCATTAATAATAATAGACTACTTTCAGATAACAATTTCCAGTTATGTGTCCTTACAATGACCTTGTGAAGTAGGTTGTATGTGCATTATGCCCATTTTATCCAAAAGGAATTTGCATCTGAAAGATTAAGTGACTTGCTCAAAGTTATACAACTAACAAGTGGCAAAAGTGAAACTTGAACCAAGTCTTCTGATGCCCAGACCACTGTCCTTTCCACTAAACCATTCTTGTTCCTTCTAACTCACTTGGCAAAGAAGGAGTCAGCAGAAACCCTCATTCACATTGTACCAAGTTGATATTCCTAAAGCCCAGGTCTGACCCTGTCACTCCCATGCTGAGGAAGTTAGAGTGGCTTCCTCTTGCCTCCAGGAACAAATACAGACCCCTTGGTTTAACATTCACCTTTATTCACAGTCTGGCTTCCAGCCTACCTGCCTGAACTTATTGTACTTCCCTTTGCATACCATACATTCCAGTCAAACTAGCCAATTTGCTGTTCCCCAAATACAAATTGCATCTTCTATTTGCTGTTCCTCATATACAAACATCTTCTGTTTGCTATTCTCTATATACAAATTGTATCTCCTATTTGCTGTTCCCCTATATGAATTGCATCTTTTATTTGTTGTTTCTTATATACAAATTGCATCTTCCATCTCTATGCCTTTGCAAAAGCTGTCCACTTACCTAGAATTCCCTCCCTTCTCATTTCTACCTCTCAGATTCTTTCAGTTCCTTCAAAACTCATTTCAAATGCTACCTTGTATGCCTTCAATTTCTTTGTATTCCATTTATAATGACTGTATACATGTATATTCCATACTATTCCCACCCACCCCTCAGCTCCAGAACAACATAAGTTTCCTGAAGGCAAAGATAGTTTTATTTTTGTCTTTGGATATCTAGCACCCAACATAAGGTCTGGCACACAGTAGATACTTTTTTTTTAAACCCTTACCTTCCATCTTAGAATCAATACTGTGTATTGGTTCCATGAGAGAAGAGCGGTAAGATCTAGGCAAATTGGGGTTAAGTGACTTGCCCAGGGTCACACAGATAAGCAGTGTCTAAATCCAGATTTGAACCTAGGACCTCCCATCTCTGGGCCTGACTCTCAATCCACTGAGCCACCTAGCTGCCCTCTTATAGTAGATTCTTAATAAATATTTATTGAATCAGTCAGTTGGAAAGAAAGTTAGGGGATATCAATGGACAACCTAGATAGCTTGTACAAACTCTACAAGAAGAGCTTCCCTTTGGATAGATAGCTATATTCCACACTGTTGAGCATCTAGGTTTTATCTCAGTGTAACTTCATATTCAATTGCAATCTATCAAGAGATCTTAGCTCTATGTTTCCTGCAAATAAAATTACTGTAACATCAATAGATATGCATTTTAGGCTGAAATCCTTCCAAGAATGTTTGGTTCTCATCAATTTCCTCTCTCTCCAAGCTTAACTGGAAAATCCCCCCACCCAGTTCTGTAAAAAAAGGAAATAAATGAAGTGCTAAAATAATAATACCTAGAGTTAAGGCCTTAACAAATATCATAAATCAGACCTCTGGCAGGCTGGATGTGCCTCCAGCTGGGGGTCTGTCAGGCCTCATAAGCTAAATAGTGCTGCGTTATATCAACATTTCAAGAGAAGACCTCAAAAAAGCTCCCACATTATATAAAAAATTGTGCCATTGATTCTCAGAGACTGGCACTCTTTCCTTTAGATTCCTAGAGCTGGAACAAACAAAAGAGGTCTTCCAGTACAAGCCCTTGATTTCATGGAGAAGGAAACCAAGTACTAGAAAGAGGAAGGAAGACAGCATGATGTCATGGACAAAGTGATGGACCTCAATTCAAATCCTAGCTCTGGAATTGGTTGCTGTTTGACAGTGCAAAAACAAAGTATCTGAATATCAATGTTATCCTGTCTAAAATGAAGAGAGTAATACTCCATGAGGGCCTTTGTAAGACTTATATGTGAATGCATCAAAAAGTGCTTTGCAATTTCAACATGCTATCTAAATGTCAGTTTTTAAAAATATATATATTTTATTGATATCTTCTGTTTCTTACATTTCCATAGTAATTCCAAGAATTTTTTTCTATTTTTCTACCACACAACCATCACATATAACAAAGAATATTTTTCAATAATATTTTATTTTCCCTAATTATGTAGAAAAATAATTTTACCTTCATTTTCTAAAATTTTGTTTCCAATTCTCTCCTCTCCCCTCTCCCCTCCTTTAGACAGTAAGCAATTATATAAAGGTAATTCACATGCAATCATGCAAAGCACACTTCCATATTAGTCATATTGCAGAAAAAGAATATAAAAATTTAAAGAAAATAAAGTTTAAAAATCATGTGCTTTGAAGTACACTCAGACTCCATTTCTTTTTCTGGAGGTGGATAGAATTTATCATCATGAATCCTTTGTAATTGTCTTGGATCATTGTATGTTGATAACAGCTAAGTCATTCACAGTTGATCATCACACAATATTGCTGTTACATTGTTTTCTGGATCTTCTCACTTTACTTTGCATCAGTTCATGCAAGTCTGTTCAGGTTTTTCTAAATTCATCCTGCTTATTATTTCTTAAAGCACAATAGTATTCCATTACAATCATATCCCACAACTTGTTCATCCATTCCCCAACTGATGAGCTTCTCTTCTATTTTCAATTATTTGCCACCATATGAAGAACTGATATTGATATTTTTGTACAGATGCGTCCAATTTTTCCTTTTTTTAAAAATTGCTTTGGAATACAGAACTGATAGAGATATTGCTAGTTTAAAGGGTATGCACAGCTTTGTAGACCTTTAGAAACAGTTCTAAATTGTTCTTAATGGTTGTACCACTTCACAACTCCATCAAGAGTACATTTTTGTCCCAATTTTCCCATATCCTTTCCAACATTTATCTTTTTAATTTCTCTTAATATTAGTGATCAGTAGCATTTTATATGGTTATAAATATTTTTGAGAATTATTTGTTCATATCTTTTGATCACCTATCTATTTGGGGAATAGTTTTCAGTTTATATATATATACATATATATATATATATAAATATACATATATACTCATACTCATGTATACCACACCCTTCTCAGAGAAACTTTTTGCAAAGATTTTTCCCATTTAATTGTTTCTCTTATTATCCTTTGTGCATTAATATTGACTAAGCAGAAGCTTTTAAGTTTCAGTTAGTCAAAGTTAATGATTTTATCATTTCTAATTGCTTATATTGCTGGCTTGGTTAAATTTTCAAGTACTAAATCCCCTAGCCAGTATACAGCACAAGGTCCCCATCTCCTTCTACAAATTATCTATCTTCACCCATAGGAGCATTCATCAGTAGAACTTCCTTGCACTGCCAAAGCAAAGCAAAACCTTCTTCCTTTTCCTCCCTTTTCAACATTTCTCCTCCTCTTCCCCTACCTCACTGTATGATAAGATTCTCTTTTCGAGATACATAATGCAGTTTCCAAGGACAGCAATGGTAGCAGTCATGACAGAGAAATCAATAAAAAATTATTTCTAAATGTCTACAGAGACAAAGATGAAGGAGGAAGTCTAGTGGAGGTAATAGTGAAAAGTATAGGGTATTTTGAGAAGAATCTGGTGATACCTTCTTGCCTGAACTTGGTTACTAGATCCAGAGGTCATATTTCCTTCTATTATTTTCTTTTTTTTTTTTAAATATATTTTATTTGATCATTTCCAAGCATTATTCGTTAAAGACATAGATCATTTTCTTTTCCTCCCCCCTACCCCCCATAGCCGACGCGTAAGTCCACTGGGCATTAGATGTTTTCTTGATTTGAACCCATTGCTTTGTTGATAGTATTTGCATTAGAGTGTTCATTTAAAGTCTATCCTCTGTCATGTCCCCTCAACCTCTGTATTCAGGCAGTTGCTTTTTCTCGGTGTTTCCACTCCCATAGTTTATCCTTTGCTTATGAATGGTGTTTTTTTTCTCCTGGATCCCTGAAAGTTGTTCAGGGACATTACACCGCCCCTAATGGAGAAGTCCATTACGTTCGATTATACCACAGTGTATTAGTCTCTGTGTACAATGTTCTCGTGGTTCTGCTCCTCTCGCTCTGCATCACTTCCTGGAGGTTGTTCCAGTCTCCATGGAACTTCTCCACTTTATTATTCCTTTGAGCACAATAGTATTCCATCACCAACATATACCACAGTTTGTTCAGCCATTCCCCAATTGATGGGCATCCCCTCGTTTTCCAGTTTTGGGCCACCACAAAGAGCGCAGCTATGAATATTTTTGTACAAGTCTTTGTGTCCATTATCTCTTTGGGGTACAGACCCAGCAGTGCTATGGCTGGGTCAAAGGGTAGATATTCTTTTGTCGCCCTTTGGGCATAGTTCCAAATTGCCCTCCAGAATGGTTGGATCAGTTCACAACTCCACCAGCAATGAATTAATGTCCCTACTTTGCCACATCCCCTCCAGCATTCATTACTTTCCTTTGCTGTTATGTTAGCCAATCTGCTAGGTGTGAGGTGATACCTCAGAGTTGTTTTGATTTGCATCTCTCTGATTATAAGAGATGTAGAACACTTCTTCATGTGCTTGTTAATAGTTTTGATTTCTTTATCTGAGAACTGCCTATCCATTTCCCTTGCCCATTTATCAATTGGAGAATGGCTTGATTTTTTGTACAATTGATTTAGCTCATTATAAATATGAGTAATTAAACCTTTGTCAGAGGTTTCTATGAAGATTTTTTCCCAATTTGTTGTTTCCCTTCTGATTTTAGTTATATTGGTTTTGTTTGTACAAAAGCTTTTTAGTTTGATGTAGTCAAAATTATTTATTTTACATTTTGTGATTCTTTCTATATCTTGCTTGGTTTTAAAGCCTTTCCCCTCCCAAAGGTCTGACATGTATACTATTCTGTGTTTACCCAATTTACTTATGGTTTCCTTCTTTATGTTTAAGTCACTCACCCATTTTGAATTTATCTTGGTGTAGGGTGTGAGGTGTTGATCTATTCCTAGTCTCTCCCACACTGTCTTCCAATTTTCCCAGCAGTTTTTATCGAATAGTGGATTTTTGTCCCAAAAGCTGGGATCTTTGGGTTTATCGTATACTGTCTTGCTGAGGTCGTTTTCCCCCAGTCTATTCCACTGATCTTCCTTTCTGTTTCTTAGCCAGTACCAAATTGTTTTGATGACTGCTGCTTTGTAATATAGTTTGAGGTCTGGGACTGCAAGGCCCCCATCATATGTGTTTTTTTTCATTATTTCCCTGGATATCCTTGATCTTTTGTTCTTCCAAATGAACTTTGTTATGGTTTTTTCTAAATCAGTGAAGAAGTATTTTGGTAGTTCAATGGGTATGGCACTAAATAGATAAATAAGTTTGGGTAGGATGGTCATTTTTATTATATTGGCTCGTCCTATCCATGAGCAGTTAATGTTTTTCCAATTGTTCAAGTCTAGTTTTAGTTGTGTGGCGAGTGTTTTGTAGTTGTGTTCATATAGTTCCTGTGTTTGTCTTGGGAGATAGATTCCTAGGTATTTTATTTTGTCTAAGGTGATTTTGAATGGGATTTCTCTTTCTAGTTCTTGCTGCTGAGCTGTGTTGGAGATATATAGAAAAGCTGATGATTTATGTGGGTTTATTTTGTATCCTGCAACTTTGCTAAAGTTGTTGATTATTTCAATTAGCTTTTTGGTTGAATCTCTAGGATTCTTTAAGTAGACCATCATGTCATCCGCAAAGAGTGATAACTTGGTCTCCTCCTTGCCTATTCTGATACCTTCAATTTCTTTATCTTCTCTAATTGCTACTGCTAGTGTTTCTAGTACAATGTCAAATAGTAGGGGTGATAATGGGCATCCTTGTTTCACTCCTGATCTTATTGGGAATGCATCTAGTTTATCCCCATTGCAGATGATATTAGCTGTTGGTTTTAGATATATACTGTTTATTATTTTTAGGAATGACCCTTCTATTCCTATGCTTTCTAGTGTTTTTAATAGGAATGGGTGTTGTATTTTATCAAAGGCTTTTTCTGCATCTATTGAGATAATCATGTGGTTCTTGCTAGTTTGCTTGTTGATGTGGTCAATTATGTGGATGGTTTTCCTAATGTTGAACCAGCCCTGCATCCCTGGTATGAATCCTACTTGATCATGGTGAATGATCCTTCTGATCACTTGCTGGAGTCTTTTTGCTAGTATCCTATTTAAAATTTTTGCATCTATATTCATTAGGGAGATTGGTCTATAGTTTTCTTTCTCTGTTTTTGACCTGCCTGGTTTTGGAATCAGTACCATGCTTGTGTCGTAAAAGGAGTTTGGTAGAACTCCCTCTTTGCTTATTATGTCAAATAGTTTGTATAGTATTGGGGTTAACTGTTCTCTGAATGTTTGATAGAATTCACAGGTGAATCCATCAGGCCCTGGGGATTTTTTCTTAGGAAGTTCTTTGATGGCTTGATGGATTTCAATTTCTGATATGGGATTATTTAAGAATTCTATTTCCTCTTCTGTTAGTCTAGGCAGTTTGTATTTTTGTATATATTCATCCATTTCTCCTAAATTGGTGTATTTATTGCCATATAATTGGGCAAAGTAATTTCTAATGATTGCCTTAATTTCCTCCTCATTGGAGGTGCTGTCCCCCTTTTCATCTTTAATGCTGTGAATTTGCTTTTCTTCCTTCCTTTTTTTAATTAGATTGACCAGTACTTTGTCTATTTTGTTTGTTTTTTCAAAGTACCAGCTTCTTGTCTTATTTATTAAATCAATAGTTCTATCACTTTCGATTTTATTAATTTCTCCCTTAATTTTTAGGATTTCTAATTTGGTTTTCTGCTGGGGGTTTTTAATTTGATCGCTTTCGAGTTTTTTCAATTGCATTTCCAATTGATTGATCTCTGCTCTCCCTTGTTTGTTAATATGAGCTTTCAGGGATATGAATTTGCCTCTGATTACCGCTTTGGCTGCATCCCAAAAGGTTTGAAAGGATGTTTCGCCATTGTCATTTTCCTTGATGAAATTATTAATTGTTTCTATGATTTCTTCTTTAGCTAAATGGTTTTGGAGTATCATATTGTTTAATTTCCAATTGGTTTTAGATTTGGTTTTCCATGTACCATTACTAATCATTATTTTTATTGCCTTGTGATCTGAGAAGGCTGCATTCATTATTTCTGCTTTTTTGCATTTGTGTGCTATGTTTCTGTGACCTAATGTATGGTCAATTTTTGTGAATGTGCCATGTGGTGCTGAGAAGAAGGTGTATTCCTTTTTATCCCTATTTATTTTTCTCCATATGTCTATTAATTCTAATTTTTCTAAGATTTCATTCACTTCTTTTACCTCTTTCTTATTTATTTTTTGATTTGATTTATCTAAATTTGATAATGGTTGGTTTAAGTCTCCCACTAGTATGGTTTTATTGTCTATTTCTTCCTTCAATTCTCCTAGTTTCTCCATTAGAAATTTGGGTGCTATATTATTTGGTGCATACATGTTGATTAATGATATTTCCTCATTGTCTAGAGTCCCTTTTAACAAAATATAATTACCTTCCCTATCCCTTTTGATCAGGTCTATTTTTGCATTGGCTTTATCAGATATCATGATTACCACTCCTGCCTTCTTTCTATCAGTTGAGGCCCAGAAGGTCTTACTCCATCCTTTAATTCTGACCTTGTGGGTGTCAACCCGCCTCATGTGTGTTTCTTGAAGACAACATATGGTAGGGTTTTGGATTCTAATCCATTCTGCTATTCGTCTACGTTTTATGGGTGAGTTCATCCCATTCACGTTCAAAGTTATGATTGTCATTTGTGGACTCCCTGGCATTTTGATTGCCTTCCCTAATTCTAACCTTTTCTTCTTCGGCTCTACCTTTTAGTCCAGTGATTTACTTTGAATCAGTCCCCCTTGTCCCCTCCCTTGATGTTTCCCTTTTTAGTCCCTCCCTTTTTGTTCCCTCCCCCTCCCCCCTCTCTTTCCCTCCCTTTTTGTTCTCCCTCTCCCCCTCCCCCCCTTGGTTTTCCCTTCTCCTTACCCTTGTTGGGTAAGATAGAATTCAAGATCCCAATGAATCTGGATGTTTTTCCCTCTCAGAGTTGATTTCCCTGAGATTGAGGTTTAAGTAACCCCCCCCCCTCTCTTCCTCTCCTTCTTATAGGAGTTTTCTTCCCCTCCCCTTCCCCTGTGAATCTTTGTGTGAGAACCATTATTCTATTTGGTCTTTCTTTACCCCCTATTTATACATTACATTTTCCCCACATATTAGTATACATAGGTTGATATAAATGTAGTCCTTATAGAAGAGAGTTTGAGTAAAAGAAGATAACATTTTTCCCCTTTCCTTAATATTTACCTTTTCAGGTATTCCTTGCTGTTTGATTTTCGGTATCAAACTTTCCACAGAGCTCTGGTCTTTTCTTTGCAAAAAGTTGGAAGTCTTCTATTTTGTTGAATGCCCATACTTTCCCTTGGAAGTATATAGTCAGTTTTGCTGGGTAGCTGATTCTTGGTTGGAGACCCAGCTCTCTGGCCTTTCTGAAGATCATGTTCCATGCCTTACGATCATTCAGAGTAGAACTTGCAAGGTCTTGGGTGACCCTGATTGGCATTCCTTTATATCTAAATTGTCTTTTTCTGGCTTCCTGTAGGATTTTTTCTTTTGTTTGATAGCTTTGGAATTTGGCAATTACATTCCTGGGAGTTGTCTTTTGGGGGTTTAGTGTAGAAGGTGTTCTGTGAGCTCTGTCAGTGGATGTATTGCCCCCTTGTTCTAGAATCTCTGGGCAATTTTCTTTGATTATATCTTGTATCACCATGTCCAGTTTGGTGTTTATTTCTGGCTTTTCTGGGAGTCCAATTATTCTTAAATTTTCTCTTCTCCCCCTGTTTTCCAGATCTATCACCTTGTCGGTGAGATATTTTATGTTCTCTTCTAATTTCTTGGTGTTTTGGCTTTGCTTTATTACTTCTTGCTTTAAAGCCTGGTTTTCTTTTACAGTTTGGTCAAACTGGTTTTGTAGATGCGTGAATTTCTTTTGCATCATTTCCCACTTTTCCTCCCAGAGGGCTTCCATCTTTTTGGTCCTTTCTGATTCAAATTCTTCATGGGTTTGTGGAGAGTTTCTATTTCCTTTGGAAGATTTTGGAGAATTTTCTTGTATATCTTCTTCTATCTGCTCTGTATTTTGTATTTTGGCTCCATAGAATGTGTCCAGAGTCGCCCCTTTCTTCTTATTTTTCTTGGTATTTTGGGGCTTCGGTGCTTCTGTGGAGTTTGTCATCTCTGAACGTGGAGGATTGGCTTTTCTTGTCTTTGTCTGGTGATCAGAGGCTTTAGTCCTGGGCAGATGTTGGTTCTATGAGCGTTCCCTGGGTTAAACTGAATATGCCTCACTGGAACTGGAATGGAAGGGTCGGACCACGAGGCCACACTCTCCCCCTGGCTCGATTTCCTGAAGTTGCCTTCAGAATCGCTGGCCGTGAGGCTGTTTCGTCGGCCTGCGGGGGGATGGGCTGCCGCTTCCCCAAGCTCCGAGAGCACAGACTTTCACTGAGACTTGGATAGCAGGATCCAGCCCGTGAGGCTGTCTTGCCCGCCCTGAGGGTTGCTGTTGTTTTGACCAGCTCTCTGCAGCGGAGGCCCCAGGCAGTAACTTTCACCCGGACCTACCGGCTCTTTGCAGCGGAAGCCCCAGGCAGTAACTTTCACCCGGACTGGGACTTGGGTAGAAGACCCTGAGGGTTGTTGTTCCTCAGACCCTGCTCTCTGAGCCCGGCGCGGCTGCCGCTTCCGGGAGCCTTGGACTCTGCGCTCCTACCCCTGAGGTCCGAGGGATCTCGGGTTCTGGCTTTTAAGGGGAGCCGTACCTTTTGAACCGGGTCCAGGTCCAGGAGGAGGGTTCCCAGGGTCTGTGCTGTTGATCGTTTTGAATTTTGGCGCCTTAGGAGCTTCTAGTTTGAGATCGGTTGGGAAGGGTTTTCCGGAGATCTGAACTTCAGCTTTCTCTAAGCCGCCATCTTAACCGGAAGAGCCTCTATTATTTTCTATTTACCCTCAAGGTCTGAGTTATCTTCTTCCTGATATCTGTAATTTCAATTTTCCTCTTATTTTCCCCTCTTTACCTTCTGATGTCCCCTCTGATGGTGGTTACTTAGGTGCTAGATCTCAAAGTTCCTCAGCTTCTTTCTATGATGGGCAATTCATGGTTCATCAGCCTAAGTCTCTACCTCAATTGACTTTTAGGTGGTCAGGATGGGCTCCAGCTGGATACTGTGCTCTTTCCCTCAGGCTTAGTAGAGTGCTACATAGCATATCACATCCCCTTATCTACACAAGGTGTCCTGCCTAGTGCCCCGTCCTGTCCCCTCCATTCCTTAATTCCTTCATTAATGGAATTTTGGAAATTCATGGCACTGGTGCCAGAGGGTCCCTTGTGCCAGCTCTGCTTGTGCTAACCTAGGCACTGGCAGTCTGGAATCTTGCAAAACTGGTGTTATGGAGTGACAGAATATCAGCTGGCTTTTGGTCCTCCAGGGCTATGACTGAGCTGTCTGTCTGTTCCTGCTTGGCCAAACTTCCACACCTTGGAGATGAGGTCTCTACAATACTAGAAAGAGGGAGAAGAAGGATAGGTAGAGTAGATTTTGTTGTAAGTTTGTTCCAGGTCCTTGGTTCTGCTAATGTAGCATGGGACTAGGGTGTTTAGCAACTTCAAGGTCGCCAGTTCATGGCTTTTTGCAATTTTTTGTCTTTCTTTCTTTCTTTTTTTTTTTTGGTTTGGGGGTATCCTAGATCATTAAGAGAGGTGAAGTCTCTTCATCTCTTGCCCCATGTTTTGGAGAGTTTGAAAAGGTCATGAAGAGCAGGAACAATGTCTAGTTCTTCATTTTGCTGCTCATGGCAGTCACCATTATTTTAAGCTGCATGGCACAGAATACCACTCTGGACTCTTGATGCCTACTTATTCTATTGCTCTCCCTAATATATCTCACTGTCTTCAATTAGGAAAAATCACCAGCTAAAAGTTTGGCATCTTCCAACTGCAATGGGTCATCCTCATACTTCATAGCAGTACAGGTAGATGGATCCTCATTGAATGGAAGTACTGCCCTGAACTGCCTGGGGAGGTCAGGACCACTGATTCTTTGGACAATATTGGAGAGAGGATGATGCTAAGGTTAGAAGGGGGAAATTACACTCCCTGAAAAACAGCAGGGCCTCTTGGGGAATGCTTATGATAGGAAAGGGTCTAGTCAACTGTTCCTAAGGGTAGTACGGTGCTTTGCCAACACTTTGGGCTCCACCATTGTCCTTATTTGGGGGACATCTCACCACCAATAATGACAAAGCCCAACCTACTTCCTTCTATATACACACATGTGCTCACGCTCACACTCACACTCACACACACACACACACACATACACACATACACATACACCCAAACACCCTGACAAAAACAAAAACTAGTTTTAGAGAAATGAGTCATAAGTCCAAAGTAATATTGTACTGTCCAAGTAAATACATCAGAGCTGCCAAGTCGGCCTGTTTAAAAACTTGAACAGTCTCAGAGGGCTGAAACTGAGTAGCTGAGTGTTTAGGTTTGCTGCTGATTAAACAGGGGCCTCATAGACTTGGTGCAAATCGAGTTATTTGAAGACTGAACTCCCTCCCAAATCCCACTCATTTCTCTGAGTGCCCTTTAGGAGTCTCAAAATAGAGGATACAGATATCTGGTCTGTAGCAGAATCAATATCCAGAATTGAAAGTAATGCCTCCAAGTTATGGAATTGGAAGAAGCCCTAGAGAACCCCCAATTTGGCTCCTTTGTTTTACATAGAATAAAACTAAGTCTTTGAGAGGGGAAGGTATTCATCCCAAGTCAAAGAATGATACAGTGTCAAGATTGGATCGTAGTGTACTAGGCTTGTGGTCAAGGAAGATCTGAGTTTAAATTTGGCTTTAGACACTAGTTTTATGACCCTGGGCAAGTGTGGAAACTACAAAGTGTGGAAAATAATAGCACCTATGTCAAAGGGTTCCTATGAGGATCAAATAACAAAATAATTGTAAAGGATTTATCTTAGTGCTTTGCATATAGCAGGTGATTAATAAATGTTTGATAGCTTTGCTCCCCATTCTTTCTTGCTAACTTGTAAATGAAAAGATTGGACTATAAACTATGAAGTCTAAACCCAGAGAGAAGGCAGTGATTTGTCTGAGACCACACAAAGTAGTAAATAGTAAATCTATGATTTAAATTTCATATCCCTCAGCTATAAAATGGACACAATTCTTGTAGTCTTCTAGAATTTCCCCCACATGCATATGAATCCTCTCGGGAAAATAAAACTGCTCCCAGATTTGAGGCACCTTATGGGTCAGTACTTCCTTAGAACCATACCTAATGAACCACTTATAAAGTTATGCTCACCAACCAATCAGAAAATACTTCAGTGAAATATAGAAAGCTTTTACTCAAACAGCATGGCCAATAAGTAAGAAATTAGCCTTTCTGCATTCATGGGATACACTTTCCCACAAATTATCATACCATCATCAAGGCAAGAGTGGAGAAGAGAAATTATAAGGCATGCAAAAGGACAAGAAGCTGGAGATTGATCAGCTGTCAATCAAAGGAAAATTCATCCCATATCATCTATTATACAAGGTATGAACAGACATAACATATATGACAAAGTCATACTAATAGAAAGTATCCATGTGAAGCATTATAGCCAGGAAACACTTATAACTGCCATATATGGTCAAGGTACACAAATAGAAGGTAAACATAGGACCATCTGAACTATGACCATTTGTATCCACATGGAAGGGAAATGACCAAGAACCTGTATGGCCAAGACATAAGCATGGCAGAAATACATATCAAGAATCCATGGAGCCAGGAAACATCCTCTCTAGTGTGACAGAGGCTGGCACAGAGAAAAAGTGCCAGTCTGAAGAATATGGAAATTGATCACCTCGATGGGGGAGGGGACCCAGGAGTGGAATCCAAAGGAGGAGAAGACTCTGGCTGAGAGAGCAGTGAGGTCTCTCGGTCTTGAAAAGCCAAAGAGAGAAGTTGGGAAAAAGACTTTCTCCTGAAGGTTACCCACTTTCCTGCTGATGACTGCAAAATTTCCCCCCACTCCCAACACTTCAATTGAAGGGACTTTCTGAAGAGAAACCTGAGCAGGCTTTACCTCAGCTCCTGTTGCCCAGGGGTGAGTCAAGCTGACTTTCTCTCAGGGGGCTCAGGCTGCCAAGGACTGAGTTCCCCTCAAACTCAAGGAGGGAAGGAAAAGGGTTTAGATAGAGACTGGGACCCTCTTTTCCCACTTTCCTTTTTCCATCCTTCCCTGCCCATTATTCCTTTTGTATTACCTGATTGAGTTAACATTAAAAGTTATCTGTTCCCGAAGTTGAGTGTAAATGAATTGATCAAGGGGAGACCTTTTGGTCTCGAGTAGTAGAGGGGAGACAAGAGGGACAAGAGTGAATTGGGGAGAGCAGCTTTAGCTAAGGAGGGAAGGCAGAAGGGGGGAATTTTCTTTAAACCCCCTCTCCTCTCTCTGAGCCAACCCATTATATCTGCTGTCTCCCCTGAACCCCGCTTTGAGAAGGGGGTTCTCCTCTCTTTCCCCCTCTCCAAATTGAAAGTCTAAGCTTCCCTCAGGGTACAAAACTTCCCTCTTTTATCTTTTTTTAATACACTAGGACAAATCAGACCTTAGATGTTCAAGTACTACCATGGTCTCAGGTGCTATTTAGCATGAGTGTTCTATACTAATTTAGAAAAGAGCAGAATATGAATCGAAAAGAGATTAGTATAGAACAGCTAATCCCTTTTCGAAGTCATAATCTGCTCTTCTCTAAATTCTTTGCTCCTATTGAATACCACATCTCTATTCCCTATCATATTATTCCTGTTCTACTTAATTGCTACCATCTGTTAGGCTTCAGCTACCTACTCTCTTCAAATCAACTCTTTCTGTTACCATCTGCTGGAATGCAGTAGCCAGAAAGGAAAGCCACACTTATTTTAACACATAACTGAGGGTTCTGAGACTGCATACCTAGCCCAGTGGCAAAAGCTAACCAAAGCTAACACAAAGAAAAAAGATAAAAAATAGAAGCTAACACAAAGAAAAAAGATAAAAAATAGAAGCTAACAATGTCTATTTTTTTTTATCTTTTTGTACCTGATACTGATGCAATTTGTGGCTCCAGATAGCTATCCAATTTAGCATTAAGAAATTCATCCAGGATTTATCCCTTCTTTTGACCTAATGCCATCCCCCTTTTGTCCTTTGCTGGAAGCTTCCTACATAGGTCTAACTAACCAGTCCCTAGTTTGTGACAGCCGAGATGGAAAAGCAGACACACTTGATCAAGGATCCCTATTTCTCCAGCCTCTATAAAACCCATGGCCCTCACCTGAATTATTGAGTTGTCCTGTTATGGAAGAGAAAAAGAACATAGATTATCTCATGGATCAATCAGGATGAGTGACAAGAATTTTGCAAAACCATGGTGTGACAAGTTCATGGGTAGCCTCCTGAAAGACAATTGTGAACCCCTTTTCTTTCTTGCCACTGCCTGAAGATTGTTATGCCCAAAGTTCCAGAGACCTGTTGCCCTTGCAACAACAATAAAAATAAATATCTACTGCTCTAAGAGAAAGAAAAAGAAATTCATCCTATTACATCTTTGATTGGGATCCTATTTCTCCAAAATCTATTTTTGTGACTCTCCTCTAATTAAGTAGCTCATAGGCCTTGTATAAAAGCTGGGGCAATGAAACCCACCTCACTCTTTTGAATCGCTCATATTGGCATGCATTTAAATTGGGTAACATAGGAAGAGTCCACTTTCTAGACTTTATATATCTATACCAGCAATTTTAAAAAAGACATCTTTCTTCCTACATAATTCTTGCATACCTCTCTGAAATGATAATTTTGAGGTGTTTTGTAAACCTTAAAAAGATATGTTTATTTCTATTTGTGACATATATAAAACATATATGTATATAAATTCCTAGGAATTCTATTGGCCAGTTGCCTGATTCCATTTTAAGTTGAAAGAATAAAGTGTAGCTATTTTCTCTGATTGTTCCCCTTGCCTAGAATACTATCAGCTCTTCACTTCTACTGATCTCTTTGGCTTCTTTTAAGTTCCAAAGAAAATCCTTCCTTCCATAGGAAGCCTTGTTCAAACCCTCTTAATTCTAGTGCCCTTCTTTTTTTTATTATTTTCTTTTAGTCTAATACATAGCTTACTGTATGTCTGTTTGCATACTGTCTTCTTCATGAGACTGTAAGTTTTTTGAGGGTAGGAACTATCTTTTACCTCTTTTTTGCATCCCCAGTGTTAACCATAGTGCCTGGCACAAAATAGATGCTTAATAAATGTCCCTCCATTGATTGATTGAATTATATGCTCTACTTGGCACCAGAGGGCACTCTGATCATAGTGCAAAGTTCTTCATGGCTCTCAGATAGCTGACTACCTCTTTCCTTCAACTCTTTACTTCTTGGAAGATTGCAGTATTCCTATTGCCACTCTAAGGGTTTATTATGGATTTATCCTATCAGGCTCTTGGCTCAACATACTGTCCCTTAGACTGGGGGCAGAGAAAACCTTCCATTCCTCATCTAATTCCAGCTGTGTTTCTATTGAAGTCAAAGGCAAAATATACTACAAGTAGTTCCTCATCATAATATTTGAAAAAGGATAACCCAAATATATTAAAGCAACTAGGAAGGGCTATAAGCCCATGAATTTTTCCCATACCAAAGAACCAAAATCCACTTTGTTTACAGGCAAGTCAAAACCCCTAAGAGTTTAGGCTCCTGATTCTAGCCATTCCCAATGAGAAGAAAGGGCCAACTGACATGAGCCCTGAGGTTTTCTTACTCCTGGAAAAACATTCTGAATGATCATAGTCAGTGGAGGTCTTTTAAGGATTTGTGGTCCCCCTCTTCAATTTTGTCTCCTCCTGAGTAATTGTGGTGGTATGACTTGAGTAAGCATGTAATATCAAGATGCCTAGATTAGCATTAATATTTCATCCAGAAAACCTCCTCTCTATCTCTGCTCTCAGTTTATATCTGCATTTATTATGTTGATTCTCTGATGCTTTCAAATCGCCAAGCATGAGGGGCTCAGGTTTCCGCAGAGAATAAAGAAAACAGGTCTCCACATTATCCCAGGTGCAAAAAAAAAAAAAAGATTATTGTCTGTTTTCTCTTCAATCCTGGAGCCCAGTCGCATTTTAAAATTTAGATTTTTCTGTCATTGCCTTTGCTCTGAACCTTTGTGAGTAGGGCCAATAAACTAGCTCTCTACCCATGCATATCCACTACATGTAAAAGTGAATTATATAGTCTATTTTGTCCAGTTAGAAAGACAAGAAGCAATTCAAACATGTTCATAGAATGTCATATCTGAAAATTGGAAAGGGCCTTTAAAGTTAACTGGTTAAGGACACACAAAAACAGAATCCCCAATATATCATACACAAGTAGTCTTCCTACTTCTTCATAAAAACCTCTAAGGATGGGTAACCTACCAACTCTTGAGAAAGAAAGTCCATTCCACTTTTGGACAGTTCTAATCTTTAGGATATTGCTTTGTTTTTCCCTGACTCTAAGACTACATTAGTATCTTTGAAATATTCATTCATCATTTCTGGACAATCCTTCAAATATTTGAACATAACTATCACATCCCCTGATTATCCTCTGTCTACAAGTTAAACGTCCCTGTCTCTTTCAGTCAAGAACCTCAAGAACCTCAAGAATTAAACTTAGTCCTTCAGATGAGACTACAGTCGAACCACAATCTTCTGTTCCTAGAAATCTGAGATCAAGTTAACTTTTTTAGCTGCTACCTCACACTGATGACTCATTGAGCAAAGGGGTCAACTCATGGCCTGAAGTTTACTCCCAAATGAACCAGACTAAAATGTAATTGGGAAATGTGCAACAAAATAATAAAAATACAAAACAAGGTAAAAAAAATCTTTTTCCCCCAGGGGATCTATTTCTATTTGAGTTCAACACCATTTTACTAAAGCCCTCTAAAATCTTTTTCAGAACTACCAAGACAAAAGTACAGCTCCCCATCTTACACTTGTAAAGCTGATCATTCTCTATTGAATTTCATCTTTTTAGATTCAGTTCAATTTTCTAGGATCAGCTAGGTGGCACAGTAGATAGAGAATCAGGAAGATCTGAACTCAAAACTCAGACACTTACTAGCTAGGTGACCTTGGGAAAGTCACTACACATCTATCTGTTTGCCTCAGTTTCTTCAAGTGTAAAGTGAGGATGATGATAGGACTTGCCTCACAGGGTTATTGTGAGGATCAAATAAGGTAATATGTGTAAAGCATTTAGCATAGTACCTGGCACATAGTAGGTACTATATAAATGCTCACTCCCTTCTCTCTCTTTAGCCTGTCAAGAACCTTTTGGGTCCTGAATTAATCATCCTAGGTGACTGCTAACTCCCAGTTTAGTAATATCTGCAAATTTGATGAGCATACCACTTATGCCTTAATCCAGTTCACTGATTAAAAATGTTCAATAACAAATAGCCAGCCACAGGTTCCTAAGATATCTCCTGCCACATTGACATTTAACCATTAACAAAAACTCCATCTGCCAATCTAACCAATTCTGAAATCATATTACTGTCTTAGTGTCAAATTTCTATCTCTTGAATCATATCTGACAATTCTTTAGGACCTAAGCATGTGTTTCATGGAGGCCAGATGACTTGAATTCATCAAAGGTCTCTGGGTATTCTCATTATTTCCTTACTTATCTTGGCTATCAGCTTCCTGTAAGTCATTTTTTTCTGTCATTTCCAAGGTAAAATCCATTTTCCTTTACAAAGAAAAACAGAAAGAAGATAAGAATTGAACCTTCTCTCTGTTTTCAGTTATCATGGACCTGTCCATCCCAAGGAAAGATCTATTTCCTTATTTGATCATTTTTTCTTCCAATTTCTGTTATCCTAAACTTCTATCATCAGCATCAGCTCAACTCTGAATTTTAATATTCCTGAAATAATTTTCAGGCCTCTGTCATATTAATATTCACTGTCTTATTGCTTGACCTTATTTCCATCTTCTGTATATTTCATTTAAAAATTTTTTTTACTCTTTCTTCCTCTGTAAAAATGAGTTGGGCATCCTTTTCCTAGGAAAAGTCATAAGTCATCCAAAGGTGGCCAGACAGCTGCAATTTTCCTTCAAATTACTCTCATTGGACATTAGATGGAAATGGGCAGAATAACGGGGACAAATGAGTTTGGCCACTACTCCTCTACCTTACTACACCTTCTTACACACTTCAGGTGAAGTGCTGTTCTAAGTAGGTATCAAAATATACATGCTTCCAGGTTCTACTTTCAAATTTCTTGTCTACATAAGAAGATTTGGGGAGGAAAGGGAGAGAGAAGAAGAACCCAGAGACCTTGTCCCACTTATGCTAAGTTGCATTGACCTTTGTATCCTAAAGCATGAGGATAAAGAGGGTTTAGAATGACTTTCTATCACTCCTCATTCCTTCTCCCTCCAACCAATCCATTTCAGATTATAAGGTATACACCAATATCATGAGTCCAAGCCAGTCCAGATGGAGCAGACCATTGGGTGGGGGGATAGCACACCATTCTCCATGGCTTTATATGGATAATTAAAAGCCTGTGCCTTTTTTCTGGCATGCTCAGAATTTAATTATTTATAACCCCAGAGGGAATGAACTAAGCAGATATGGTGGACATAACATTAAAAGCACTTTGTGAATCAATCATCTATTTATAGTGTGGTTTACCCACATACCAGAAAAAATTCTTAACATTTTTTTTCTAGGTCAGTATGAAAATCTTGGCAATCTTTGGTATTCACCAAAATACTTTCAACTGTAAGTTAATGAGTTTGTCTGCTTGAACAGAAATGTGAGTAAAGTACATTTCCTTATTTACTGTCATACAGATTCAATTTTCTTGAATCTCTTAAGAGATTAAAACAAGACTTGTTCCAGTGGTTAAAAAAAATACCAGTTCTCTTTTAAAAACCAAGTGTAGCCATAAAAAAAGACCATGATTCTACACATGTACAAGAAATTTTTTAACTGTCCTCCTTTTTGCATTGGTGGGAAATGAACAAAAAAGAGTAGGTCAAGGAGTGGAGATGAAGATCAAAATTGGCTACTAAGGAAGCAGAAAGCATGACTTACGGAGAAGAAGAAATTCACCCTATAGTTTAGGAGAATGGTAAAAGACAAAGGATTTGACAGGAAGTTGAGCAGCTCCTGGTATTTCCTATACTCAACACCTTCTATAGGTTGTCGAAATACTAATTCAGTGATGTATTAACTCCAACAGTCCTAGCTTCTCAAGCCAAATTTCTTTACTTGCTTAATTTTCCCTTTTTCATAGCTCCTGAACCATGCCTTTTTATCTTGGAAATTTCTCAGCACCTGGAGCCTCTTTGCCCTGGAATATTCAGTCGCTCCTGTGGCCTTCTTAATCTAGAAGATTCCTTTGTAAGACCAACCTCCTCCTACTGGTGATTTCCTCTGGAGCCATTATTTTATGGAGGGACCCAACTGAGTCTTCATTCCCCTCTAGTCCTTGTTCCTGGCTTCTGGACTTCAAAACTATGCCTCTTTAGCAGGTATATTCTTCTTCCCCTTAAACCAACCCCACCATTTTAACTCCCTTTGTGTGTTGCCCTTCCCCATTAGAATACAAGTTCTTTGAAGGCATGGCCATCTTTGTATCCCCAGTATTTAACACAATACCTGAAATTTAATAAGCACTTCATAAATTTTTGTTTTCTTCCTTCCTTTCTTTCTTCCCTCCTTCCTTCCTTCCCACTGGTCTCCCACTTTTGCTCTGCTGTAGGTGGAACAGAGAAAGAAAAGAGACATACAGAGAGAATGGTCAAAATATCACCAATCTCATAGATTTAGAACCTTTTAGGAATTAGAAATGAGAGGGATGTTAGACAAGTGGAAAGATAAGATAGCCAAGGGCAACACCAGTTTAAAATACAGGGTGTCCACAAAGTCTTAGTGAAGCTTCAAAAGCTATTAAATCCCAAAGACTTTTAGAACACTGTATAAACTTGTTAGCAAGAGTTTAGAGAAGAAGATATTGGAAAATTATAAACAATATCACCTCATAAAATAATGAAGCAAAAAATATTGGCAAGAGAACTTAACTTGGTAAAATCATCCAAAAGATTCATTATCCTCCTCTAGACAACAGTGACCTCCTTGCTGATTCTCACATGCGTTCTATCTCCCATCTGTTCCATCTCCATGACTTTGCATTGCATTCCAGAAACTGCAATGTACTTCTCACCTCAATTTCTCTGAATCCCTGAGTGCCTTCAGGATTCACCTTAAACACCAACTTCTACATGAAGCCTTTCTGTTCCCTCCCTCCCAACCCAAATGCTAGGACACTCTCTCCCAAAACTAACTTCTACTCATTTTATATATATATTGAATATCTGCTGATATATGTTCATGTAGTTTCTCACCCCTTTCCCAGTTGGACATAAACTATTTGAGGGAAAAGATGTTAATTTTGATGATTCTATTTCCAGTGCTTAGTATAGTACCTGGAACATAGTAATAAATACTTGTTAAGTAACCAATTAGTTAATTAGAAGGAAGAAAACAAATAACTGAAAATTATAAAAGATCCATTAAGGTTGTTGTAACAAATGCCTTTCTCAATAAGTAACATTGGGCCACCAAATCTGGGCTCCAATATCAGATACTTACTACACAAGGATGTGGAAATACTACCAAAGAAAACAAAGGTGGGAAGAGCAGCTGGACTAGACTAAGGAGGTCTGAGCTGGAGCTAACTCAATTTTGAAAGTATCTAAGGATAGATTCCTAAAGTATATAAAAGAGGAGAAAATACCAAAGACTCTTCCAAAAACATTCCATATCTTATACTTAAAACAACCAAAAAAAGTATGAGAAAATATTACCAATCCTTATGTTCACTTTCCCATGACTACAAATTTTTAATGAAAATAATCTATATGCACATAAAAAGCATCATTGACAAAGATAAGAGAAGGGAGTGGGCAGGTATGTTTAAATGATATTCTATGGAAAGTCACATGTTTACTATCACATAATTAATTGAGGGCAGCTTGGTGGTACATTGGATAAAATGTCAGATCTGAAGTCAAGAAGACTCATCTTCCTGAGTTCAAATCTGATCTCAGACATTTACGAAGTATGTGACCCTGAGCAAATCATTTAACCCTTTTTGCCTCCGTTTCTTTATCCGTAAAATGAATTAGAGAAAGAAGTGACAAATTACTACAGTATCTTTGCCAAGAAAATCTCAAATAGGATTATGAAGAGTCTGACACAACTGAAACAACTGAGAAACAAGAACAACAAATGCCCTGAAAGGCAGAGAAAATGTTTCCATTGTGCTTATTGCCTGGTGTCTATAAAAAAAAAAGTATTTGACTCAGAGAACAAAATGTTGCCTTAAAGGTTCTCTTCCACTTAGTGTATTTGTCAAAATTACACACGATTTCTTGAAAATTTTAATAGCAGAAACAATTGTCCCATAACTTGGTTATTATTCATATCAAGCAAGGTATAAATCAGTGAGATGTATGTTCACAATAGATGTTTGCCACTATGAAGGAAGATGTCCAGCTCTCAGTTAGGGCAAAGACAGATTTCCAATAAATCAGGGAATGCTAACCTTTTTTGTATCATATACTTTTTGGCAGCCTGGTGAAGTCTTTGGACTCCATCTCAGAATAATGTTTTAAAATGCATAAAACACATCCGTTTACAACAGAAACCAATCATATTAAAATAATGATATAATATTTTTCCATTAAAGTACACAGATTCCCTGAAATCTATCTATGGGTCCCTTGGGGTTAAGAACTCCTGCTGTAAATGATGACATCCCCCATATGCTCCTGGGTTGTGGATGACATTGTTGTAACCTAACTATCCACAAAGGAAAAGCCAAGGGCATGAAGAAAACACCTAAGAGTCTAAACAATGATACGCGATCTAATGGACAATCCATACGGTTGGTCCATCAGTATACTTATCTTGGACATATACTAAACAAAAATGAGCTAAGCACAGAAGTACACAGGAAGAGGAAAGCTGACTAGATTACCTTTGGGAAAGTCTGTAGGCCTTTTGATGATCCCAAGCATTTCCATGAGAAAGAGGCTCCATGTTTTTAACAACATATTCATCCTCTAATACTGTATGGCTGTGAGTCACGGAATACCATAGTCCCTAAAGAATGAGATTTCAGAGTCATCCAAAGGACAAATGGAGAGGTACAAAGTGGGTGTGAGTAGCATGCACCATATTACTGATGAAGAATAATGCAGGAGAAGCAGGATAAAAGATGTTATCAAAAAGAACTTGAAAAGAAAGCAGATTATTCACATGCCAAAATGAAAGATAACAAACTGTCTCTATGCTCCATTTGTATGTATACAATGAGAAGATAATGTGAAGAGATCTTCATAATTGAAGGGAATACCCAAATGAATGAGATCACAGGTTGTAGAAATGTCAATCCCAGAGCCCTGAGAGATCATCTAGTCCAGGACTCTCATTTTACAGATAAAGGAATTAAGGCTCAGAGAAGTTAACTTAATTTGTGTGAACACAGATACCTAGTAGACTAGGAATCAAACTCAGGTCTTCTGATTTCTTATCCAGCACTCTTTACAATACTGTGATACTTCAGGACTGCAGCAGGTAATACACATCTTGATGTCATTTTGGAAATTAGGAATGTAGGGAAAAAAAAAAACCTTCTCAAAACCTAGACAAGTTCTCCTAATAGAGAAATCTCAGTCCGCAAAATGAAAAAAAAAATGATGTTCTTATTCTTTTTTCTGTGATGAAATGAATGACACTTACAAATTTAAAAAGTGCAGGAAGGATATTCTGTAAGCCAGAAAAACCCTCTAAAGGTTGTTGGTGGTAATGTTTTTGTTTTGGCTTGTTTTGGTTTGGTTAGCTTCATGCAACATCAAAATTGTCTGTAACTAGGTAGCTCAGTAGATAGAGCACCAGGCTTGGGCTAGAAGACCTGATTCCAAATCTGATTTCAAAAAGTTTCTAGCTGTATGATCTTCAAAAAATCATTAACTGTGTCTCAATTTCTTCATCTATAAAATGTACTAGAAAAGGGAATGGTGAACCACTTCAATATTTTTGCTAAGAAAACACCAAATGGGTCACAAAGAGTTGGACACAACTAAAATGATTAAAGAAAACAAATAAGTGAAAAATCTGAGACCAATCTGTTTGATAAAACTCCTTTGACCAAAAACCTAGCTCATTTCACTAAAGAAACCCCCTCCCAAATTTACACACCACCTTACAGAATATGGCAATTTATAATAGTTGACATCTATATAATACTTTAATGTTTGTAAAGCATCTTACATTCCTAACTCTTTTGACCTTACTATGCTGTAAGGTAGGACAACACAGAGGCAGATTGAAACTCAGCTCTAATTTATAAGCTTAGTTTTTCCAAATTTAGAGTAAAGTAACTTTCCTAAAGTCACACACAATTAGTCAGCACCAAAGGCAGAATTGGAAGCCAGGTCTTCCTAACATCAAGGCCTTTCATTGATCCACTAGGCCAAGCTACTTCTTAATAAAATTGATATCCTTTTTTATTTCATCTACCACCAATTTAATTGGCACAGAAAACTCCATGTAGGCGGGCAGTTGTCTTATAACTTAGTCTGAAATGCATAAATCACTGGGAGATTTAGTATATGTCAGAGTTAGGATTTAAACTTTGATCTTCTTGACACAGATCCATCACGACACATTGTTTCTCAGTATATATAGCAATCCTTATGCAGATATAGTTATATCTACTTTGTATAGTTAAAGAAACAAAGGTTCAAAATAGCCAAGTGACTTACCCGAGGTTTGTAATAAGTGAAAAGTAGAATTATTAAATGTAATATTAGTAAAATATTATTGTCACCATTATAAAATTTATTCTCAAGTCAGGATTCTGTTAGTAGCTCTTTACAATGTAATTTGAATTAAAATGAGATATATGAAAAAAGGAAATGAAGGGGACAGAAAATCTCACCTATCTAGAAAATAGCTAAATCGAAATTGGGGGTGGGGAGAGGGAGAGAGAGAGAGAGAGAGAGAGAGAGAGAGAGAGAGAGAGAGAGAGAGAGAGAGCTCTGCCCCACACCTTTCATTCTCTGTGCTCCTATGTCACCTATGCATGCAAAATATGGGGTGTAGGGTAGGACAATAGGGAGTGACTTCTATCATCACAGGTTATAAAGCTGACAAGTCTTTCAGTTGGGATTTGAACCTAGGTCTTTGTTGACTCCATGTCCAACACTTTTCCCACAAAGAAATAGGCAGTGGTAGGAATCATTCATGATTCATTTAATTGCTTTTTTAAATCAGAGATTGTTTAGTAAAAAGAAAACTGGAAGAAAGAAGTTCCCCAAACCTAAGAACAAAGGAGAAGCATTTTCAAAGCAAAATAAAACAAACAAACAAAAAAACCAAATAACTGACTCAAAATAGTCCAAAAGTGGGGAGGGAAGAAGAAGATGGGTTGTAAACAACACAATACAAATTAGGAGGCTCAGATGGAGACTTGAAACAAAAAGAAGAGCAAGGAACAAACATACAAGATCATTTTCTATCAGAAAAGGGTGGGGGGGGGGGGACAGCAAGGGAAATCCTTGCAAACAAACTCGGATAATAAGAGTTTCCATTTCATGTGTGTCTTAACACTTACAAAGCCCTTTCCTGACTACAACCCTTGGAGGGAGATAGTTTCAGTACTATCATCATTTTCAGAGATGCTAACTGAGGTTTAGAAAGATTATGTGGCTTGCTCCCTCAGCACACAACTAGGAAATATGAGAGTTGTTACTTTAATCTCAGGCACTTTCCTGGTTTCTATGGCTAGCTTCTTTTCAGGAAAAGAGTTTTTGTATATTTTTAAAGCTCTGTCTTAGCATGTTTTATTCTTCCAATTTCCTGTAGCACGGTTTGGTAGAAAAGGCAAAAAATTTTAAGTCAGAAGACTTCGCTTTAAATTCTAGCCACTGACTAGCTAGCTACATGAAGTCGGGTGTGACATGTCCCCTCTTTAAAATTTGGTTTTCTCAAATATAAAATTAAAGAGCTGAACTAGAGGATATCTAGGATAATATCATCTTTCCAGGTCTAAGAAGAAAATTTGAGTGCTACTACCTCCATAACTAAAACAATAAATAAAATGTGGGGAGGCTCCACGCAAATTTCAAGCAATCTAGCTCTAGCATGAAAGTAGATTTAGTTGGATGCAAAAAAAAAAAATCCAAGGACCATTAAGTCCTTGAAATGTTTTTACATGCAATTAAAATTTCCCATTCACACAAAACTATAATCCTTCCTCATATTAATTCTTGTAACAAACATTTAAGTACCCACTGTGACCAGAACTATGCTGGATACTAGGGTAGGCACTAAGGTTATAGAGGATAATGTCCATGCATTCAAAGAACTTACATCCCAGTTCCAGAAATGAAACAAATATAGACAACTGTAATGTACAACATTGACTTATATTTTGGGTGGGAATACCTAAGGAAGTGGTCAGACCTGTTTAGAAACCACCTAGGGTGGAAGTAATACAAATCATAGAAATTTCTGTAACTAATAGTCTTTTTTCTATCTATCCCTTTTATTTTTTCAATTACATTTAGAAACAATTTTCAACAATTATTTTCTGACATTTTATAATTCAAATTCTCTTCCTCTCTACCAAAGATGATAAATAATTTGATATAGATTATACTAGTGGTCTTAGGCACTACATATTCCCATATTCCCCATATCATGAAAGAAATCACACCTACAAGAAAAAACCTCAAAAGTAAATCATGGTATGCTTCAATCTGCATTGAGACCAACAGTTCCTTTTATGATTGTAGATAGCATTTTTCATCATGAGTCCATTGGGGTTATCTTGGATCCCTGCATCTCTGATAATAGTTCTGTAATGAATAGTCTTAAAAAGTTGTGGCAGTGAAAAGTAATGATTTCCCCATGGCTAAATGGCCAACATTTGACTGTAGAGAAAATGGACCTTAAAATCACCACTATTAAGCAAGGGTTGGACTCAGAATGTCAATGGCTTTCTGAAAGAGAAATATCCTCTTCTAGTTGCATCTAGAAAAGCAACAAAGTACAAGCATGTCTTTTTATCCCACATCAAAACATTAGTCTAAACCAGAGAAGAAAAGTGGAATATTGCAGATGGGGATGGTGGGAGTGAGTATAAGAGTAAGACTGGCAGGAATATGTGTAGATGATAGGATAAACCTTCCAAGCTTCTCTAAATTTGTGATCTCACCGATATGTATTCTTTTTCTAATGGTGCAGATCCCATCCCAAAGTTTTTCATTAACACTGGTTCCTTGACTTGTACAGTTAGAACTGTTTGGTCTAACTTACTCATTTCACAATTAAGGATACTAAGGCTCAGAGAGTTTAATGATTTGTCTAAGGTCACACAGGTGGACAGAATAGTAAATGGAAGATTTGAATCCCTGCCCTTAGCCATCAAGCCAGCATTCTTTCCAACATAACTTTCTGCCTTTTCATCCTATGTGACTCCCATCCATGTCCGTCTATAAATTCTCCATAAGGGAACCATCCAGCATGGTAAAGATCTTCCTCTAAATTTCCTGAGATTGCTCTGTATGTCAATGGTACATTTAAGGGATCCATAAGTCAACCCTTATTCTCATTATGGACTGGTCCACCTCCATTTTCCAACCCTCCTTTCTCTGTCTAATGACATCTTTACTCCTAAAAAACTATTTCCTTTTAATACTGCTCAAACACCAAGTACCTCTCCAATGCCATTTAGTGTACCTAAATTTTACTTCTTCAGAAAGTATAGTATTCAATTACCCAAAGTAAAAAAGCATCAATATAAGAATGTTCATGCTAAAAAAATGGACCATTGTTTCAAGGAAATTGCATAATTTGTTCTTGTTCTTCAGTCATGTCTGACTCTTTGTGACTCTTTGTGGGGTTTTCTTGGCAAAGACCCTGGAGTAGTTTGTCATTTGCTTCTTCAGATTATTTTACAGATGTGGAAATGGAGGCCAACAGAACTAACTGACTTATCCAGGATCACACAGCTAGGAAGTATCTGAGGCCAGATTTGAACTCAAGAAGATGAGTCCTCCTAATTGCCAGAGAGCCTGGCATTCTATCCATCATACCACCTAACTTCCCATTGTACAGTTACCCAAAGCTAATAAAAAATATATACCCCCATAATTCTAAGCCCTGTTTATTCTCATTTTATAGTTCCTATCCTACATATACAAAGTGATAAAACACAAGGACAAGTTACATATACAGCTGCATATGAGTATTTGGATAATGGGTATCCCTTCATCCACTTGATTTTTCTTATGTAGACAGGGTAAACTTTTTTGAGTGATTCTGGTTATCGCTTAAAAGTGTTCTGAAACTTGATATAATTATCATAATAACAAAAGGAGAATCTAAAGTTCTTTTTCATCTATATGGAATCACCCTTTAGTTTGGATGCTGTACTAGACAGCATCCACAATACTGGCAAAGCCCCTGACAAGCATGCTTTATGCCTTAGTTAATAGTAATAACCACAGAATCATCATTCTAAGCTTTTATGTCATTTTTTTAGATTTTTGGAGAAACCCTATATGATTTTGACATATGGATAGGAAATCCTTGTTGAAAGAAAAAATATAATAGGGAATTTTGATCTGCCATGCAATAAAATCAAAACCTAAGAAAAGGAAGAATTCTTTTAGTCTTACATCACTTCTGCTTTCCCAACCAATTAAAATAGTCTTTGGACTACAAGAAACAATAAAAAATGATAAACTGGGTTTATATTCAAGTAAAGCAAAGGATCAGCAAATGGCAGGTGTCCAAATTTTTTAATGTAATAGACTAAAATCTACAATTGGCAGGTCAAGAACCTTGATTTCTATTGTTGTAAGGGGTTTTACCAGGAACAGGAAATCCTGCAAACCAGAAAGTCCTGGAGAGCAAGAAGGATTCCAGAACGTTGGGAATGAGAGACTGCTGCTTTTCCCTAATAATCAGGAGAGAGCCCAGAAGGTTTTCAGTCTGGTTATTCTGGGGTAGACCCAGTGAGCCAGTGATTCTCTCTCCTGTGGGCTTTCTGGAGACTCTGCTTATCCCTCCTGCTGCTGCTGCTGCGTGGATGATGTTCAACAGAACTGTTGGTGACTTCCTACTGAGACTGGTGCTTGACCCAAAGAAGGACTCCAGTTGTCTGAAATCTACTTTGGCCTTGTTCTTGCCCCTACCTAATCTTAATAATTTAAGGAATTAGTTTAGAATAATTATAGGAAGTTACAAGGGTTTTAATCTCTGTTTTAGAATAAAAGTTAGTTATTCCTTGATTCTCTTTCATTTGTCCCGTTAATTTAAAAAAGTTGTTATTTTGTTATATATTTATAGTTTTGAACCCTTATTC
This sequence comes from Monodelphis domestica, assembly GCF_027887165.1. Taxonomy (NCBI): domain Eukaryota; kingdom Metazoa; phylum Chordata; class Mammalia; order Didelphimorphia; family Didelphidae; genus Monodelphis; species Monodelphis domestica. The sequence goes on from NC_077233.1 coordinate 112,317,193, forward strand.
TACCCACCTATTTCAGTTGGTGAGTCAGTAGGGTAAATACACAAGAATTGACCTAGGCCAGAGCAGATTAGAGGGAGTTATAACAGCTGACAGTTAAGGAGCCTTGCAACATTCCATTGTCCTTCCTAGCACCTGGTTGTTCTCCAAGGTTCTGGTACACAGAACTTTGACTCTTGATGGACACGGAGGGAGGTATAAATTTTAAATAGACTAAAGGCCCAAAGCACATGTTTTAGGAAGAAAATTTTTCTGGTTCTGTTATTTGGTGATTGTAATTGCTAATCAAAATGGATATTAATAACACATATCCTATACTTTATAACAACTTTATGTATACGTTGTTCATCATGTCAGGAGACATGGCAAATACTATTTTGTATTTTTTCTGGGATTGTTTCTTGCATATCCCTTACATGATTTTCAACTTGTTCCCTCATTGCTGTTATATTATCTTGGGTTATCAATGTGTAAAGATTAAAATTTAGGGGAGACTGAGGCAGGTAGAAATTAGTTTCTCTCTGCAAGGAGTATTATATTTTTTAGAGGTTTATTAAGGATTAAGGATTAAAGAAAATACAGGATAAGGAAAATGTGCCTAGGCCAGAGGCCTAGACAAGACCTCACCTACATTCTGGAAAGAGCTATGTCTGCTCCAAAACGGAAGTCCAAAAAGAGAGCCAAAAACCTTTGCCACCAGCTTAAATCCTTCCTCAATCTCGGCCCACCTCAGAATTCCTGTGAGATTACAAAGCATTTTGGGGAAGTGGAGCAAGGGCTTGTGGGGATTGAAGTCCAGAGTTCAAATCTCAATTTTACAAATGGATGGAACTAGTAATGTCATTGACGGTAAGAACTGTTTCGGCTTATGTATCATTGATATGCTTATGTTTAATTGTGTTGTATAAATGCAGATTCTTGTTTTTTGGTGTTGGTTATAAATTGAGGGCAATTGGGCAGTGGATAACAAGGGATTCTTAAATGAAGTAAATGCTAATAGTAATGAAGGATAAAATAGAAACAATGGAACTATGTATGAAGAAGGGAATGATTTTAAATAACAGTGTTTTGAATGATTTAAAGGATAATGCCATTGATAAGGAATTTAATGAAGAAAATATTAAGAAAATATCCAGATTGGAAAGGGAGAATGCTGAATGTAATAAGAATCAGGTTTCTTTGTTCCCTCTAAAAGATATACTGTTAGTTACAAGGGATGAGATATATAAAGTTAAAACATATAAGTTATTTACTCCTGAGGATTTAGAAACTATCACACATAGAACTCCATGCTTTTCCAATGAACCTAATAAAGTGGTAAAGGAATTTCAGAGGGTATTAGAGATCTTTGACCCTAACTATACTGATTTTTTCCTACTGATGAAGGAATTGCTAACCAAGAGAAAGAGGAACCAATTAATAGAAGAGATCAGAAATGATCTATCTTTGACCCCATGGCCACAGAATTTTGAAGGAACAGATATGAAGTCATCCCCTGATTGTAGAAGGATGAAACAGGCCAGGAGGTCAATCATTGATGTAATGAAAAGGCATTCCAAACGCCCAAATGCTTGGTCCAAATTTGAGAGCAGAAAGCAGAAACAGAATGAATCACCAACCAATTTTCTAGAAAGAATAACAGATGCTGCTAAATTAATGTTAGGCCTCAATTTGTTAGCAGATGATATAATTGCCCACAGCAAGACTATCTGTTAAAAACGTCTTGTCCTAACATAAAGTTATTTTTTAAGAATAATCACCCAGATTGAGAAGAGATGGGTTTGGAAGAGTTAAAGAGAAAAGCAATTTATTTATGCATGGATAATGATGATAGATATGAAGACAGGGATATAGTAATGGAGGATTTGAAAAAGAAATTAAGGGATGCTGAAAGTAAAGCAAGGGATAGTGAAATAAAGGAAATAAAAGCAGTCTCAGCACTTAGATCTGTGCAACCAAACAACCAGTACAGGCCAAGAGAAAGGATATCTGGACCTCCAAGATGCCAAGATGCTTCTTGTATAATTGAGTAGGACATTTTGTGAGGGAAAGTAGATTCAGAGGGTAATTTTCTAAGCAATTTAATCAGAATAACGGATATAATAGACAGCATAATAATGGATGCAGTAACAATAATTGTAATAACAATAATTATCAGAGGAGAAATAGTAATAATTGTCCTAATGCTTGCTGTCAGAGAGCTCAAGCACCTGATTTGAACACATTGCAAAAGTGAGAAAATCAGGAGCAAGACCCAAATACAGCCAAATAGTTAGTGGACATAAGGGTGATCAGAACAAAGGGGCATGTTCATTATGAAGGTGTACCTGGAGTTCTCAAGTACTTGAAGAATCAAGGGGAAATGGATTGGGATTAAATGGAATTGAATGCAATGGAGATAAGATTAATGAATTTATAAATAATGTGATTGAAACAAAGGATAATGTAATTAGTGTTAATAATTGTGAGGAAAAAGAAAAAATTTAACGTAAAATTATTTGCAAATTGTAGTGATTGTGAAATCATGGAAAATAGTGAAGAATGTAGATTGGATACATATGATGTGATTGTAAATGAGAACAATGATAACAAGGTAGAGATTATAAAGACCAATGAGAGTAGTGAAAAAGCTGATGATGGTGTTACATATGTGAAATCCTGTGAATATCATGCAACTCAAGCAGATGTAAATTTGGATGGATAAGAAATGACTGAGCTTTGTACTGATGTTACTGTGCATATCACAGGTGTTGGAAACATTTCAACCATCAAATAGTACAGAACCATATGTATCTGTAACTATTGGAGACCAGATTTACAACCTTCTGATTGATACTGGAGCCAGTAAATGAGTTTTGCAAAGTTTTCCTAAGAATTATAGAGCTGTTGGTACAATGGAAGCAAAGGGTTCTACTGGGAAGTCACACAGAGTAGCAAAACTCCAACCAAAAATATTTACTTTAGGCCCATTATCTGTGGAGCATGCATTTCTGTATATACCAGACTGTCCAATGACTCTTTTAGGTAGAGATTTATTATGTAAACTAAGGGCAACAATCCAATGTACTGATACTGGTGATATCTTATTACACCTACTAGAAGAATCTCTGAAAGCTTTTCCATTGCTATTCTTAGATTCAGTCAGTACAGAGGGTAACTTAGATTCAATTTATCCAATATCTGAGGATATCCCTGAAGATCTTTGGTCAAAGTCTTCCACAGATGTAAGCCTATTGAAATTGGCTACTCTAGTTAAGATGAAGACTAAGGAAGGACCAATTCCTTGTGTACCTCAATATCCCTTGACTTAAGAAGCAATTGAGGATATAAGATCAATATTGAATCCCTAATACAACAAGGGATCATAATAACTTGCTTCTCAGAATTTAATACTCCTGTTATTTTCATTAAAAAGCCAAACAGATCAGAATGACAAAGTTGCATATCATTTTATACAGGATTTAAGAGCAGTCAATGATTATGTAATTAAGACTCATCCTGTTGTACCAAGTCCAGTTGCTATAATTTCTTCCATTCCAATTCAGGCAAGATATTTCACTGTGGTAGATTTATGCTCAGATTTTTTTTTTTTTATCAATTCCAATTCATGAGGAGTCTCAAAAGATCTTTGCTTTTACCTGGGAAAAAAATTCAGAGGATGTGGACTCGTTTGCCACAGGGATTTACCAATTCACCGAGTCAATTTTCACAAATTCTGAATAGAGATATAAAAACTATAACATTCAAAGAACGTAAATTGGTGCATTTTGTGGATGATATTCTTCTTGAATCCCCAAATGTAAAGGTGTGTCTGAGAGATAGAAAGATTATTTTGTTAGAATTATATAAGCATGGGCATAAAATCTCCAAGGCAAAATTACAATGGGTTTTGCCTCAAATGTGATACCTTGATTTTGTGTTATCAGAGGGTTCAAGAAGTATCACGCAGAAAAGAATAGCAGCTATTCAGAAACTGAGTGCTCCTAAGACCAAAAAGCAACTCAGAGCTATTCTTGGAACAGATGGATTCTGAAGACAATGCATGTAGTGAACTAACAAAATGTCTAACAGATTTAACCAGGAATACAGAACCTGAACCTCTGAAACAAAAGCCTGAACATCTGCAAGCCTTAAGTAGGCATAAAGAAGCCATTTTATCTTCTGCAGCTTTGGGTATCCCAGACTATACAAACCATTCCAACTATTTGTCAATGAAACTAAAGGTATTACTTCTGGGGCACTGACACAGACTTTAGGACAAAGTTATCATCCAATTGGAAATTATAGTTGTCAGTTTGATCCAATACCTGCAGGTATAGTTCCTTGACTAAGGGGTGTAGCAGTTGCAGCAGTGTTAGTCCAGAAGTCAGTGAATTTAGTTTTGGGATGCCCATTGACTGTATATTGTTCACATCAAACAGAAGGATTAATGAGGAAATTTTGTATTCATGCTTATTCAGATCAATGAATTTCTAAGTATGAAATTATTCTCCTGGGTAGTGAGAAAATCCATTTGAGGAGGTGTAGTATATTAAATTCAGCTCTACTTCTTCCTGATTTGCCAAAGAATGGTGAGCCATTACATGAGTGTGTAGAAGTAGTAGATCTAATGGATATACCTAGGATGGATTTGAAAGATACTACTATTGAAAATCCAGACTTGGTATTGTTCACAGATGGTTCTTCATATTTGTGTGATGGAATTTGATTACTGATGCTGCAGTGGTCACAGAATTTGAGACATGGTGGTATGGCTCATTACCTAGTTACCTTAGTGCTCAAGGAGCAGAGTTGGAGGTATTGAAGCAAGCATGTCTTCTAGCTGATGCTAAAAGTGCTAATACTTTTAGAGACTCTCATTATGCATTTTAAGTATGTCATGCAACAGGAAAGATATGGAAACAATGAGTTTTTATTACTGCATCGGGAAAACCAATTGCACATGCAGAAATAATAACTGAGTCATTGAATGCTATCCAAAAAACTAAACAGCTAGTGGTGATCCATTGTAGAAGTCATACTTGTGGCAGAGATTCAGTTTCTAAAGGAAATCATAGAGCTGATATAACTGCTAAGTTTACAGCCCAAAATGTTCCAGTGTATATAATAAATTTGTCAACTATTGAGTCTGATGATTTAGAAAGAGCTCATGTAGACTCAGAAATTCAGAAGTGGAAGGAGAAATTTGGAGCAAGGAAAGAACATGGAATATGGGTTGCAGACACTGGAAAACCTCTGTTACAAAAAGATTTATATATGTATTTGGGTCAAGTCATTCACACAAAAGGTCATTTTGATACTCAAGTTGTAGTAGACTCTGTAAAAAAAAAAAGGCAATGCGTAGCACTGGGAATAAGTACGGTTGCAAATAAGATCTGTACTAGTTGTTCTGTTTGCCAAAAATTCAATCAAGGTGCATTCAGAAGGAAAGGTTTGGGTGATAGACCTTTGGCATATTGTCCATTTGAGAGTTTGCAAATTGATTACAACAGCATACCAAAAGCTGGAAGATACAACTTTTGTCATGTAATTGTTGATATATTAACAAAATGGCCTGAAGCTTTTCCATCTAATACTAATGCAGCTAGCTTTGTGGTGAAAGTGTTGCTTAAGGAAATTGTTCCTAGGTTTGGTGTACCACTTACCATAGATTCTGATGAAGGATATAATTTTACACAAGATATCCTGAAAAGAATCTATGAAAATCTAGGAATAACATCAAAATATCATGTTCCTTATCACCCACAAAGTTCAGGGCAAGAGAGTGTGTGAATGGTGAACTCAAGACTATGGTGGGGAAAATTTGTGCTTAAACTCATCTAAAATGGCCAGATATTCTTCCCATAGTTTTGTTTTACCTACATACTAGACCAAGAGCAAACTTACATATATCATATTAAATGCTCTTTGGACACCCTCCATTGCAGGAAAAAATTGTAAGAGTATTTATACATCTCTCCTAGGAGGAGATTGTCGTCTTGATTCATATTTAAGTGCATTATAACAACAGCTTAGAGAACTGCATGATATGGGAGTATTGATCCTATCTGGTCTATTGAATTATTCTCTTCATAATTTTTAACCAGGTGATATGGTGTATGTGAAAAATTTTGCAAAAACATCAACTCAAGAGATTTGAGTAGATCCTTATACAATTGTGTTAGTTTCACCATCTTCAGTGAAGATATTAGGAAGAGATTCATGGTACCATTGCTCGTATATTTAATTAGCTCATGGAATTAATAATGAAACTGTAGAAATTTTAGAAGAATTCATGGAAAGATGAGATTCATCAATCTGCAGTCAAAAAGATCAGCAAGGAGAGAACCATTCCAGTGGAAGAGGACATTCGGATGGAAGAGAACATTGCAGTTGAAGAGGAGGAGAATTCAGAAGATTGATGGATATTGTAAGAAGTCTGAAAGACTTATAAATATTAAGCAGATAAGACTTTGAAGGCAATTTTCAATGAAGAAGATCAAGTGATAAATGGACTAAAATGGATCTAAGGAATTTGGGTAATGTAATAAAGCACAACATAACATTTGTTCACAAGCATTCATAAATACATATTACTACCATGGATTTTGGAGAGGAAGAATTCTTCAAAAAAGATGAGAAGAGAAGAAAAATCTGAAGTTGTGGTAAGTATATTGCATGCAACAGCAACAACAGTAACATTGACATAACACTAACAAAACAACATAACATAGCATGAATAACAACATAACAAACACATATACATAAAAACATAAACATGGTTAGTATACATTGAATCACTAGGTGAATCAATAAAATAATGTATAGCTAGATACTAATAATGTTATAATTAGTTATAACATAGTTAGTTACTAACAAAAATAGAATCTTTATAGTTTAAGTAGATAAGATTAGTTTTAGGAGCTTTTATTAAAATAGGGCTGTAGTTAGATAGATTAGAATTTAAGGTTGATAAGATAAGGTAAGATACTGAAATACACTACAAAATACATGGCAACATACATAACATCATACATTACATAGCACATATGACATATAACATCACATATGCAAAAATGTAAGTACATATGTAAATAGTGTGTATTATAGTTAGGATTGTGAAATTAATTGTATTATCATATATGTATACATGCAACATGCATAAATATGAAGTGTATATGTATAACATATGTGTATATGTTACACATGTGTTGTATTTACATACATATGGATATATGTAAAAACCTGTGTACATAGATCATATTTGCTACATTAATAACATAGAATATGGTTGTGCTTAATTTTCATCTATTGTTAAATGTATTTTGCATAAGTAAGTTTTATGTTTTGGTTTAATTTTTTGTAAAACTTATACAATGTGTTTATTGTACTTTTCAAAAAGTTTTATCCAAGTTTGCTGTTTATGCATTGCAATAATAGTAGAATTTTCTGTATTAGTTGGTAAGAGCAGTATTTTATGATTTTACTGTTTTGTATGAATTTGTGTTTATCTTTTTATTTTGATGTTATTTACCCCAGAAGAGGGTTCCCCGCTTCTGTCCTGTTGTTCAGCTTGGATTTCGGTGCCCTAAGAGCATTCAGTCTTTTGACTGAATTTGCTTTTGCATATGTTTGATTTGTATTTTGAACTTTGTAATTGTTCATTGTATACTTTCCCTTTTTCCTTTCCTTGATTATATCCCTTGAATAGGATAGTATTATTTAGGATAAGATGGATGAGTGTAGATTTTTTATTATTTTGGGTAGAAATTTTAGTTAAAAGAAAATATGTTTTGTTAGTGCACAAATGCCAAAATAGTGTTTTCAACACAATTTTGGCTTTGTGCAAAGGGGCCAACTGTTCAAAGGGATTTTACCAGGAACAGGAAATCCTGCAAACCAGGAAGTCCTAGAAAGCAAGAAGGATTCCAGAATGTTGGGGATTAAGTACAGGAGGTGATCTGTGGATTCTATCAATCTCCACTTTTCCCTCTTGTTCAAGGATTTCAGGGCAGTTTTCTTTAATAATTTCCTGTAATATAATGTCCAGGCTTTTTCTTTTGTCATGGTCTTCTGGTAGGCCAATAATTGTTAAATTGTCTCTCCTTGAACGATTTTCTAAATCCTCTGTTTTGTGAATGAGATGCTTCATATTTTCCTCAATTTTTTCATTCTTTTGGTTTTGTTTTATAGAGTCCTGCTGCCTTGTGAAGTCGCTCAATTCTAATTGTTGTATTCTGGTTCTTAAAGACTGGATTTCATCCTTAGTTTTTTGGTCGTCCTTTTCCTTTTGGTCAAATTTTCTTTGGAGGTCATCTTTCAATTTCTTCACCTCATCTTTCATCTGCTTTGCCTCATCTTTCATCTCCTTTGCCTCATTTTCCAGCTGGTTGATTTTGGCTTTCAAGACACTATTTTCTGTTTCTAGATGACTTATCTTAGTTTTTAAGTTCTTTTCCCAATTGTCTTCAGCCTCTCTTAATTGTGTTTTGAATTGCATTTTGAGTTCTTCCAAAGCCTGTATCCAATTCACTGGGATTTCTGATTTTTCCTTTGCTGATCCCTCCCTCTCTGTTTCATTTGCTCTTTGCTCATTACCTGTGCAGAAGCTGTCTATTATAATTTCTTTCTTCTTTTTCTGTTGTTTGCTCGAGTTTACCCCTTCTTTGCTCCCCGTATTTGGCTGTGCTCTTGCTCCTCTCATTTTGTTTTGGTTTTGGGGCTGTCAGTCTCCCCTCTTGGAGCTTTGTCAGATCTCTTGGTACAGTCTCTAGGAGAGGAATGTTAGCTTCCCTGTCCTCTGGAGGCTTTTGATTGGATTGAGTTCAGGTGGGTTGGGCTGTATGTGGTATGAAGCTCTGAGGCTCTGAAGACTCCTGGAAGGCTGGGCTGTGCTCTCTCCAGTTCTCTCCAGCTGCTTCTCCACTGTTTGCAGGTGCCTTTGCCCCCCTCCCAGAACTCTGAGGAGTTCTGATTGAACTGGGTTCAGCTGGATTGATCTGGTTGTGCCCCGAGGCAAAGGTGAGGCTGGAGCCCGATGGAGGGACCCAGCCATGGCCCCATCTCTCCCTGGCTTCCTCCCTGCTGTCCAAGCTGGATGCTCCGAGCCCGGCGCCCCGCTGCTCACAAGGTAGACCCTCCAAACCAGCACCTTTGCCCGCTCAGAGGTTCCCGCTGCTGCTGCCTTGGGCTCAGCGCTCTGGGTTGTGGGGGAGGGGTCCTGGGACCTACCCTCTGCCTTCCCCTTAGCCCTGAGTATTCTCGGATTCCGGCTTTTGGGGGGCGTACCTTTTGATTTGAGTCTAGAAGGAGGGTTCCCCGCTTCTGTCCTGTTGTTCAGCTTGGATTTCGGTGCCCTAGGAGCATTCAGTCTGTATCAGTAAGGAAGGGTCTTCCATGAGGTCTGAACTTTTGCTGCTTGCTAAGCTGCCATCTTGACTCCGCCCCAGGATTCCAGAATGTTGGGGAAGAGAGATTGTTGTTTTCCCCTAACAGTCAGGAGATAGCCCAGAGGATTTTCTGTGTGGTTATTCTGGGGTGGACCCAGAGAGCCAGTGATTCTCTCTCCTGTGGGCTTTCTGGAGACTGCTTATTGCTGCTGCTGCTGCTGCTGCTCCTGCTGCGGAGTGAATGTTCAACAGAGCTGCTGGTGACTTTCTATGGAGACTGCTGCTTGATCCAATGAATGATTCCAGTTGTCTGAGATTTACTTTGGCCTTATTCTTGTCCTTACCAAACCCTACCTAATCTTAATTAATAATTCAAGGAGTTAGTTTAGGATAGTTATAGGAAGTTATAAAGGTTTTAGTCTCTGTTAGGGGGTAAAAGTTAGTTATTCTCTGATTCTCTTTCCCTTTTCCCTTTAGTTTAATAAATCTGTTATTTTCTTTTGTTTACTAACTTGGCTTAAAGTAGACTTACATAGTAGATAAAAAGGTTGGATTTGTGAAGTTAGGGCTCTGAACACTAACTAGTTGTCAGAAAGACTCATCTCCCTAAGTTCAAATCTAGGCTCAGACACTTACTAGCTGTGTGATCCTGGTCAAGTCATTTAATCCTTTTTGTCTCAGATTTCTCATCTATAAAATGATCTGAAGAAAGAAATGGCAAACCACTCTAATATCTTTGCCAAGAAAACTCCAAATGAGTTGCAAAGTGTAGGGCATAATTGAAATGACTTGAAGAACAACAGTTAATTGGCATAGATATCAAGTTTTATACTTGGATTCAAGAATAAATTTAATGATTATGATATAGGGCATGTAACCAGAGAACAGTTCATTTGAAATCCACTTGTAGATTTTAATGGATCACAGGCTCACTACTAATCAGCAGTGTGGTGTGGTAGGCAGAAAAGCTAATGTATTCATAGGCTGCATTAAGAGAGGTATAGTATCCAGGACTGGTGTAGTGATTGTTGTACACTAATAAGACCACATCTATAGTGTTTATGTTGGGTTCTGGAATATACATTTTATCAAGAATATCAATAAACTGAAGAACATCCTGGAGAGGGCAATCAGGATGATGAAGGGTCTAGAGACACTGCCATATAAGAATTGTAATATATGGCCAAAAGGGAAACACACAGGGAAGATGGAGGAAGAAAGTGGAGAGAGTGAAGAGATTGACCTTCCCCTCTCTTTTTTGGGGGGGAAGGTAATCAATACTTGTCTCCCTGAGAGAGGGAATATGTCTTCTCAGAGAAAGGTGCTGGGAGATGGAGGATAAGAACTAGAGGAAAAAGCTTTGGTAAGATGACACACTGCCCCCCTTGCCTCTGGATCCTTCAGGTACACCAACTGCCATCCCCCCCCCAGACCTTGGATTGAGCTAACCCTTCTTTTGTGGGGAGAGATATGGTCCTCCCCAAATCTTCAGTACCCTTTCCTAGTATCAGAAACTAGCCAGACCTAATTCTAAAATAGTAGACAATTTATTTGGGTTCTCACAGGGAAGGAGAGATAAGGGTGTCAAGCAAGAGAAGTGGGTGAGCAGGAAGCCCTATTGACTTTTCCCCTCTGGCAGACTGCGCCCCCCTCAATGTCTCAGAGTTCAGACTTTCAGCTTTGATCCCTCTTCTGGCCAGCTGCTGGTTTGGTCCCTACTCCTGAGCTAACTAGCTTGAGTACTCGAGGCCAGGAACAAGTTAGGGAGAGAAATAAATAATGAGATTGAAAAGGGGATCTCAGTGGACAGCCTTCAAGTCCCTGCCCACAGTATCCACTATTGGCTCTGTGCTGTTGTTGAGAGCTGAGTGAGAGATATCCAGGGGTTCACAGGGAAACAATTGCTCTCCAGAGGGACCCAAGCTTCTTCCTAGACTGAGAGACCTGCTTCTTCTCTCTGGCCCCCAGTTAGAAGTGAGGTGAAGAGAGTGATCAGTTGGAGTTCCTCCAGCTTTAGATTCCCTCCTGGAACTTTCAAGTTTTTTTTCTTCTTGCACCTCCCCTGCTTTCTCTCTGCATCTGATTTCTGTCAGAAATTGCTCCTTGCACAAATTGGATTACTCCTCTCTTACAGAATATGTTGGAGGAAATAAGAACATTTATCTTAGACAAGAGATTTGGCTCATTGGTAGAAAGAGTTCTCCATACCAAAGAAGTCAACAAAAATAAAAAATTTTAAATAGTATATCTAAAAAAATAACATTAGGGGGTCCTTAACCTAGCAACTCTAAACTTTCAAAAAAAGACATTTTGATAAATGCATTAAAATATAATTGGTTTCCTTTGTATTGTATGCATGTGATCAGAGGCAAATTACTCAACCTCTAGATCTCCGTTTTCTCTTTGTAAAATGTGCAAAGATCAAATTAGACATTTATACAGGCAAAGCTCATTTAATATTAGGAAAACCATCAGCATAATTGACCATCTAAAAAGTCAAACTAACAGAAATCATGATTATCTCAACAGATGTAGAAAAAAATCTTTGATGAAATACAACACACATTCCTACTAAAAATGCTAGAAAGCATAGGAATGAAAAGGCTTTGCCTCAAAATAATAAGTAGTATTTATTTAAAACAATCAGTAAGTATCATCTGCAATTGGGAAAAGTTAGAAGCCTTCCCAATAATATCAGGAGTGAAGCAAGGATGTTCCTTAACACCATTATTATTTAATATTGTACCAGAAATGTTAGGTGTAGCAATTAGAGAAGAAACAGAGATTGAAGGAATTAAAGTAGACAATGAGGAAACTAAACTAGACATTTATATATTCTGTCTCAAAAGTCTTAGTGTCATATTCAATGATTAATAGTTTGATAGATTAAATATAAATATAAAATTAAATTAATAACATAAATATAATGATTTAAATTTGCAACTTGTATAATATACGTGTCTCAAAAGTCTTAGAGAAAGTTTCAACTCTATAGTTAAAGCTTAATAGATTTAACAACTTAAAGCTTCGTATGAATGTAAACTATTGTTATTATTATTCTACAAGACAAAGCATATCTTCCCATAGAATAGAATGCCATGGCTGGAATGTGACAATTAAAAATTCTAAAAGACTGGGTTCTGGGTAAGAAAATCAATATATTAATCATTCTAGAAATAGCCAATAATTTAATTAGTCAATGATCTCTTGCTGATCAAAGACATTCAGCATTTTAAGTCATGAAATAAAATTTTAGAAACTCATTATTGAGCAATCCCTTAGACATGTCTAATTGATGAATATCTAATGGGCAGGAAGACTATTTTTTTTTTTACAATGGCTCCCTGATTCCTTCATGATGATTGAAGATCACTTGCCCAATCCTAGGATTCCAAAGACTAAATGAAGAAACTAGATTATGCATGATCAAGAGGGACACTGTCCATTCACCCAAATGCTGCCTACCTGAGGATGCTGTGATGCTGGCCTCCCCAGATATACTTCGCTTCAACAGGTGCTTGTTTAACTAAATAAGATGAAACTCACAATCCCAAATTCAATCTTCCCAATTTTGGAGGATACTCTGGGGCAAGGAATGTAAGCAAATGTCAGTAGAAATGAATGAAGAAAGTGGTTTGAAAGATTGACTGAGCTTCAACTAAAAAAAATATACAACGCATTACTTAAAAATAGAAATAACACAGCATTAGAAATAGATTTTCTCAGGAAAAAGAGTCATTACCTTCTAGTGGTAAGCTTCTTTGGACATATAGCTAGGCCTGGCTCAGAGCCAATGCCAGCTTGTAATCAGAGTCTTCTGGTTGGAGGAACTGTCAGAGCTAAGACAGGGTAACTCTACAAGGGGATGAGATCCTAGTGAAGAAAAATGAGTGGAGGTTTTTTCCTAATCAACAGTATTAAATTATTAGAGGTTAGGTTATCTAAGAAAAGGGGACCATATGGAGTTACTAAGGTTTGGGGAATTTAGAGTGAAAGGTTAGCTGGTGGAATGGAGAGAGTACTAATTGTCTGTGGAGTTAGAAAATGCAAGCTAGAGTGCCAGGCTAGATTCTTACTAGCCATCTGGGCAAGTCATTTCCCTCTCTGAGCCTTAATTTCCCTTCCTATAAATTAGGCGCGGTAATATTTTGCACTCTCTATTTAGGAAAATTGTTGTTGGGGAAAATGTTTTGGAGAGCTTTAAGTGCAACAGAAGTGTGTTATTATTAATAATAAAGGTGGTCTGTTTCTCATGGAGTAGAAGAATAAATACCCAATTCAAGCATTCAGAGGATGACATTTTAATGAGCTCAATTTTTAAATTAGAGCAAAAGATTGTAGATAAGCTTCCACATTTCCTTCTATATTTGGAAACTGTAGCTCTTAGTTTCTAATGGACCTCACTGAGTGGATGATGAATTAAGTCTTAAGTGCTTTCCTAGTTCACACTGTCTGATAGCATGCCAATGTTTCCCAGTAAGTTATTTATTTGCCTCCTTGGCACTATATACTAGAATGAAAATGTATTTTTCAGTATATAGCTCCCAAACTTTATGAAAACATTTCCTAATCAATTCCTTATGATCTGCCCAAAGATGTTTTTTTTTTCTAACTGGGTGTGGGTCATCTCCCCAAAGTCCAAGTATGAGGTAGCAGCCCCTTGTTTTAATCCAGCAGAGAAGAGAACAGGAAAATGCTGGATAGAGAAATAGGGTTCAGATCTTGGCTTTTCCACTTTCTAGCTGTGTGATGGTGGACATGAAGCCTCAATACTCCAAACCCCAATTTCCTCAACTATAAAATGGGAGGTTGGAATAGATGGACTCTAAGGGCCCTTCCAACTCTAAATCTATGATTTTAGGACTGGCAGAGACCAGCCTAGAAGGATAAAGGGGGTTGCTGCATATAGACATTTAGAATACATCCATAGGAACAGGGTTAAATCAGTGATAGAAGGAATTTTTAAAGACCACTTCACATATCAGAGGCAGTGAAATACAGTGAAAAGAGGCAGCATTGGATTCAGGAAGATTCATATCCTATTATATATATGTATATATATATATATATGTGTGTGTGCATATACATATATACATATATATATGAATCCTAGATTCATATCCTATTCCCTACACCTACCAGTTGTATGACCTAGGAAAAGTCATTTCCTCTCCCTAACTGGGCAATTTTGTCAGTTATAGAACAGTTGCTTATTTGCCTTGACGGATAGATTTTCTATACTAGGAATTCTTCAAATTGAAGAAATCACATACATATGTAAATGCTGTCTATGACATGTATGAGGTGATGCTTACACAACTACACAAGCAAACAGAATATATAACTTGACATCTATGATTTCATCATAATTCCCAGAGATCTAAGTTTAAAGATAGCCTCTGGTACTTTTGAGATGTATTTATTACCTTGGACAAATCAGTCAACCTCTCTGAACTTCCCCTCAATTTTCCTTTCTATAAAATAGAGATGATAACAGCACCTATCTCAGAGTGTTAATATGGAGATCGAATAATAAATGTATATAAAGTGCTTTGCAAACCCTAAAGTGTTGTATTATTATTATTATTATCATCATCATCATCATCATCTATCATCACATACATACAGGTCAAGGTATATCTTCTTAGAGATGATGTGATCCATAATTTATTCTTTTTTGATTTGATTTGATTTGAAAAATGTGATCCATAATTTGTATCCATCCAAGCATCCACTGCTGAGAATCTGCCACAATTCCTGGTTGAACATGAAAACATACAACTACAAATGTGTGCTACTCATAGTAAAACAGGTTTTTCCCAGGGGCTGAAAAAAAGGAACATTGTAATTGGGAACACTGCATGGGCGTACGCAGCAAGGAGCATTCTGGGCTGGAAAGCATTAAGGAGCGGGTTTTACAGTACGTGAATTACCACTGTACAGTTTTTCTTTATGCTCCTTCCTGGTGGAAGAGACAGTTACAGCATTCTCCCTGGAGGCAGCTCGCCCATTAGATTCCTGTTGGTTCAGAGGAACCTCCAAAGGAATGAGGGGGCTGGTGTGGCTTTTAGAACACAGATGTCCGTCTTGAGCCTGTGGGGGAAAATGCCTTGCCCATAAAAGCACACCTCGACACATAATCTCAGGGGGCGATTTCTGACTTGGAGCTTGATTGGTGGAACAGGACTACATTTTAAAAGGGGAATGGGGGGATGGTTGGGGGGGGAGGGAGACATGTCCAAAGTGCTTGCTCCTGAAATGGACTTAGGGCATTTACTCAAGAACAGGAAACAAGTGAATTACATTCAATTCAGGAGATGGAGACAGCGCATGGCTACAGGGATTAGTAAAGACATATGGAGCCTTTCTGTGGACAGGTGTTAGCCAGCTCCCTAATAGAGAGGTTCCACATCAGAGACCCCAGCCTCACACCTGGAACTAATTGGCCCTCTTGTTGGCAAATTCAGTAAATAGGCCGAAGATTAAATAGGCCTCCGAGACCGAACAACCACTTCCATTCCGAAGTACAGTCAACCTGAGGGCAGAAATGAGGGTTAGTGAGGAGGGGGCACAGGGAAAGTATCTGCAGGCCCTGCACCTGCTCCACTGATGGGCTTCAAATCATAAAGAGCCCGGAGTTTCCAAGAGCACAAAATCCTTATGTGTGCTTTCATTGTGCTAATGATTATTTTCTAAATGGTATTGACCCAGTTTTCAATACTCTGCAATGAACATATTTTCCCATTTAAAATAGCTGGCATTTGCTAAAGTGCTCCTTGGACACTTTGAGGGTGTTGGGGAGTGGGGAGAGAGCTAGTACTTCGGTGAAGTTTTTTTTATTTTGTCAATGTGAGTTCCTTCCCCTACCAAGCCCTCCAGGCCTTCCCATCCAGTGTGACTCTTGTCCGTGTTTCCCCATATGCTTCTGGTTATTTTAATATCTCAGGAATACCAAGGTGCCACTGGGGCTCGCCATCTGTAGCAGCTCATTCTCACTATGTGACAAGCCCACCTCATTTTCTAGACCGTGCAAGTATCTCTGTGATAATGTCCTTTATGCCACTGCTTCTTATACCCAAGTCACTGCCAGCAATAGCTACAACTATTAACTCTAATCAGGATCTTTCTATCATCCATCAGGCTATAAAAAGAAAGAAAGAAAAGAAAGGATGATGCAGAGAACTTAGAATCCAGAGAGTGGGTTGAAAATTAAGCCTTGACATTTACAATGCCAACTTACAATGGCTGCCACTTTATTTCTCCAAGAGCCAATTTCTTCATCTATAAAATGAGAATAATATGCTTATACTAACCTACCTCAAGACTGCTTTGAGTCAAGGGCTTTATAAATCATAATATACACATAAATGTCAATAACTATTTGCAATTTAAATTCTTCTGAGAACATGGGCCTCTAGGATTTATGGGCACACAGCATCACCAGGAGTTAAAGAGATCCTCTTATCCACCAGCCAGTCAATAAACATTTGTTAAGTGCCTACTATGTGTCAAACAATCTGCAAAGGACTAGGAGATACAAAGAAAGGTAAAAGTCAGTCGCTGCTCTAAAGGAACTCACTGTCTAAATGGTGGAGACAACATTTAGACAGTGATACTAAAACAAACCATATTTAGGAAAAATGGTTAATTATCAACAGAGGGAAGGCACTAAAATTAAGGGGCGGGGTGTCAGGAAAGGCTCCCACTGGCAGTAATCTGAGATCACTGAAATCACTGAGTAATTATTGTGAGTGATTCAAATTGATTGATTTCCCCTTCTTCAATGTAAAAAAAAAATCTGGCTATTTATGATTCAGACAGTATTATTTTCTTCTTTGGATTAAATTAGCAAGGAATTCTTATTAATATTTTCCAATATCTAAATAATAATTAAAGCTGTCCAAATGTCCTTAGAACATGGAACAGTCAAGTAGTGACTTAATGTATACCATGTAATTTTAGCTAATGACATTTAAAAAATTTTTTTGAACCAGGTTTGTAATTTCATGATTTTTAACTCCTGGGGAGGGAGCATTCCACCAACTCTACCACCACCCCAGTACAGATTCCTACCTGCTTTGGGACTTGTAGTCTTAGAGAGTTGCCTTAGGCACGGAGAGGTTAAGCAATTTGCTTGACAGATACCTTATGTCAAAGGAAGAATCTGAACCCAGGTCTTTCTGGATCCAAGGCTAGACTCTAATCTCTATGCTTGGAAGGCTTCTCAACAAAACTTAAGAAAAAGGCAGCTGGGCTGTGGACATTTTCAAATACATTGCTCTGGGCAAGAAGCAAATACAACCTACAGTTGAATTTTGAACCACTGATTTGAGATTCATGGAACCTTTTCAGCAATCCAACCTCCTCCTGTTTTACTTCCCCTTCCTTGAAATAATGAATGCTGAGAGAAAACAAACATGGAGACACAAAGAGAAAAGGATAATAAACTAGGGACACAGAAAAGAACACAGCTAACTAAATCCTGTAATATATATTTTCTTCTTTTCACTGTATTTCTGCTCCTACTTTCAGCCTCCTTATCACATATTAACTCATAAAATAACAAATTACCTTGAGGCTGACTTACTCACACACCAATATCATCCCTCCACCTCCATGAGAGACTAAGTCCTCTTCTTACTTCTGACTTCCATGATTCTTCCGTGTAGATTGAATGGTTTGTAACTAAGACTTTCTGTCTCTTGTTTATTCATAAATTCTTCTCCTATCCATAAATATAGATAATATATGCCCTGTTATCCTCATTTGTTTATGGGATCTCCCTTTGTGACAATGTCATGTCTTCATTTTGATCTTACCTTGGTTTATATTTAGTTTTGACAAGACTGCTTTCCAGTTTTCCCAACAATTTTTCCAGATGGTAAATTCTTATTCCCGTACCTTTACTTGTGTCAAGAACAAGGTTATTAAATGGAGATTGAAAGAATCCACAGATCACCTCCTGTACTTAATCCCCAACTGACAACACCCAGGAATGTTATAGCCAAATTCAAGAACTATCAGACATAAGAAAAGATATTGCAAGCTGCCAAGAAGAAGTCATTCAGATACCACGGAACCACAGTGAGGATAATGCAGGATTTGGCTGCATCCACACTGAAAAGCCTAAAGGCATGGAATATGATATTCTGGAAAGCAAGGGAACTAGGTCTACAACCAAGAATCAACTACCCAGCAAAACTGACTACATTCTTACAGGGGAAAGTATGGTCATTCAACAAAATAGAAGAATTTCAAGAATTCGTAAAGAAAAGTCCAGACCTGAACAGAAAATTTGATGTCCAAGCACAGAACTCAAGAGAATCATCAAAAGGTAATTAAGAAAGAGGGAAAAAAGAAAAACAAAACAAAAAAAATTTTTAAGAGACTCAATAAGTTAAAATGATACATACCCCTATAAGAAAAGTGGTCATTGGGAACTCTTAAAAACTATTGTTATTACCTGGGCAGCAAAAAGAAGTACACTTAGAGGGAACAGTGACAAACTGTATAGGATGAAAGGACAAGACATAAATAGGTATATAGATATAGATATATGCATGCATAAAGGCATACACATGAGTATGCCTATATATACATATATATATATATATATATATATATATATATAACTAGAGCTTAAAATAGGTTAATATTAAAAGAATGGGAAAAGAAACAAATGGGGGTAAATTTATATGTCACAAAGAAGCTCATGGTGGGAGGGGAGAGAACATCAATACACTGGAAGGGTAAAGAGGTCAGAGACAGGAAATACTCAACTTTTACATGCTTTGAAATTGACTCAAAGAGGGAAAAACAATCCAATCCATTGGGGGCAGAGAATAGATTTGCACCCTATAGGGGAGTAGAAGGGTAAAAAATGGACTGGTGGGGAGGGAAGTGTACAAGGGAGGGAGGGGGCAGGGGGTTAATTTTAGAAAGACTACAGGAAAAATAATGGGGAATTGTAAGGGAGGGGGGCAAAAAGGGAAGTAAAATAAGGGTGGGAACTAAGGGGACTGATTAAAAACAAACATTGGTGTAGAAGGAAATAGTAGTAGTCTCTCGGGAACCGAGGATGACAATTGTCTTTGTGCGTTTTTGTGCACAAAGACACTTGTGCATGAAGATTTAAGTGGAAAAGTCGATGAATAGAGACAGTCCCCCTCTCTTGGCATTGGAAGCCTGGGTCCATTGGCATGAAAAGTCATTACACCTGGAGACTTCCTCAGCTGCATTGGATGGCTGTGTTGTCTTTTGTGCTCCAACACGCCCTAAGCACTCCACAGTGCTTTGCTGCGTCGCCCTCTTAGCCATTGAACTTTCTTGTTGGTTTCTTCCGCCTGTTCCGCTGAAACAGTCTTCACATGCTGGGTGAGCAAAGCCCTGGTTCGCCAGGGGTCAATGACGACCCGATGGCTACCCTCACAAGGTTTAGCCGGCCTGTCAAAGCCATTGCCCGGGGTGTGGCCGCTGCCACCTGCTAGAAGCTACTGGGAGCCACAAGTGAGAGCTGGGTGTCAGGTGAGGGTCAGAGGCTGGAGAGCTGCCCTAGGAGGGCACGACAAGCCCTCCATACCAAAGATATTACTCCTCCCTGAGCACCCCATACACCCCAGAAGGAAATAGTGAAAGAAGAAAAGGCAGGAACAGGAATAGAAATCAAAATGCTGGGTAATAGACAGCTAGTAATCACAACTCTGAATGTGAATGGAATGAACTCACCTATAAAATGCAAGCGAATAGCAGAGTGGATTAGAATCCAAAACCCTACCATATGCTGTCTACAAGAAACACACATGAGGAAGGTAGATACGCATAGGGTAAAAGTAAGAGGGTATAGCCAAATCTATTAGGCATCAACTGATAAAAAGACGGCAGGAGTCACAATCATGATATCTGACAAATCCAAAGTAAAAATAAATCTAGTTAAAAGAGATAGGGAAGGTAATTACATCCTGATAAAAGGCAGTATAGACAATGAGGAAATATCACTAATCAACATGTATGCACCAAATGGCATAGCATCCAAATTTCTAAAGGAGAAACTAGAGGAGCTTAAGGATGAAATAGATAGAAAAACTATACTAGTGGGAGACCTGAACCTTCCTCTTCTGAACTAGGTAAATCAAACCAAAAATAAATAAGAAAGAGGTAAGAGAAGTGAATGAAAGCTTAGAAAAATTAGAGTTAGTAGACATGTGGAGAAAAATAAATAGGGACAAAAAGGAATATACCTTCTTTTTAGCAGCACATGGTACATTCACAAAAATTGACCATGTATTAGGGCATAAAAACATTGGAAACAAGTACAAAAGAGCAGAAATAATAAATGCAACTTTCTCAGATTATAATGCAATGAAAATAATAATGAGTAAGGGAACATGGAGAGGTAAATCAAAATTAATTGGAAATTAAACAATATGATTCTCCAAAACCAGTTAGTTAAAGAACAAATCCTAGAAACAATTAAAACTTCATTGAAGAAAATGACACTGATGAGACATCCTTTCAAAACCTATAGGATGCAGCCAAAGAAGTACTCAGGGGGAAATTTATATCCTGGAGTTCATATATTAACAAATTAAGGAGGGCAGAGGTCAATGAATTGGGCACGCAAATTAAAAAATTAGAAAGCGAACAAATTAAAAATCCTCAGATGAAGACTAGATTAGAGATCCTAAAACTCAAAGGAGAAATTAATAAAACTGAAAGTCAAAGAACTATTGATTTAATAAATAAGACTAGAACCTGGTACTTTGAAAAAATAAATAAAATAGACAAAGTACTAGTCAGTCTAATTAAAGAAAGGAAAGAAGAAAACCAAAGTGACAGTATCCAAGATGAAAAGGGAGACCTCACCTCTAATGAAGAAGAAATTAAGACAATCATTAAAAACTAATATGCCCAATTATATGGCAACAAATATGGCAATCTAGGTGATATGGATGAATACTTGCAAAAATATAAATAGCCTAGACTAAAAGAAGAAGAAATAAATTACCTAAATAACCCCATATCAGAAAAAGAAATTGAGCAAGCCATCAAAAACTCCCTAAGAAAAAATCCCCAGGTCCAGATGGATTCACAAATGAATTCTATCAAAGATTCAAAGAACAACTAATCCCAATATTAAACCAAAAAAAATTGACAGAATAAGCCAAGAAGGAGTTCTACCAAATTCATTTTACGACACAAACATGGTACTGATCCCAAAGCCAGGCATGTCAAAAACAGAGAAAGAAAACTATAGACCAATCTCCTTAATGAATATAGATGCAAAAATCTTAAATAGGGTACTAGCAAAAAAGACTCCAGCAAGTCATCAAAAGGGTCATCCACTATGACCAGGCAGGATTCATACCAGGAATGCAAGGATGGTTCAATATTAGGAAAACCATCCACATAATTGACCATATTAACAAGCAAACCGACAAAAAATCACATGATTATCTCAATACATGCAGAAAAAGCCTTTGATAAAATACAACACCTATTCGTATTGAAAACACTAGAAAGTATAGGAATAGAAGGGCATTTCCTAAAAATAATAAAGAGTATATATCTAAAACCATCAGCTAATATCATCTGCAATGGGGATATACTGGAAGCCTTCCCAATAAGATCAGGAGTAAAACAAGGATGCCCATTACCACCTCTATTATTTAACTTTGTACTAGAAACACTAACAGTAGCAATTAGAGAAGAAAAAGAAATTGAAGGCATTAAAATTGGCAATGAAGAGACCAAGCTATTACTCTTTGCGGATGATATGATGGTTTACTTAAGGAATCCTAGGGAATCAACCAAAAAGTTATTTGAAATAATCAACAACTTTAGCAAAGTTGGAAGATACAAAATAAACCCACGTAAGTCATCAGCATTTCTATATATCTCTAACCCATTTCAGCAGCAAGAATTAGAAAAAGAAATACTATTTAAAATCACCCTAGACAATATAAAATTCTTAGGAATCTATCGGCAAAGACAAACACAGGAACTATATGAACACAACTACAAAACACTCTTCACACAATTAAAACTAGATCTAAACAATTGGAAAAACATTGATTGCTCATGGGTGGGATGAACTAACATAATAAAAATGACAATCCTACCCAAATTAATTTACTTATTTAGTGCCATACCCATTGAACTACCAAAAAACTTCTTTACTGAATTAGAAAAAAAACATAACTAAGTTCATTTGGAAGAACAAAAGATCAAGTATATCCAGGGAAATCATGAAAAAAAAAATGCAAAGGAATGAGGACTTGCAGTGCCATATCTCAAACTATACTATAAAGCAGTGGTCATCAAAACAATTTGGTACTGGCTAAGAGACAGAAAGGAGGATCAGTGGAATAGACTTGGCATAAATGACCTCAGCAAGACAGTTTATGACAAACCCAAAGACCCCAGCTTTTGGGACAAAAATCCACTATTTGATAAAAACTGCTGGGAAAATTGGAAGACAGTTTGGGAGAGATTAGGTTTGGATCAACACCTCACACCCTACACCAATATAAATTCAGAATGGGTGAATGACTTGAACATAAAGAAGGAAAGTATAAGTAAATTAGGTGAATACAGAATAATATACTTGTCAGATCTTTGGGAAGGAAAAGATTTTAAAACCAAGCAAGACTTAGAAAGAGTCACAAAATGTAAAATAAATAATTTTGACTACATTAAATTAAAAAGTTTTTATACAAGCAAATGTAACTAAAATCAGAAGGGAAGCAACAAATTGGGAAACAAACCTCTGACATAGAAACCTCTGACAAAGGTTTAATTACTCAAATTTACAAAGAGCTAAATCAATTGTACAAAAATCAAGCCATTCTCCAATTGATAAATGGGTAAGGGACATGAATAGGCAGTTCTCAGCCAAAGAAATCAAAACTATTAATAAGCACATGAAAAAGTGTTCTAAATCTCTTATAGTCAGAGAGATGCAAATCAAAACAACTCTGAGGTATCACCTCACACCTAGCAGATTGGCTAACATGACAGCAAAGGAAAGTAATGAATGCTGGAGGGGATGTGGCAAAGTAGGGACATTAATTTACTGCTGGTGGAGTTGTAAATTGATCCAATCATTCTGGAGGGCAATTTGGAACTATGCCCAAAGGGCGCTAAAAGACTGTCTGCCCTTTGATCCAGCCATAGCACTGCTGGGTTTGTACCCCAAAGAGATAATAAGCAAAAAGACATGTACAAGAATATTCATAGCTGCGCTCTTTGTGGTGGCCAAAAATTGGAAAATGATGGGATGCCCGTCAATTGGGGAATGGCTGAACAAATTGTGGTATATGTTGGTGATGGAATACTATTGTGCTAAAAGGAATAATAAAGTGGAGGAATTCCATGGAGATTGGAACAACCTCCAGGAAATGATAGAAAGCAAAAAGGAGCAGAACCACGAGAACATTGTACACAGAGACTGATACACTGTGGTACAATTGAATGTAATGGACTTCTCCATTAGTGGCAATGCAATGTCCCTGAACAATCTGCAGGGATCTAAAAAACACTATCCACAAGCAGAAGACAAACTGTGAGAGTAAAAACACCAATGAAAAGCAACTACTTGACTACAGGGGTGGAGGGGATATGACTGAGGAGAGACTAAATGAACACCCTAATGCAAGTACCAACAACATGGAAATGGGTTCAAATCAAGAACACAGGTGATACCTAGTGGAATCACCTGTTGGCTATGGGAGAGGTGGGGGTGGGGGGAGGAAAAGAAAATGATCTTTGTTTCCAATGAATAATGTTTGGAAATGACCAAATAAAATAATGTTAAAAAAAAGAACAAGGTTATTATCATCTTGTATTCCTTATGTTTTCATTTGCATCTGTCCCAACTACTGGAATGGGCTCCTAACTTAGCATTTTGTTGAAGTCCCTCCCTTCATTGATGGCCCAGGTCGGGTGCCACCTCCTTCATTAAGCCTTCCCTAACCACTTTGTATCAACTCAACCCTTCTCACAATACATATCATGAACACATACACACACCTCTCTATGTTGTGATACATACATGTTGGCATACATATATACATACACATATATCCACATACATACATGTACATATTCATATAGAAATAAATATTGAAGAAATACATAGAAACATTTTAATGTATACGTGTGACTCAAATTCTTTGTACTTATTATTCATATGTGTACTATCTTTGTCCCTACATAAGGTTCTTCCTCCATTAGATTGTAAGCCATATGATACCTTTTCAATCATCATATCCCCAGTACTTATGATGGTTTTTATACACAGAAACATTGATAAATTGGCTTAATGAAACACAGCACATATTTTAAAACCTACTTCTAAGCTGAAACACCCTAAAGATGGGAATAACATACTGAAATTGTGCTGTGTCCATAGCTGTTTGTTTTTCTCCATTTTCCCCCCTTAGCTTTTTAGGAGATGATTCCACATCACAAATTCAGCATTTTTCAGGCCTGGTGTGGTGGTTTAAGCATGACACAGAGGCGAGTAAAGAAAGTCTTTAAAATATTTTATTACTCAACAAATGTGGCAAGAAAAATGAGGAAAACAAATGGAGTGCTCATTTCTGGAGCTTCTGTATTAATACAATAAACCAGAGACAGATTCCCCAGGCAAAACATAGCTTAGTGAGAAACTTTTTTCATTGCTCAGGATGGGCCAGCTCTTTACCCAGAGGAAAATATTTGACACAATTAGAATATTGAAACTTGGACTCTCAAAGAAATGTTGACTCTCATCTGCTCAAAACAAAATTAACTCAAAATTTCATAAGCAAACAGCAGAATAAAACAATCATGGTACAGGAAGGGATCCCAAGAAAATACCACTTTCAAGTTTCCTGCCTTGAATTCAGGTAGATGAATGTCTACATCAGCCAAGATGACAGGATAACTGTTTTCTTCTTGAAGTTTTCTGGAAGAAACTCTGGAGCCTCCCTTGGTCATTCACTCCAAAACTGAATCTCTCTGATGGCACTGAACTTCTCCCCCATGTCCTATTCAAATCTCTGCTGGTTTAACTTATACCACTAGTTCACATTTAGAGACATTTAGAGGAGACACGAGGGAAATGATAGCAAATATCTAAGCTAGAATAAATAGTGTTAAAGCCATAGTTCATAGCTAATAAGTCCCTATGATGATATAGTCTAGGGGAAAGAGAAATGAACATATCACCATCTCTCCACAGCA
Organism: Monodelphis domestica; assembly: GCF_027887165.1. Classification (NCBI taxonomy): domain Eukaryota; kingdom Metazoa; phylum Chordata; class Mammalia; order Didelphimorphia; family Didelphidae; genus Monodelphis; species Monodelphis domestica. The sequence continues at coordinate 112,342,782 of NC_077233.1, forward strand.
GCTGAGAGTGGGTAGAATTTAAGCCAGGTGCAATGGCATCATGGTGGATGATGAAAGCCCAAAAGACAAAGTCATACCTGAAGGAGCTAGAGTAGTAAATAATAATAGTTCACATTTCTACTGCGCTTTAGGGTTTACAAAATACTTTCCGCTCAATAGTCAGGACAGCTGGTGTCTGGCCTGGTGTCTCTCCCACACAGCAAGCCAGTTGGATCAGCCACCAGGCACTCCCAGGGAGATGCAGGCAGAGGGACAGCAACCCCACCCCAGTGGAGGAACAGAAAAGAGACAGTGAAGTAACCCTTTCTTGGTACCTCTCCCATGTTACTTTGGGGTCCATGATGAAATCATACTGATGGATGGACTTTCCCCATAACAACATCCATTTTTCTTACTTCTATTCAAAGGAATGTCCCCACCACCAGATACCTGATTCTGCCTTCTCTCCATGGTTTGTCAGTGTTAGACAGCACAACTTATATCTTTCCCCTTGAGTGATGGAACCAGGGAAAGCCAGAAGCAGTGAAAGGCTGCCAGAGGCATTCTGACTAGGGAATTCATAGAGCCTGGACAAGAACTTGATGTTCTGGGAAGCTTCTCACTTGCCCCAGATGGGGGATTCTAACGATTGCCAAGGGCAGACTCTTTAAGCTGTTTTATTATTTTCTTTAAAAATGCATTTTGTGGGTAAGTGCTGGTAACCAGCCCCTACCTGATGAACCAGCCATCATCAACTGAAGATGTATCCACTAAAGCCCCAGTTGGACTACCTCTGGCAAAGATCCTGGAAAATTTCTGGGCCAAAAAAGATGCAGCTACTGCCCCAGAGGTATATCAAGGGAGGGACAGTCTGATTATTATAGCAGGGTGCCAAAATATAAAGGGTATTTGTAGGTCTCCAAAAGCTTAGAAATAACAGCATTTTGCACTTAGTTAATAAAAATAATTAGTTGTGGGTTTTGTGGTTTTTTTTAAATAGGAAGCTATGAGATGGCAAGCTTGCCTTGGATATATCTTTCACTACTTACTCTAAGGGCAAAAATGGATAGTTTCAACTTTGTTTTGGCTTTTTGGAGCCAATTCTTTCCTCTTAACATCACCAACCACCCCAAATCCAAACCTAGCATTGGATGACCTGAAAATACTTGATTTACCAAACTAAAACATAGTCCTTAACTATAAACCTCTGGAGGAAAATTCTCCACCATTATGTTCACCTTGATTTAGCCCTAGTCAGTCTACCCCTCAATTTCTCTGTTCCTAATCCTATGCTATTGACCAACAATTTTTGCTCTACCATCTTTTTTAGTATTGGTTCCCTTTCAGCACCAAAAGAACCAAAGATGCCAGGTGCCATCTCCCTTCTTCCCTAAAGTATTTTTTCAAGTCTAATTCTACCCTTTGCTACTCAAACGATTGCTAGGGTGGGACCTCCACTCAAAATATCCTACATCTCTGATCTCTAGCTAGCAAATTTCCTCCTCTTCACCTTTCCTAGTGCTAATACAAAAATCACAAGCTGCCTAAGTGCAGATCATCTCTGCTACCTGCTACCGCTCCCCATTCTTTCATCCCCATCTGTTTTAGACTTCTCCAGAACAATGCCCAAACCAGCTCTCCTTTTCTCTACTATCATGTCCTCTAGAAGCCCCAGTCTATCATTTATAGACTCATTTTTATTCAGGTTTGCTCTAATATTCCTTGTAACTTTCACAAATCATGGACACTGGCTACCTCATCTCTCAAAAGCATTGTAACTTTAGGCATCATCTCCAGTATTAAATAAACCTTTCATGCCTTCCATGGACACAGGAATAGGTGGAAGATTAGGTATATTCCTTGTTCCCCACTGCTATTTCCAGATCTTCTACCACCATCACTTACCAACCTCTTCTTCCATGAGATTCACTCCATTCAGATTTATCCTGTCATGCATATATATTACCAACATGTGTATATATATATATATATATACATATATGTATATATATATATATGTATATAGTACATATCGTGGTTATCTGCCATATCTCAGTTCATTCTCCATCCTTTCTTAACATAGTATTTATCTCATAGCCTTCTTCACCCAGAACTTTCCTCTTATTCAAGGGAATGTCAATACTCATGTTGCTGTCTATTTACTGTGCCTCCCATTTCATCTGCTTCTTCCCTTCTCATAAACCATCAGAACCTCCATTAACCACCCATAATCTCCATTTTATCTCCACTGAACACAGAGAGGCTGTTAATGGGGAGCAGGCAATTGCCTCTAAGATTTAGGCTATGAAAGAATGAGATGTCTGAGATAATATCTTGAGAATGTGATGGGGTCAATTTTTTTAACGATGGGGAAAATATGAGCATGTTGCACTTAGTAGAGACAGATTTAAGATTAGAGAAAGGAGCATAAATAGAAAAGATAGGACAGAGAAGGCAATCAAAGGTTCACACCAGTCTACCCAGCTAGCCTCCTGGTAGTGCTGGCATGAGATCAGACTGGGCTACCATCACTTCTGGTTCTCTTAGGGCCATGTAGGAGTGTAACCAAAGGTTGACATTCTGGGTCAGTTAGGGTCATGGTCATTGTCCATAGGGGAGGTAAGGGTGAAAAGGCAAAATCTACTTTTCAAGAAGTCTACGGTAATGGTAAGTTAGGAACTGAGGGTTTAAGGCACCAAATTTTCCAGAAGTTTTGGGTAATAAATGCAAATATTAATAATGTGGAAATAGGTCTTGATCAATGACACATGTAAAACCCAGTGGAGTTGCTAATTGCTATAGGAGGGGGGTGGGAGGAGGGGAGGGAAAGAACATGAATCATGTAACCATGGGAAAATATTATAAATTAATTCAATAAAATTTTTCAGATAAATAAAAAACCAAAAATTTAATTTCAAAAAAACAGAAGTTTTAGGTAATAGAAACCACAATAGATCCTTAGCAGCAATTGTAACAGAACCTGCTTGAGAGCATCTGTTGACTTTTTTGAGATCAAATTAGGCCTTCTTGAGTGGACACCATTATTCCTATCCAACTACTTTAGAATTAAAATACAATGAGATTTCTCTCAGGGTCAAAGTTTGACTAGTAGGGCTATCCTGGTGTAACACATGAAAGGACCCCCACCTCCCTCAGGCCTTAGAGATCAGTCCTGAGGTCTTCAGCTCAATCTCCAATAACTCAATTACTCAATCTCCAATAACTCATCAGGAACTCTGACTACAGCCAGCCTGAAATAGATAATTGTAACCAGGAGATGCTGAGGACTCAGGAAGAAGACAAGTAAGAAAAACTATGGTTGGACTCAGAGACTAAGGGCTTTAATTTTGAGAGAAAAAGGGGGCATCCTGTTCCCCAACCAGGCTCTAGCACCTCATTTCCTATCCTTTGCATTCCAAATCAAATGCTACTTTATCCATAAGCATTCCCTGGTTTGGGATTCCCAGTGTTTGGGATTCTTAATTAGACATCAAGTAATAATTAGTTTTACCTCTCTAGTTCCCATTATCACATATTATTGTTAAATCTTTTTTTAACCCTTTATTGGACTATAAACTCCCATGGGGTAGGGATTGTATCTTCTCTCAATTTTGTATTTCTTCCTCTGCCAGGTATGGTTCTCTACACAAAACTTACTTTATGGCCTAAGATGATTATCAGGTCCTCATAGAGAAGAAATCACAATAGAAAATGGTTGTGGGATCCAAACAATTAATTCTATACCCTTATCTTTGTACTGCTTCAGAGAAGATATTCTCTGGGCTAATGCCCTAAACCCTTGTTCTCTCTCTTGATAAGAGCAGTTTTCACCTATAAGGTAACCAGTGATTTGGGACTCTGAATATACAATAAAAGGCAGGCTCTCTCTCCTCCACTTGCTAATTCCTCCCCAAAAAGAAATTGGGTATGAAAGTTATTCTGTCTCACAAGATACTAGAGATGGTTCATGCCAAATACTCCCTGAAGGTCCTTTTATTGAACTTGTTGAAGAGCAAATACAAGATTGCCTTTACATGGCTGGCACAAATACTCTGCCCATCACTGGCTCATTGGGGGAGGGGGATTACTCCCAGCTGTTTCAGAACACACAGGTCTATCCAACCAAGGTCAGTGATACTCTTTACAAACATAAGAAAGAATCAATTTCATACCGACATTCAAGTCCATTATCAGGAACGAAATGATCCCCTGATCAATTCAGTTCAATTGAACAAACATTTATTAAGCATCTACTAAATGCTAGTCACTGCGCTCTATTTACCCCTCTAGTCAATGGGAACACCAAAAGGCAAAAACAAATTGGTTCCTTCCCTCAAGGAGTTTTAGGAGGCCTTAACCATCAAACCGGTTAAAATTGTTCTTGCTATGATCTGTTTCATGATGCATTCTGACTCATTTCAACATGAACCCTTGAAAGACTCAGTGCCTTCTGAGTCAAGTTCAAACTTTCAAAGGACTCCATTAAATGGCACTGTTGTGCCTCTCCTGCCCTGTCCCAGAACACTCCCCTCCACATACTTCAAATTGGCTTCAAATTGGACTGTTCTTTGCCTTCCAAACATTTCCTGATTCTGACTCTGTGTTTGCTCCCACTGTTCCCAGAGTCCAGAATGTACAACCTTGTATTCCTTCCTTGTTGAATTCTTTCTCCTCCTTAGAGTTAAATTCAAGTGTTCCTTCCTAATGAAGTCTTCTCTGATTCAGTGGTTTGTAATGATAATGAATAATTGAGCTCAGCTCACACTGGGTACTGTACCTCTCTACTGCACTTATTGGGCAAAAGTCAGTGCTTTTGTGGTTATTTGTTTATGTGTCGTTCTCTCATCAGACTAAAGGCCAAGAAAGCAGGGAAAATGTCTGATGTGAATTGTGTGTTTCTTCCCCTCAGTGCCTATTAAGTACTCTATACAGAGTAAGTACTTAATACATGTTTGTTGTTGCTAGGTAAGCCCCATAATACTAAGGTTCAGTGGTGGATACTTAGCCTTTCATCCATTCCAATTTAGAATGCATCATTGGGCAGGGTCACAAATATGTGAATTTCCCACCCCCCAAGGGGATGAAGACCACCCCAAGTGCAAAACTAGAAGAGGGCTGGAAGAAGGTGTCAGAAATTCTCAGGGCTTCCCTTGTGATGTTCAGAAACATTACTATACTGCCCCCAAAAAGCTGAGGGGATTAAATCCGATTGCAGGTGATATCATAGTGAGGAGGGAGAACCAAACAAGGTCAAATCCAAGAGCAGGATTAGCATGCCTGCTATAACTAGAGAGCAAAAAAGAAAATCAGAGAACATTGTAACTGGAAAGAACCCTTCGAGATCATCTCCTCGAAATGTCAGCAAACTACTGTCCAAGAACCAAATCCTGCCCACCACCTGTTTTTCTCCAACTGGTGAACTAAAAATGGTTTTTACATTTTTAAATGCAATCTTTATTTAAAATGTAAAAACCATTCTTGGCTCACAGACCATGCAAAAACAGGAAGAGGGCCAGATTTGGCCTGCAGACTGTATTTTTCTGAGCCCTGATCTAATCCATCATTTTACACAGGAGGAAACTGATGCTCGAAGAGAAAGTAACTTACCTAACTAAGTTCATACAACTCTTTAATACTCCAGTCAGGTATAGATGCCAGGATTCCTGTCTACTAGTTCTATGCTTTTTTCATTAAACCAAGTTGAATGCTATTAGGGGCTTTGTAGATAAGAAATTTGAAATGGAAAAAGCAGAAATTTGGATATCTACCCATCCTTATCTCCTAGTCTTCTCACCTTCCCCCATCAGTACAAATAAGTAATAGTTTCTAGAGTGAAAATATTCCCAATGCTATGACACCCTCAGTTGTGTTCTTGGTTTTCCCTTCAATTCATTCCCTTTCTTTTATAAGCCCCAATTTTTCTTCCTTTGGCATTCCTTATTCAATTTCTACAATTGGTAACTCCTCATCAATTTTCTAGAACCTCTCTCCTTTACACTGCTCTAGCAGGACTAGCATCTCACTGGATTTATTTCCCTTGCAGAAACAAGAATAGGCCAGCCCTCCACCAAGGTGAATCAGCTATTCCACCCTGGAGAACTAGAAGGGAGTTAGTGAGATATTCTTCCTTTAGTTTCTTTTATCAGGTTACCTTGCTGAACACAATAAAATCATATTGGCCATATCTTTTAAAACTTAACCCCCCTTCCCCCCACTGATATCCACTGGGTTCCTGGGACAGTTCACATCTGGCCTTAAGTGATCTTAATTAGAAGTTTTTGCAAATTATATCACTGGGAAAATTTAAGCCAAGAGCATATTGGACATGTCAGACATACAGATGTATTTACAGTGACCATATTTTCCAAACCAAAAATCAGGGCACATGGTCCAACAGTACTCCAAGGCCCCAAGGAGTTGGGCCCTCCCCCTCGGTCCCAAGGAAATAACCCTGCCAGCTGACATAGCCTGGGAGAGTGTTTGATTAGAAGCAAAGGATATTACTTTTGCAAATCCTAGTTAAAGGTACAGTTCTTTTTCTTGAAATCAGAACTGACCCAGAAAACTCCTCCATGCGTGATCACCATAAAAGAGATTGACAGAACTATAGTATTTCTATTTGGTTAATAGAGACTCAGAGAGATGATTTTGAGTTTTCCCCCAGAATATAATCCCTGTGACAAGTTCTGAGTATCATGAGTAAACAGCCAACTCAACATCAACAGAAAAGATCTGTGGGCCACCCTAGCTAAAGCCAGTGATGTCATTTCCTTTAAGTGGGTGGCCAGTGGTACTCTGTAGGGTTAGACTGCTTCTATTTTTGCCTACTTGGATAAATGACAGCCAGCTTATGCCCAGCCCCCTCTTTCCCTTGAGATATTATCTTCTTTTGTGAATAAGGTGATGAGGAACATATGTTGAGATTGAAAGAAAAGAGAATAAATTAGGAAGATGAGTAGTCAATATCATGCCTGCCTTTCTCCCACTAAACCCATTCTTTTTCCAAACTTCTTTATTTCTGTTAAGGGTGCCATCTTCCTTTTAGTAATGCAGGTTCACAACCTCAAGATCATTCTCAATTTTGCTTTTATCTCACCTCACATATTTAATTGGTTGCTAAATCTCACAATTCTACCTCCACAACATCTCTCAAATCTGTCTCCCTCTTTCTACTCATATGGCCACTAGTTAGTTCAATATCTTGTCATCTATTCCCTAAAGTTTCACAACAACCTCCTAATAAGTCTACAAATTCCTTTTTCTTCTCTCTCCTATCCATCCTCCATACACACCCATGCTGCAATTCACTCCCTCTTCATCACTGCCATCTCTTAGAATCTCCAACATCCTTCAACTTCCAACTTCCTATTTTCAATAGGAATAGTTTTTCCTGATTCCTTTACTTGTTAGCACTTGTTTCCTCTTCTCCCATTTCAAATTATCTAAATGGACTCCTCGAGTGATCTGTTTAGTCCCAGAGTGGATTAAAAGTTCTTTTTTCTTTGTATCCCTGGAACATAATAACACAGTGTCTTATATATAATAAATGTACATCATGATAGTACTTAATATATGCTTGTTGGATTTCTTTGGAAGGAAAATTAAAGATATGGAATAATGACCTTATTGTCTATGTGATAATGGTGGAAATGATTTAACTATTCTGGGCCTCAGTTTTCTGCTCTGTAAAATGAGAGAGTTAGACAAGATCATCTCTGAATCTCCCTCACAGCTCAGGATCCTATAATGTCTATATATTGCATAGGCTATATTTTCACCATGAAAAATATGGATGACTTCAAAACAGTGCCATGATAAAGGGGTTAGACTTAATGATTTCCAAGGTTCTTTCCAATTCACAATCCTATAACCCATGCCTGCTTAGCCCACATTTAAGGTACCAGGAAATGAATGACAATGGCTGATTATTTTAGAATACAAAGAGTTAACTTGAATGTCTATAAAATATTCCTCACTGGAGTTGTATAATCTCACTATGGAGAGAAGGAAGCAAAAATTGGGAAATATTTTAATGGTAGGTAGAGTTGAAATTCAACCATATAAGCAAGAATATCCTTGTTACATTGACCCCTAAAGAAGCCCTGAGTCAGGAGCAACACTTGATTGGAAATGAAACTGGTCACAATGCTATTCTTTCCTTATGGTTGGCTTCCACTCTGTTTTATTCCAACATTGCGTTTTACTATGAATCCCTATACTTGGATCTTGTTTATACCTGCAGTGGTGTTCGCATTAGATGGCCCCCAAAGGAAAACACGACTATTTTTTTAAGAGGATAAGCAAACGAAGTTGGTTTTGGATACAGTGGGACCTAGGGCTTGCCTACTTTGTGAGCAATCGGCTTTTCAAAAAGGAAAAAAGCTCATATCACAGCATGTTTGGAGGTGGGTGTGTGCTGGGAATGCCCACTACTGGCTCTTTGTACATGGTACCTCTCCCATAAACTGTCAGTTCTTTCAATGACAGCTAAATACACACATTGTACATGTGTTAAAAATCAAGCATACCATGCCCAGCTCAGATTTCATCATACTGAATCACTTCATGAGTCAGTCCCAAGCCTCAAATACATATTAAGTTGCTTTAAGGTAAAATGAAAGGACAGGGGCCTGGGAGGGGAAGAAGGAACTCAGGGATCTGAGGAGATAGGGAAAACCTGACCCTGACTTGCCAGAAATTCTGATTTAAGAAATTCCACTAGGGAAGTAAGGAACTAGAAATAAAGGGGGTGTCTACTATTTGGGGAAAGACTAAACAAAGGTGTGGCAATACAAAGTGGAATATTATTGTACAAGTGTTTAAATTACACACATTAAGAATCAGAGAAACATGGGAAAATGTATATGAATTGATGAGTGACATAAGCAGAAACAAAGGCTAAACGCAGGAAAAAACAATCAAAGAAAACTGAAATCTAAAAAAAATGGGAAAAATCAATAAAGGTCCTAGGAAGAAGGGAGATAGGAAATAAGCATTCATTTCTTACTATGTACCAGTTATAGTAGTAAGTTCTCTACAAACATTATCTCAATCCTCACAATAACCTTGAAAAATATATATTATTATTAGTGCTATTTTACAGTTGAGGAAACTGAGGTAGACAGAGGTTAAGTGATTTGTCCAGGGTCATACAACTAGTAAATATCTGAGTCTAGATTTGAACTCAGATCTTGATGATTTGAGGTCCAATATTCTATCTACTATGACTTCTAGCTGTTTAGTTGCTTCCTTGAGAAGAGATAATGAAATAGATTGCCCTCTCCTTAATATAAAGATAGGTCACTCTTATGGTAGAATGAAATTCACAGATGATATCACTGTATTAGGGGTCTGTACTTAACTGTTTTTCTTTATTACGAGTGGTTAACGAAAAGAGGAAGGGTATTTCTAAAAATGATTGTGACATAAAAACAAAATCTATAAATAAAATTTACTTTAAAAATACCACCCCCCAAAATACTCCTATTATGTGATAGCAAACTTTGGGCTTTTAACCTTCAAAGGACTCTCAAAACCATCTTGGAACATTAGTCCAAAATAGGATTAGAGATGGTGATTTATATCTCCTCCAATATTAATATCTGGTACCATCCCTCCACCCAAGAGACAAGAAAATAGCCAAGACTAAATTGAGTTCCAAAGCAAATTTAGAAAACCATTGTGCCTCAACAGGGGGAACAGTCAAATTCATCTTCCTTTAGCCCACTTGGGAAGATGATCTCTGCCTGACACAAATAAACACATTATGCAACATCCCAACTAGAACAAAAAAACTTATCTCGATAATTTTAGCTGTTGACACTAACGTTTTTGCTATTTGAGCCTTAACTTGGAGCTAGGCTATGTCCTCAGCCTCTTTTGATGTCAAATATGCAGCTTGGACATCCATTTTTAAAAATAATTACAAAACAATGGATGGAACTCTCCTCATTTTCTAACACAAATTCTTTGAGACAAAGGGGTTCCTCCCAATCCATTCTGCTTCTCTGAGTGCCCCCCCTCCACCCCTGAGGACTTCTTTGTTTTATAAGAAGGCAAAAATCAATGTCCAAACTTGTGATATCCAGTAAGGAAGGCTTGAAAATATTAGTGAAAACCGAGAAGTAGAGAAGCAGCATAAGAGGAATTCCATATTTATTCAGCACCTTTAATGGGCTCAGTTTTGATTTCCTGGTGTTAATTCATGGGCAAATCATAAAACCTCTCTGAATCTTGCTCTGTTCAGCTCTAAAGGCAAATAATAAAATGTAAACTTCTAAACCACAAAGTAAGGAACAAATGAGTAATAATCACTTCTAACAACTTCTATGAAGTAAATGATGACCATGTATGTAAATAAGGAACATTGTAAATTACAAAATAATATATAAATGTTAGCTCTTCCTATCATCAATTTTATTCATGCTACATATTAAAGAGAGGGGCAGAAAAAATTAACTGAATATGATATCCAAGATATATAGGGAATTGAGAGAGATGTAGCATGCTAGTGACTAAAGTATCAGATTTAGTGTCAGGAAAACCTGGATTTAACTCTCACCTCTGACCCTTATTGTGTGATCATGTGTCATTATTATTATTGTTGTTGTTGCCATCATAATCGTTATTATTATTATTACATACTATTATAGATTATCATATTATACTTGGTACATAATAAATTCTTAATATTTTTTCATTCATCCATTCATGGACCCTAAATCAATATACCTACCAATGCCTAACATCTCTACTGAATTTGTATCCATTTCTCTGTGACCCCATTTGGAATTTTCTTGATAAAGACACAGGCATAGTTTCCGATCGCCTTCTCCAGCTCATTTTACAGATGAAGAAACTGAAACAAAAAAAGTTAAGTGATTTTCCCAGTCACACAGTTAGGGTCAGAGGCTATATTTTAATTTAGGAAGATGTCTTCTTAACTCCAGGTGTAGCACTCTATCCACTGTGCCACCTAACTGACCTCTCTTGAACTGCTGTCCCAAAACATTAATTTCCTGCTTTGCATCTCCATTTTGGATGTCTCACAGGGATTTCAAATCAAACATGTCTTCAATAGGATCCATTATATTTCCACAAACCCATTTTTGAGAGTACCACCTCCTTCCAGTTATCCAAGTTCATAACCTTGAATTCATCCTCTAGTTTTTCCACTCCTCTTGACACCCTGCCTCATCTAATCAATTGCCAAATCTTGGCAATTCCACCTTCCCATCATCTTTCATATTCATTCCTCTCTCTACTCATCTATCTACTAACTTATTTCAATCCTTCATCACTTCTCATTTGGACTAGATTATTAACTCTTTGGGGGTGGCGACTATAGTTTTGTCTTCTTCTGTATAGCCAGTACTTAGCAAGGTTGCTGGCACAATAGTCACTTAATAAAAGCTTATTGGCTTGACCCATTTGGCTTTTTCTCCCTATTTCTAATCTATCCATCATATATTGGCAAGTCGATATTCTTCAAGTAAGACCATGTTACTCCACTCGAAAACCTTGAAAGACACCTTATTGCTTCTTGGATCAAAATTCAAAATTCTCAGCCTGACTTTTAAAGCTTTCTCTAGTATGCTCATGACCTACATCTCTTCCTGGGTATTATTTCATATTATTTACTTTAGGTAGTCTTTATTCCAGTCAAACTCACCTGCTAGGTATTCCCACATAAAGAACAGTGTTTCATTTCTGTATTTTTACATATTTAGTCCTCCGTGAGTGAAAAATGAAATCCCTTTTCATTTCTGCCTATCAGAAGCCACAGTTCACTGTGGTTGTTTCCTCCTTTAAGAGGCCTTTCTTAATTCCTCCAATTTTTGGTGCTGTCTCCCTCAGGAAAATAGCTTTTTAAAAAATTATCTATTTTGTACCTACTCCTCTGTGCACCTCTCTATCTTTTTAGTGGAACATAAACTCCTTACAGGCAGGGATCATTTGGTTTTTGTCTTTGTAGTCCAATTTTCACTATGAACATTTACACATTAAAAATTAGCTACATATCAAGGCATGATTATGTTTTTATTTATTCTCTAGACTTGAGAATGGCCTCTGGATGGCATAGTGGGTAGAGCGCCAGGCCTGGAGACAGGATGACTCACTTTTGTGAGTTCAATTCTGAATCTGGCCTTAGACACTTACTGGCTGTGTGACCCTGGGCAAGTCATTTAACTTTGTTCGCCTCAATTCCTCATCTGTAAAACAAGCTAGAAGAGGAAATGGTAAAGCACCCCAGTATCATTGCCAAGAAAATCCCAAATAGAGTCACAAAGAATCATACATGACTGAAACATCTGAATAACAAAAAACAAAAGACTTAAGAAAGTGATGGAGAAATGTTAATAATGCAGATTAAACTCAAAAATATTCTATTTGTATTTTTTTTCAGTTTGTTAAATATTTACCTGCACATGCCTTCTTGTACCTAGTAGGAGCTTAATAAGTTTGTTAAATTAAAATTAACTGAATTCTACTATTGTTTACTTTTATTCTTTTATTACCCTAAAAAACTTCAAGATGGGACAAGGGCAAATATTTGCTAACACATTATTCTATGAACTCATAAGCAGAAAACCAGATCTTTGTCTCATCACAGTGGGAACCTTACAAAGTCATGCATCCCCATCAATAGAAGTGGTCCAGCAGAGAATGGACAGACCCTTTGTAACTTTGAAAAAAAAATTTTTTCCTGTCTTACCTCTAAAATGAGATTGTTAGATTATAATAATCACAGTCACTTCTGGTTCTAAATCCTTTAATCTTATTATTTAAGCCTAAATTATATTTTTTTAAAGTTTAACATCCATAAAATTAACATAATAATACTTCTAGTACCCATAACTGTAGGCAATTAAATGGTATGAGGATAGCATGCTGAACATGAGTCAAAAAAGATCCAAGTTCAATTTTTTTCTTCAGATACTCTCTGTGTCTGGGGAAGTTGGTTAACCTCTATCTACCTCATTTGCAATATAGAGATAATAGGAGCACCTGTGCAGGCCACTTAACATTTGTCTGTCTCAATTTCCTCATTTGTAAAAGAGATAATAATAACACTTGCCTACAACAGTTGTTGGGAAGATCAAATGAGATGTCTCTAAAGCGCTTCACACACACCTCAAAGTACTATATAATTGCAAGTTATGGTTATTTTTCATTATCTTCTAGGGTTGTTGACATGTAAAGCATTTTACAAACTTTAGTTACTTAATTGATGATGTCTATTATTGTTATAAACCCATTCCATCATTGGACACATCAAACTGTTAAAATGGTTTTCCCCATTCATCCAGTGACACCTCCCTTTTGAAAAAATGATGTGTCGTCTTCTCCCTCTTCCCCAGGTTTGATCCATTATTTGCTTATTTCTGAAAATTCTCTCAGATCTTATTGGCTATTGTGAATTGAAAGATTATAGAATATTAGAGCTTGGTGGGCCCATAGAGATGTTGTTGATCAAGGAAAATGTAAAGTGATGTTTCTTAATTGAATGGCACAGAAAAATTCTAGACTGTACTGCCCCCACCCCATAGTCAAGGAGGAAAAATGGCTACATTAACTGCTCAGGATATTAGGTAATCTGAGTAAAAATGTTAAAGGGTATTCTGGGTACAGAATGGTGCATATGCTATCAGATACCATCGTTGAGATACTTGGATTTGCCTAAGTGCTTTCCTTGGTTTTACATGGATGCATATCCAGAAATAACTATGATATTTTAAAAAGGTATTAATAAAATGTAGCATTCAAGAAAAATACATACATTCAGAGGTTAAAGAGCTACAAATCAAAAATATATCTTCAGGATACTATTATGGGCGACCAGGTAATTGATAAGAAGATAGATTCCCAAATCAATAGGCTGTAGTTGAGAGCAGGGGCTGCCTTTTGTATTTCACTGATTACCCAGTGCTTAGCACAGTAATTTGCATATAACAGGTATGTAATAAATATTTGTTGACTGTCTGATGGATCAAACAATTTTAAAATTGAGTGGTACTTCAGAGACTGTGTGGTCCAAACTATTCCTGATTTTTTAAAAATCTCTTCTATATTATTACTAACAAATGGTAATCCAGACCTCAAATGGAAGGGCACCTACACATTCCTTAACCAGCTAATTCCACATTAGATGAGTTCTAAATTAAGTTGTTCTTTTCAAAGTTAAGAATTTTTTCTTACATTGAGCCAAAATTTGTATTTTTGTAACTTCCATCTATTATTTTTAGCTCTACCCTCTAGATACTTGCAGACAATGACCATATCCTCACTGTCTTCACTTCTAGATATTAAATATTCCTCTTTCTCTTCACCAAATGTCATATGACATGGCTTTGTGTCCCCTCATTATCCTGGCTGCTCTCCTTTGGACATATCCCAGTCTTTCAATTACCCTCCTAAAATATACTTCCAAGAACTGAAAACAATACTCCAAATGTGGTCTGCCCTAGGGAAGACTCCACTGGAAATATCAACAACTTCTTTCTGGATACAATGATTCAATTAGTGTGGCCCAAGATAACAGTTGCTTTCGGGTATACTATGTCACATTGGTGATGTATCCTGAGCTTGCAGTCCACTGAAATTCCCAGTTCTATTAAAATGCTTGTTGAATGACACAAATCATTGTCTGGCCATGACTCCTCTATCCTGCATTCGTGTGTTTGCTTTTGTAAATGCAAGGGTGGAACATTGATGCTTTCTCTATTGAGCGTCATCTTACTAGATTCGATTCATCTTCAGAGTCTATTGGTTTTGATGTATATTAACTCTATCATGCAGCAAATTCTCTCTCTCAGCTTCATGTCATCTAGAAATCTGACAAGCATGCTATTTATGGCTTTCTCCAAGTAACTGATTCATATGCCTCAGGAAGTCACATGCTGTGAAGGATTACCTGGGTCACACCTCCTGGATCCATTAAAGATATTTCTTATCTAAGGCTCCTGAACCAGAGGAAGCCTGCCTGGACCCAATGAATTATTTTCCAGATCTCATAAAAGAGTTCCTAGCCTAAGCAGAAGTTGGAGTCATGGACCAATGAAGGTCAAAGCCACGATTTGGAGGCTGTACCTTCACTGGTACATATGCTAGTGAAGTGAGCCACAGAGATTTGGGGGAAAGTCTTGACTTTCTAGTGATTCTAGTGCATTCTTCAGGTTGAGCTTTCTCAACCATTGGATAGTATTTTCGATTTGGATAACAGTATAAGTGCCTGGGAAGGGAGGGTCTCACCAAAGAGGAGGACTGTTCGACTCTCTGACACTCTCAAGTTATTCTCTTTTGTCTAAGCCAGAGGAGGAACCAGGATAGTATTCTAAGTCTGGAGGACTAGATAGGATCCTAGAGTGGCAGCAGCTCACTAGAGTAGGAAGGAGAGTGCCATGATTATATTATCGGTTTGGGTACTAGCTTTTCTCATTTTGTCAGATTAAATAAAGCCTCTCCCATATTTTATATTTCATTAGCCTGACTGCTTGTTTTGGGACTGACGGCCTTTATACATTTGTTGTCAGGACAGAAAGACAGGCCAAATTCTTCATTTCCTAGGGAAAACCTGGGTGGGGATAGGGTACAATCCAAAAAATGTAATTATTAAAAGGTCCCCAAGATTGAACCCAGTCACTGTAAACTTAGAGCTTTGGTCCTGAGCCATAAGTTATAACTATAATATAAAATAATACATCTGAAGTGAATAAGAAAACTGCAAGCTGATTACTTCACTCTCACTACCTTCACCCCAAAGCAGGGGATATTCATGGATAAGGTAGGAGTCAAAGGGACTTGGCTGGGGCTGGTGATGGGAGAAACCATTTCTTCCCCATTACAAATCATGTTTCTCCCACAACATCACTTTCTGCTATTATAGGGCAACCTGGGTGTGTCTCATATAGCTGTTTACAGTTCAAAACCAGAAATATTGCATTACATCGCCACGAGGGGAAGCACTGAAATATGAAAACCCAGCCTAGAGCTGTATTCCTCTGGGTATCTCTGTTATGGAGTGCGAGAGATGTCCATGTGCTTGTTAATGAGTTGTTCCTGAGGAGGGCATGAAAGGCATAGCTAACAGCTGGAAGGTTAAGGAGAGGGCAGGACTGTTGTCTTGGGTAGACTAGGGCCCAGTGGTCAGTTTCCCAGTAGATGCTGAGCAGGGAATTTTCATTCCATTCATGAAGTCTCCCCTCTGTGACCATCTAAATCCTCCCCTGCTCTGCTCAGCACACACCAAATTAAGCATAAAACTGGATGACTTGGGGGGCTGATTTTATTTGGAATGTTAGACTTAGTACAATATATGAGAGTGACATGGATCTACTTATTATTTTTGTCAAGGCAGGCACTTTCTGAAATGAATAATATGGCTGTGAATAGAGTAGCTAAAAAATGTGGCACTAGCTATATTGTAGGTAGGTTTTTGTTCAAAGGAAGGATATCTTGTAAATATCAATTCTCCTATCACCCAACCTTAAGATCAACAAACATGATTGTTCCTCGTGTTCAGATAGAGACACTCAATAAGATAATACTTTGAAATCATCAGCAGAGCTGAGTCAAAACCAAGAGTCCTGGAATCTGTCACTTCTCCCCATACCAGCAAGACATCAAAATCCAAGTTAATTCAACATTTATTAATTGGCTACTATGTGTAGATTGAACTGAATAAAAATAATGATAATTTCAGAAAGACATTCAACATTATCTAAATAGTACAGACTAATATGCCACTAAATAAAATTATAACAAAGCACATCAATAATAACTCATATTTCTAGAAAAAATTTAAGAATACATAAACACTTTCATTCCTTAACAAAGCACCATCTTTGCAACAACCCAGTAAAATAGTGTAGGAATCATTATCCCCATTGTACGGATGGGGAAACTAAGGCTTTGAGAGTTAATTGTCAGTTAATAAGTGGTAGAGTGGGGATTTGAATCCACTTCTCACTTCAAATTCATTAATCTTACCAACTCACTAATAAACAGTTTTATTTAGAAAAGAATATTTGTTACAACAGAGAAGGTGTGATACATGTTAGTAATATTCATATCATGTTTGGTTCTCTTCTGAAGGAATAGGTTTTTAGGGCATTTGATAAATTCCTGTTGACTGTTTCCTCAAGGGCAAGGGACCCTTTTTTGTGACTTAATATTAAGTATTTTGCTCAGTGCCCAGCCAATAGAAAACTTTTAATAAATGCTTGATTAATGAGATATTATTTTAAAGTGCTATGTATTAGCCACTATTATTATTGTCATCAAATACCCAATGATGTATTGTGTGTCTATTGTCAAATACTCTGAGAATTGGATTCAAATCCCAATGATAACACCTGTTAATTGTGTGGCTGACACCTACTCTCTCTAAGCCTTAACCTAAGTTCTAAAAGATCATATAATTTGTGAGCAAAATGATTCATGTTTCTCCCGTGACAACTCAGACTCAAAAGTCCAATGGCAAAAGGTAATTAGCTACATTGGTAGAAGGAACAATCACACCAATCAAATCAGAGATCCTTAGAATATTGAAGTAAAATAATCCACCTTGGTATACAAGGCAGCCAGGTTAAAATATGGCAACCAGAAAGCAACAGGTACTCAATATAAATTCATTAGCTGTTCAAATTAGCCTTTCATGGTAAATGGTAGTGTTCCAGAGTTTCTTAAAGCATTGAAATGATCTCATTACCAGTCCTTAAGTCCTTTCAGTGGCCTCTTACCATTTTCACCCCTGCAGGTTTAGCCCCATCCCAGACTCTGGGACTACTGGAAGCTTTTGGAGTGGGAAGAAAACTACTGACTCATGACTCAGAAGATTTATCTCCACCTCTAATCTGCTGCTAGTCTCCTGACCTGGATTTCAAATTCAATTAATTCAACATTCATTAAGTTCCTACTCTGTGCCTAGGGCTACATTAGACTTTTTCCTTCCTCCTTACATCTCTCCTTTCCTTCTTCCCTTTCTTCCTCCCTCCCTTTCTTTCTGTCTTTCCTCCTTCCCCCTTCTTTTCTCCTTTCCCTTCTTCCCTCCTTTCTTCTTTCCTCACTTTCATCCTTTCCTCTTTCTTTCTCCACTTCCCTCCTTTCTTCTTTCCTTCCTCCCTCCCTCCCTTTCTTTTTTTTCTTCCTTTCTTCTACATATGTTACAATGCCTTGTACATGGTAAATGCTTAATAAATGTTTGTTTAGTTGGATTGTGTTTCTGCTTGCCTGTGCTATATGTCCTGTAAGAAAAATATCACATTATATGAATGTATATTTGCATTTCTGAGGCACAGAATACCTCAAAGATTGGGGAAATGTTGAGTATGCCTCAAAACTAGTGATAACACCTTTGTAACCCTTTCCTATTTTCTTCGGTGTACCTGTATCAGATCATGGCATTCTGCAACAAGTCAAAGAGACTTTCACTTGGAAGGAATGTTAGAGGTCATTTAACCCAAATCATTTAATTTACAAATAAGAAAATAGGTTCAGAATAGATAAGTGATTTGCCCAAGATCACACAGGATTCTGATAAAGGCAAATAAATCTGGTAGCAATGTACAAGACAACAGAGAAAGGCAACCCAGTGAAGAGATCTCATTTGAATCCACATTTGAAGGGAGAAGGCAGAAGGGAGAGAAAACTTCCAAATGACCATAGCAAACTTACCTCTGCTTTGACACTAGCATTTACCCAATGTAGTCAGGAAATCATACAATTAAGGAAACGTCGGCTATTCATGAACACACACATTCCAGGTCCTTTTCTGAGAGCCCATCTAGAAAGTGACTCCTCTGAATAATTCTTTAATGAAACTAGTCCTTTCCTAAAGAAAGGGAGAAGCAATTCTGCTCTTCTGTTCTGGAACTCATGTTCCAGCTGTAACACAATCCCCCTCTCCAGAGGCCCACAAAGAAAAACCCATTTTCACCATAAACAGAAAATACCAACTCAAAATATAATGATGATAATAATAATAATAATGACCAGCATTTATATAGCACTTTAAGGTTTGCAAAATACTTTTAAAATATCTCACTTGAACCTCACTACATCCAAGAGTTAAGTAAAATTATTATTCTTGTTTTGCAAATGAGAAAACTGAAGCAGGAGAGGTTAGGTGACTTGCCCACAGTCACATAGTATGAAAATGTCTGTGGCTGCATTTGAATGCAGATCTTCCTTACTTCAGGTCTAGTACTCTATCTACTGTGCTACCTAGATGAAAATGCAAACTCAGTGGCAATGTAAAATTTCATCTTGTCTAGGTTTTTAACATTTTCTTATGGGAAGTAGATTCAGCCACTTTAAAAAGGCGGAGAGGCACATAGAAAAGTTAACTGTCTTGGGAAAAGGAGAACCTAAAGTCTGGTTCCATGGGCACACTAATATGTTGTGTGGCTTCAGGCAAGACACGTTCCCTCCCAGTCATCAGATTGCTCAGTTCTGAAATGAAATGGTTCAACTAAATCATCTCTAATGTTCCTCCCAGCTCTAAATCATTTGATTTGTGAGAGTGTTATACTGAGATTCTGAAAACATGAGTGTTAGTCTCAGTTTTGCCAATAATTCGCTGAGTGACCTTGGACAAATCATCTGTTCTCTCTACTCATCTATAAAATCAAGGCACTGAATTATGTTTTCAAAGAAACTCTTTATAATTTAATTCTATTCATATAAACACTTCTTGAGATCTCATTCCTGCCATGGATAAAGGGAGCAAATATTAGACTCCATTATCAAGGCTGACCCATGGTTCAAGTTCAAAACATTAAATTCACTGTGATAAGACAAACCAGAAGAAGGCTTAAAGATAAGTGTCAGTATCCCCATGCAAAGGTCCTTCTCTATTACACTTCTGTCAGCAAAGCAATGTTTGGCTTCAACTATTTTCTAGGTGTTTAATAGTTAAAAATTTCTCAGAAAAAAAATGAAAGGATAAAAAATTCAAAACAGCTTCCTAATCACTTCTAAATGCATCTAATTCTTCGCCCTGACCCTCCCTTCCCACCCCACCCCCCACTCCCTTCATCTTTGAGATTTTTCTGAGATAGCTATGACTGTGTGGCATGTGAGCCTTTCCCACCCCACTAAAGGTCTGGTATGCACAGGTATCTATTTCATTCATGCCTGGCGATGATCCAGTGACTGAGAGTTGTCAAGGAGCTAGGAAGGAGACAAAGGCTCTGCCCAGTTCTGCATGAAAGCAGGACTGTGAGCATGTTCTTTTCAAAATCTGAGTCCCATTTTCCTCTTACATTCAATTCAGCATCTCTTTCGCATTCTAATGTTTGATCTACTCTGGCAGTAGATCCCTTCCATCAATCCCAAAGTCCCTTTGTGATTCTAGTATCCTTAGGTACTGAAAAGTCCCAAATCATGTTCTTTACTTCCATTCTGCTCCATTATATTATTGAAAAATCTTTTCCATTTTCATTGTACCAGGCAAAGGAAAGTTGTACTTCATTTCCCTAATGTTCCCTTCCCCCCCAAAAGGTAGAGCCAATGGGAGTTCTTTTATATGATGGAAATATGCAAAGAATTCAGAAGATGTGCTAATGCAGTTTGAGCTAGGAATGCTTTTTATATAAGAAAAGTACAGAGCAAAGAAGTCCGAGAGAGGAGGGAAGGCGAGAGTCAAATGAGTACACTTGGGACAGCCAGAGATCCTGAGCATGATAAGCTTATTCCAAGACCCAGGTAGAACTAAGGTCATGAGGTACCAAACAAACAAAACTATTTTAACTCTTCTTTACATGGTGACTAAAAATATTTGGGGGAAATATATATAGATACATTGACAATATGATAGACAGTATGCAGGAATCAACAGAGAAATTAATCTGGGACCATAAGACTTGGGTTTGAATCCCATATTTACAACTGACAACCTGTATGACCTAGAATAAATCACTTCATCACTTTTCTTCTCTGTTTCCTCCACTGTAAAATAAGGTTAAGCTAGATTAGTTCTTACTCAAAGGAGCTCTTCATCTGTGCCTATAAGCTTTTTAAAATATTCTGGATAACTGTGCTTGAATACAATTGCTTTCCTTTGAAATCTGCCTTGTTATGTATGCTTCTAAGAACATTCTTCTAGAAAAGGGCTACCATAGGCTTTATGAAACTGCCAAAGAGTTTCACAACACAAGTAGCTGTAGTTTAAATGATTTGCAAGGTCTCTCTCAGCTCTAAATCCTATGGTTCTTTTGACTTTGCATAGTCTGTCCCTCATGCCAGCAATGCTCTTCCTCTTCACCTCTCCCTCATTTCCTTCAACATCTTTTGGGAATTTCCTGATCTCCTTAGTATACATTTCTCTACTCAAATAATCGTGTTTATCTTTACCTCTTCACATGTAGTATCCTACCAACAGAATGTAATCTCCTTAAGTGCCTGGACAGTATTTTATTTCTGCCCTTGTATTCCCAGTGTCTAGCCCAGTACTATGTACATAGTTGGCATTTAACTTCTTGTTGAGTTGCATTGGATAAACCCTCATGTGTTCCCATCCTTAATACCTAACAAGAATCAGGTCATTATGGAGCTTAGGTATAAGCATATCAATGACATACTCAAGTGGATTTAGAACATTCTGTTGAATGTTCCTGAGTCACAGATTTTTTGGCTTCATTCTAGCCAAGCAGACTATAAGGATCTATCCAAGACTAATATAACTTTTGTCCTTAAAATTAACTAGCATTTAGAAACTATAGTCCTGGTAATACATGACTTTTTGAAATTAAAATTCTTTATCAGGTGAATTCTCCTGATATTATGAACTTAGAACCTGGAAGATCTCCTGGTTTATAACAATATAAAGGGAATAGCTACAAAACTATCAAAACTGAATGTTGCGAATTATAAATACCAAGTTTGTCCCCAAAGAAAATAAGAGGGAAAATACTTCTCACATCCTTCACAAAACCTGAAGTTGACAGATTTTGGATCATTTCAAATATCAGTTATTTTGGATATATAAATCAATTTTGCTGACTTTTTTTCTTCTTCACATCCTTAATATTTTTAAGTCTCTATTATAAGAAATGGCTCTCTTGGAAGTGGATAAAGATATAGGACATTAACTATGCAATGTAAAAACAAAATATATTAACAAAAATCTTTTTTAAAAAATAATAATCACCAAGTCCACCTACCTTGTTTTGTAAATGAGGAAACTGAAGACTTCAAAATGGGTAAAATCACTGTCCAAAGTCAGACAGCTATTTTACTAAGTGGCAAGAGTAAGACTAGATTCCAAACCTCTAGATGGATCAGTTTGGTACTGTTCTTTTTACTATATTATAGTTCCTCTTAAAAACAAAAACATTCTCCAAACACAAAAACACATACTCATACATGCATATACTCCAAAAGCTACTGAAAAATCAAGGACATATCTTTTTAACACTCAGATGGTTTTCTATTCCTGTTTCTGCCATCACATAGGGATACAGCATATTTTTCCCTTTTTTATTATATGCTAAGTAACCACCACCACTAAGAAAAAACTTTTAACTATACAAATGCATAAACAAGATTAAGTACAAAACCACAACTTCTACATTGCTTACAAGTTATTTAAAATACATAGATTGCATGTGTATGTGCATGTGCATGTGTAAACTGCTTTTGATTGCCCTTTGGATTTGTCTTACTTGAATACTTTTTCCTCCTGATTTTGGGGCTGGTTTTTTTTTTATGTAATCATGGTATGTATTATTCTTATTCTCTTCTCTTTTCATCTCTTCATATATTTCCCTTTTTAAATATTTCCAATATTTGTTCATTACATTCAAATATCACAATCTAGTACCATTTAATCATTACATTTAGTTGTGTTATTTCCAGTTTTTTTGTCATAATAAAGTTTCCATGAATATTTTCATACATATTCAGCATTATCCTCTCAATAATGCCTTTAGGACCCAACATGCATGAATAATTTTACAACTCTTAATATATAATTCCATCATCTTTAAAAAAAAAATCTATCATTTTAACCCATCTAGTTCTCAGTTAACTTATGTTACCAGGACTATGTTTTGCTAGACTGGTCCTTAGGCAAGAGATACAATTTGTTGTCAAGATCATACTCTTTCCAAAATTAAATCTTTCCAGCTTGGTCATGCATGGATCTTTTGTTCCAGTGCCATAATCCACCACATATTCAGGTTTTCCTCCATAATATGATGTGTTGATAAGATTTTTAAATTATTTTATTCATTTATTAACAAATTTCTACATAAGCTTTCCAAAGTTTAATGATCTACGTTGTTTCCCTCCCTTCTAACCTGTCCCCTAATGGAGCTGGCAAGAAATTCAATTCTGGCTTATACAGGTATTGTTACACAAAACATATTTCCATATTATTCATTTTTGTAAGTGAATAATCTTATAAAACCAAAACCCTGAAACATATACCCAGATAAACAAATGATAAATTATATGCATTCACATTTTTCCTACTCCAACAGTTCTTTCTCTGGAGGTGGATAGAATAAGACCCTCAGAATTGTCCTAATCATTGTATTGCTGATAGTAGCTAAGTCTATTATAGTTGATCATTCCACAATATTGCTGTTACTATGTACATTATTTTCCTGGTTCGTTCTGCTTATTTGACTCTGCATCAGTTCATATATGTCTTTCCAGTTTTTTTCTGAAATCATCCTATTCATCATTCCTTATAGCACAATAATATTCCATCACCCTCATATACCACAATTTGTTCAGCCATTGAGGAATATCCCTTTAGTTTCCAATTCTTTGCCACCACAAAAAAAGAGAAGCTATAAATATTTTTGTAAAAACACATCCTTTCCCATTTTTTTTGTCTCTTTGGGATATAGACCTAATAGTGGTATTACTGGATCAAAGGATCATTATTTTATAGCCCTTTGGGTATAATTCCAAACTGCTTTCCAGAATATTTGGATCAGTTCATAACTATGCCAGCAATGCATTAGTATTCCAATTTTGATACATCCCCACTCCCAACATTTATCTTTTTTTTTTTTACTGTCCAATCTGATTCTCAATTATTGGCCAATTTTCAATAATGGCCAATCTGATACATATGAGGTGGTCTCTCAGATTTGCATTAATTTTCATTTCTCTAACCAAGAGTAATTTAGGACACTCTTTCACATGATTATTGATAGTTTTGATTTCATTTCAAAAGTGCCTATTCATATCTTAAGGCAAGACTTTTATAAAATATTTATAATCTTTATGTCATTGTTGTCCCACCAGAAAGTACATTTGGATTGTGTGTAGGCTCAGGCTTAGATCTACTATTAACCGAATGCAAGTGTGTGAAGGTTCTTCATATATCTATCTATTTATCTTATCAAAAGTTCTAATTATCTACTTACCTTCTTTCTTATTTATTTTTTATTAGATTTATCTATCTATCACCCCGCCCCCGACTCTGTCTTTAATTAGTTATATGAATTTCACATAATTAAAGAAAATCATTCTATCCCTCTCCAATTTTTCTCTTTTCTAGTCAAAGTATTACCAATTTCTTCAACCACCACATATAATCTTGAGATCTTTCATCATACCATTTATTTTTCTATGGATGCTCTCCTGCTCATCCTTCTTAAAATTTAAAACACTATTCTAGATATTTGACTAGGGCACACTATAATGGCACTATCACTTTACAGGGATTGGTTACTCTATACCTCTGCCTAGTCCAAATATCACATTGGTTTTATTTGCTTTGGTTTCAGGAGTTTTTTTATTAGCACCTCAAACTGTTCATTCCTAATGAGAAGGCAAATTGCTTAAACTCTGAGATTTCTTTTTTTCAAATGAATTGCTATCTAGTCATGCTTCCATTATTTTACCTCATATAGTAATCTGATTGAGTTTATTTCATTGAAAATTTTCATTTAAAAGTAAATGACTTTACATTGATGCAAATTATTTTTTCTTTTTTGTTTTAACCCAACTTCTAGCCTATTAAGAGTCTTTGTTGTTGTTGAATCATTTTTTCAGTTGTGTCCAACTCTTTGTTTTTTTTTTTGGTTGTTTTTTTATAAACCCTTATCTTCGGTCTTTGAGTCAATACTGTGTATTGGCTCGAAGGCAAAGGAGTTGTAAGGGCTAGGCAATGGGGGTCAAGTGACTTATCCAGGGTCACACAGCTGGGAAGTATCTGAGGCCAGATTTGAACCTAGGACCTCCCATCTCTAGGCCTGGCTCTTGTGTCCAACTCTTTGTAACACCATTTGGTGTTTTCTTGGCAAAGGTACTGGAGCAATTTGGCATTTCCTTCTCCAGTTCATTTTACAAATGAGGAAACTAAGGTAAATAGGGTAAGTTCCTTGCCCAGGCTTACACAGTTATTAAGTGTCTGAGGCCATATTTGAAGTCTGATCTTCCTCACTCCAGGTTCTATGCTTCATTTACTGCATGACCTAGCTTTGCATAATCTCTATATTTGATAAGGATTCCACTTTTGATTTTGATTACATTCTTTCTCTTTTATGGCACAGTAAAGAGTGGGTGGAGGCTGGGTCAAGAGAATAAAAATTATAAAAGGATTTGAGAGAGGGAAAAATATAATTAACAATCATAAAGGAGATGATTAATGGAATGAACTCACCCTCCAAATAAATAATATTATGGAAATCAGAATCCAACAATATGCTGTTTACAAAACATAGCCTTAAATATAAAAATTAACAAGACTTAAAATGAGAAGCTGAAGCAGAATTTATTGTGCTTCTGTAAATTATAAAATGCAAAGGTAGCAGTCATATTCTCAGAAAAGGAAGTAGCAAAATCAGGTACATTTAAGATAAACAGTGTGAAGATTAAATTTAATTCTCCCTTGATTATAACAATGAAAACACCTAACTTTCCCCTGATTGTAAAGATTAAATTGTAACCCCTGACTATTTTTAGATTTAATCCCCATAAGTGTAAATACAGTACTTAAAAGTTAAGTATGAAGATCTGCCCATTTTATCTAATCACCAAAACTACAAATATTCCACTTAATCATGAAGTGGGAGGTCTGTGACCCACGCGTGTGATAGTGGATGACAAATCAGAATTGACTGACTGACTTCTGGGCAGTCCTAGAGCAAATCATCAACTGTATTTGGTAGACTTAGAATTAGGGGAAGGCATAGGAAGTGACACAAGAGAAAATATCTTTAAAAGGAGCTGTTACTTCCTGTGATAATTCAACTCTTCATGCTTTTGAGTTGAGGCTAGTAAAGAGGGACAGAAGGATCTGCTGACTGGACTAAAACATGGTGAGTAAAAAAGCTGTCTCTTAACTGCTGGCTTTTCTCTGAAGAGACCAGACTCAGGAAAGACCTATCATCTTGAGAGACACTTCCTGGGACCTTGGCTTTGCCATGGGCAGTTGAAACTAATTCTCCCTGCCTGGAGGGGCAAGGAGTAAATTACTTAGTGCCTAGGCTAGATATCTTACCCTGTCTTCTCTCTGATTTTTCTTCTTCATTCTTTCTATATTTTGTAAATAAATCTCTTTGGAATTAACTAAATTCCTGGTGACCACACTCTTAAATAATCAAGTCCAACCCTTTAAAAAGTAACCCTCCCCCTTATAACAGTGACTATATTATTCTCAAATGTAAAACAAATAATGAAATTATATCAATCCTTATCATATGTTGACCTAGTGGTATAGCAGTTAAATACGTAAAAGAAAATTTTCATTGACTTATAGGAAAAATAGGAAGCAAATTTATAGTAGGTGAGACCTTAATATACTTCTCTCAGATCTACATAATCTAAACAAAAAGACAAACTTTAGAACTTTAGAAAAATAGGCTAGATCTCTAGTGATTACTGAATGGTATATGTATTTCTCAACTATGCAAGTCACAAAACTGACCATGTTTTAGGCATAAAAAATTTCAAGTCAATGCAGAATGACTTAAATAGTAAATTCACCCTTTACCAAAGGAAAAAAAAACCAATAGATTATTATCAATAACATGATAATAGATTAAATAACTTAATAATAAAGAGTGAGTCAAAGAAAAAATTATGGAAACAAGAGAAATTTTTGTCAAAGGAAAGAACAATTAGACAACATACCAAAACTTTTGGGATGTAATCAAAAGTATGCTGAAGAAAAAACTTAGATATTATATATTTTAAGCAACAAAAGAGAGAAGGAATAAGTTGAGAAATAGAGCATGCAACTAAGAAAAGCAAATAAAATAAAACAAAATACAAAAATAGAAGTCAGAAAAGTCAAGAAGAGATTAATGGAAATGAAAGTTTAAAAAATACATTGAATTGATAAATAAAAGTAGGAGCTAGGTTAAAAAATATCATTATCCAGTTTGATTTTTAAAGAGAAATGAAACAAAGAAATAAAAAGAATTCCTAAAAAAGAGAAAAAAACAATTATTAGAAGCTCTTTGCCCAAGTATATGCCAACAAAATTGATCATTTAAGTGTAAATATTAGCAAAAATATAAATATTCAGATGAAAGGAACAAATAGAAAATGTAAGTAACCTACTAAATTTAATTATTTTTAAAATCCAGAACCAAAAACTTTAACAAGTCAATTCTGCCTTCCAAAGAACAAAGCAAACGTTCAAAGAAAAACTAAATCTAATATTATATAAACTACTTACAAATATAGAAGAGGATAGAATCCTATCAAATTCCTTCTCAAAGTAAGGGGAAAAGAATGAAAGAAAAAATAAGAATAGATTTTTTGCAACCTGGATTCAAGCAAATAAAACCCAACTCTCAAATGTATAGGCATGGGATATAGCTCAGGCACGATTACCTGATAACTCTCTTGTGCTCCACTCAATGTTCATCAAAATATTGGTACATCTCCCCCCAAAAGAGGCTATAACATTATACAAAAGAGACTGCACAATACAATTAGTTTGGAGATATGACAGGAAGGCAGAGTTGATACAATATTAAACCACTATGAACATAAGACCATAGTAATGACAAGAAGAATAAAAATCATGTTATTTTTATTAAGAAGCAGATCTATTGATAATATAGATCTTGGATTAATCTTCCTATGATCACTAGATCTTTGACAAGATAAAAACAGCTTTCTGTTAAAAACATGATTATATAAAGAGATGCTGAAAAAGTCTTTGACAAAAATAATAGCTATTTCTCTTTTTTTAATTAAAAAGAATAGGAATAAAAAGTCCTTCTGATAAATAGCTTCCATTTATAATCAGGAGCTAGTATTATCTATAATAGAGATATATTACCAAGTCTTTTGAATCATGCCAGAAATAAAATCAGGTTGCCTATTATAACCACTATTATTTCATATAATTTTAGAAATGCTAACTATAATATAATACAATAATATATAATACTATAACATAATATAATACAAGAGAATGCAATAAAATAGGCAAATGCAATTACTGATTGTATCAGATATAAAGGTCTAGTTGGAAAACCATGATTACCAAAAAAAAAAAAACAGTGATAAACCATACTTACCAACTCTTGGTCAATATTTAATTGACTAAAGGAGAATTTGAGATATAGTCAATGTGTGGATTTGTTTCTGCTTGACCATTCTAGCTTATTTTTTTTAAAAAAAGGAAAGGTAGGAGAGTAGAGAATTGTAGGGAAAGATAGGCTGTGATAGCAATGCCAAAAAAAAAAAAGGAGAAGAGTATATCATGAAACATTTAAAGGAAAAAAAAAGAATAAAAGGGAACAGAAGGAGATTCTAAGAGCAATACAGGCAAGCAAAATAGCTTTGAAAGTAATGTGCAAAATGTGAATATATTTTTAAACTGTAGATGAGATTTAAAGTTTCATTTATAATCTTTTTCTGTTCTCTGCATTTGGAAATGTTTGTGTTTGTTGGTATTCATCAAGTTCAGAATAACAAAAAATTAATAGCAAAAAAAAAAAAAACATTCATGGTCCTAGAGAGATCACAAATACATAGCCTAAAGTTTCTTGGCTAGAAAGGAAAAAGAAAAGAAAAGAAAAAGAAAAAAGAGGGAAAAAAAGAAAGAAAAGCAGCAGTTCTTCCACAGTAAAAGTTAGCAGCTCAGTATTATTCTAATATTATATCCCTCCAAAAACACTAAATTCATTCCGTTTCATAAACAGTTTAAGTTCAATTGTACAAAAAAATCTAGCCTAGTAGGGTAGCTGCAAGGCAACAAGCAGCTGTGGAGTGAAACAATTCCCATTTAGTGCCTGCCGAAATAACTGTAGCATGATAGCATTTCCTCAATATTTGGGAACTAGAAAAACTTGTCAGCTAATTAAGGTTTTCTTCAAATTAAGCAGAATGTTTTGCCAATAAGAACAGAGTTCAGAGACTGTTTTAGCGCCCCGTGTACAAACAGAAACCCAGCCCTTCTGTCCCTGAGTAGTAGGAATCCCATAGGAGGGACTCTTCCTGTCCCCTTGCAAATAGGAAAGGGAAGGAGGTCCCCTCAGATAGATTTGCTCAGGGTCCAGAATAGGAATGTGGACCTCTTCTCTTCCTCCTCCCCTCCCCTCCCCAACTTTGAATACATTTCTCGCTTCTTGTCTAATGTTTGGCTTTTACTTATCTGAAAGCCAACTCTCACACAGACTTGTTGCTTCGCAGGTGTCTTTTGTCTAGAGGCAGTTTTGTGTAATGGAAAGAGTGCTGAACTTGGGGTCAGGAGACTGGATTTGTATTCCAGCTCCAGCACTTACTAGCTGTGTGACCATGGACCAGCCGCCATTTCATCTCTATGAACCTTAGCTATTTATCCTGTGAAATGGGGATAAGAGCATTTATACTACGTTCCCTTCAAAGTTGTTCAGGGAAACACAATATGTAAACCTTAAAGTCCCAGGGGGAAAAAGTATATTAAGTTGAAACTTTTGGTACAACTTGAACATATAATTTTAAAATGGTGGAATTTTCATAGCTTCATCTGAAACAATCATTGAGTCCCCAAACCCAAAATTGATAGCAAGACCCTGGGGTCAGCAAATCCTGACAGAGTTTAGATGTAAACACACACACACACACACACTCACTCACACACACACACACACACACACACACACACACACAAGCCGTAACCAAATATACAGATCCTAAAATCTAAAGTTGGAAGGAACACTAGAGATTATCTATTCCACTCCCCATTTTACATGAAAAGGAAGCTAAAGCCCAAGCTGTTAAGGTGACTTTGTTCTATGAATGGCCAATGTCATAATTGGTACCAGATTGGGTTCTGGACCCATTTCCTCTGACTCAAGGAAGCTCTACTACTGAAAGTGGATTTTAAATTTAGTTTAATCTCATAGTTTTCAGTGACTAGGTTTGGGGGTAGAACAACTTTGTAAGCAGAGCTTAGAATCACAAATTAAGACAGTCTTGGTGAGTACCCAGTATCAAGGGGATTCCGGCTAAATCCTAACTCAAGAGCACAAAAAGCACCAGAAGCAGAGTAATTATTATCAATAGTAAGGCCAGCTGTCTTCACAGGCCATTTATCTAGCACTTGGAGAATTTCTCAGGACTAGGCAAAATTGATGACTGCTCTGCCCTTCTATTGATTCCCAAGGGTACAAATCACACTGCCAGAAAGACTGGAGATAGAACTACTACTAATTACAAAATCTTAAGCAGTAAGCTTTGGATCTTGTTAGAATCAAAAGCAAAGGTTTCAAAAGAGATGGACTTTAGAAGTGAAGAAATTGATTAAAAGATGGCATGTGAAAAGGGGTCTTGAACTTTGGGACCCCAGTTTCAAATATAAGAATGATGACACAGGGAAAAGGATGGAATGCACCTAACAATGGCTGGTTTTTAAAAATTGCCTTGAGTACTGCAAATCAAATCAAAAGAGTTCTAAAACTAAAGGGAATACGGGGCAGGGGAAAATGCTTATGTTCAACTACCATGCTAGATACCATGGGAAATAGCAATAATACAGTAATAACTGTAGGAAGAATAGAGAAAAGTGTCCAGAAAATGACACAAGACAAAAATCTGAGAAAGGATCCAACAATTAAAATCTCTGGCTTCAAGGGTGAATTTCCTCAGCAATAATTACACTAATTTGTTAAAAAGAAGGATTTTCATTGGGTGGGGGGAGAGAGAGGAGAGGAAGAAGAATGAGGGGTTAATAGAAAGAATAGGAAGCATTTATATAGTATTTTAAAGAAACATACTGTGTACACTAGAAATATACAATTTCCTGTAATCATCTTTTTCTGTTCTTTGTATATGAAATTATTGATGTTTAATGTCACCATAAAAAAGAAAAATATTAACCCCCGCAATCCTATGACCACAGATATCTATATATAAATCATAAAATATGACAAATAAGCAAGATGAACTATATACTCTAACACTTGAAGGCAAATTTGTCCTCATCCATCTCACTGAGTCCTGGTAGGCAGGAAGCATAACTGCAATGTTGCTCTAAAGAGTATACCCGATTCAAAACAAATAGAAGATTTAACAATGGGACAGGTATTAGAACAGGATTCACACTACAAATAAAGTAAATATACTCATATTTAGAAATCCAAGAAACAGAGATGAGAAGCATGGTAGACAGACTTTGGATAAAGATTGACATAGGACAAAATAGAAATAATTTTACATAGGAGTAAATTATGAGCATCTGAAGAGGAAAAATATATAGATGAAGAATTCTGTAGCCTGTTCATAAATCTGTCACTGAGGCATGATAGAGTTTGAATGGGGGACTTATATTAACTGGAAATTTGCTAGAATTAGCCCAAAGCAAAGGGGTTATTAACTGATCATTTCATCTTTCAAAAGTGGGTAGGAATGTGGAGATCCCAAGTATATGCAACAAGGAGAAATTGTTTACTAAAACAGAAATACTGAGTGCCTAAACTGACATATATACTTTATAGAGTATGAATGAACAGATAGCAAAGGGTTCAGAGAAAGGAAAGTTAGGCTTTAATTTATTAAAACCTTCCACGGAAATTCAAACCAAAAGGGATGGAATAATTAAAGAATTAAATTCTGAATTTATAATTTTCAAAGATCAATGATGAATCTTATAAATTTTGTATGAATTCTTTATGTCTGAAGAAATGAAAAGAAAAAAATTTCAGGGTGAAATTGAGGAGTTTTTTTTAAAGAGTCTTATATTCAGGCTTACTGACCAACTTAGATTTTTAAAAGATGAAAATGCAAGCAATATCATACAAAAGGAAAAAGTAAAAACAAAACAAAACAAACAAAAACCTATGACAATCCAATAAGGTTAGCATCTGGAAAACTAAAGCTCAGAAGAAACAAATACTGGTAAGAAAACCTAACAATAATACATAAAAAGTGGTAGGTTTTTAGCTAAATTGAGAAAAATAAAAATAAAAAAGGTATAAAACTACTGTGTATAGTGGGTAGCATGATATATAGCACAAGGAAGAGAAAGCAGAGCTACCCAATTCTGATTTGGCTTGTTTCCTCCAAAAAGGAAAAAAAAAACCTTCAGATTGGAAAGGAAAGAACAAAAATGTTTAATAGCAAGCTGAAACCTAAGATAAGTAGAGAGATAATAACAGAGAGCCTACTTTTCCTTGATTAATTCATGTCACTGAGCCAAAATGAACTCTATGTCAGTTTACTGAAAGTACTATGAATGTGACTGCTGAGATACTATCAGTAATCTGCAAAATCATAAAGAGCTGCTCCAAATATTTTTGCAAACAATCTTTTGCACTTTCTTTGATTTCTTTTGGGTATAGGGCTAATAGCTGGGTCATGCACTATTTAGGTTTGTTTGTGTGTGTGTGTGTGTGTGTGTGTGTGTGTGTGTGTGTGTGTGTTTCCAAATTGCTTTCTATAATGGTTGCACCCATTTACAGACCCATCAACAGTGCGTCTATGTGCCTGTTTCCTTACAGCACCTCCAACAGTTGTCATTTGCTTTTTTGTCACCTTTTCCACTCTGTTAGGTATGAGAGGAAATCTCAGAATTGCTTTAATTTTCATTTCTCTAATTGGGAGGGACTTTGAACAGCTTTTGGAGTAGATAGAGATATCTTGAGTTTCTTTCTTTCAAAATGTCTTTATATCCTTTGATCTTTAAATTGGAGAATGGTTTTTCTTAAAAATTTGAATCAATTCCTTATATAGGAAATGAAACTTTTATCAGGGAAACTTGTTGCAAGGTCTCCTTTTAATCTTAGCTTTATTAGATTTGTCAAAAAATTTATTTTTTGTAATCAAAATTCACTTTTATCTTCTCTTCTCCATGTCTGGTGATGATTTTTTTTCCTTTCCAAAGATATGACAGTTTTTCTCATGTTTCTCTAATTTTTTATCATGTGACCTTCAATATCTAGGACATATTTCCATTTGGAATTTTTTTGTTTAAAGTTGTGAAGTATAATTTCTTGAAAACTTCTATCCATTTTTCTTAGAAGATTTTTTTTTTTTAATGAAATAAGAAGTCCTTATCCCAATATGCAAGATCTTTGGTTGCGAGGGTGGGGGGGATTAGAAACTAAGGGCATGTTCATCTATTGGGAAAAACTAAATAAGATGGAGTATATGGATATGATGAAGTACTATTGTACTACAAGAAATATCACACAAAACAGGGAATTAATTATTTCCAAATGAATATAAAGATTTACAGGAACTGATGTAGAGTGAAATAGCATAACCAGAAGAATAAATGTTTATATCACATGAATATTAAAGTAAACAACTTTGAAGTATTTTATTAACTTATAAAGAATGAAATGAGCAGAACCAATGAGCAAGTAATAAATTTAAGGTGCAGAATAATACATATGTATGTGTGTTTTTGTATTTATGTATATACTTATATATATATATATATATATATATATATATATATAGAGAGAGAGAGAGAGAGAGAGAGAGAGAGAGAGAGAGAGCCATCGAGGGAATTTGTTTACTTACCTAAGTATGTTCTTTATGATATTATTTTTCTCTCCATCTCAATGAAATAGGAATGAGACAAAGAAAAATAGATTTGTTATATTTTTTAAAACTCAGAGGTGGAGAGATGATATAGATGTGAAATGTTGCATGTATTTTCTGATTAGATCACTGTATTATTAGTTTCACTTAACTATTTTACTTTATTACAAGAAAACTCACAAAGTGGGGATAATCTGTAAATATTTATAATACAAAACCAAAACACATCAAAACAACTTTAAAAAAAATAAAAATCTTAAGGCATAGAAATAATGCTCCCCAGGCCTTGAGAATGACAAATACCCTGATTTTCATTAAAGGGTATGGATTTTTCCAGATTATGAGTCAGTGATTCTAATTCCAATTCTTAAAAAGTATATTATATATTATGAAAAAATATGGTTAATAAACATTTTAAAAAGAAAGCAAAAGGTTTCATCAAGGAGAGATCATGTCACATTAACTTAATTTTCTTTGGTGACAGGGCTACTTGATCTATCAATAGATCAGGGAAATGCTGTAGAGTTTACCTGGATTGTAAAAAAAGCATTTAACAAAGTCTCATATAGTATTCTTGAGGACATGACGGAGAAATGTGACTGAGAGAATAGTACTTAAGAGTATTCAGAACTGGCTGAAAGGCAAAACCAAAAGATTAGTCATTGATCGTTTGATGTCAACTTGGAATAAAGTCTCTAGCAAATTGTCCCAGGGATTTGTCCTTGGACCTGTGCTGTTTAGCATTTTTAACATGTTGGACGAGAGTCAAGATCCAAAGAGATCTCAAGAGGCTAGAGCATTGGGCTGACTCCAATAGGATGACATCTTGGGAGAGGAGCAGACCTCTGATTTTATTAGTATATGGAACTCCAAAAAAAAAAAAAAAAACTCTCTCAACCAATGAGAACTTGTACATGCTTTGCAACTTAGAGTCATATAGTTGACTGGGAACACTAATAGATTAGGGGACTTGCCCATTTTTATACAGTATGTGTCACAACTTAGACCCAGGTCTTTGTTAATAAAACATTGTCTTATATTTGTGTATATAAAAAGCAACTTCAAAAGTAAAATTTGAGGAAAGTATGGCTACTTATCAATTCACGTGTAAAAGGAATGAGTCTTTTGATTTTAAACTTAATATAAGTCAATTTTGTGAGATAGAAGCTAAAAAGAGGCACTGCTTCCAAGGTTAGAGAAGATGATGGTCCCACAGAATTCTAACATGGTCAGGATGGTCAGACTCCATCTGAAGCTTCTGCTTAGTTCTAGGCAACACATTTTATACAAAGAACATCAATTAGATGGAACAATTAGAAGGAACTTAATTTGTTTTTGCTGTTCATTATTCATTTTCAAAGATGATCAACAACATCATAGGGCGATATCTTTATTTATGGGTGAATTAGATTTAAGTGAAACAAAGTCACATAAAGTTGTCAGCCTCGTTCTCTTTTCCAGAGTCATCAAAGTTCAGTGGCAAGACAAGTCAGGATGATTGACAACAGCCCAGGAAATAGTCCCCTGCATACCAAGGATATATTATTTGGAGAAGAGAAAACATATAAGAAATATGTTGGCTGACTTCAAGTGTCCTAAGGGTACAAGAGGAAGTCATTCTGCATGAAAGGTTTTGCATGGCAGAACAAGAAGTGATAGGTAGAAATTGTAGAGGAATAGATTTTAATTGTTGTAAGAAAATGTTCCTTAAATAATTAAGATTATCAGCGATATCTCTTGAAGTAATAGATCCCCTTCACTGATGATTTTAAATACTGGCCCAGTTAACACTTGTCTTGGGTGTCATTAAGGGGATTCTCAGTCAGGTGTAGTTTGACCAAGATTCTGTGATTCTAAATCAATTTACAGTGAAGTATATAGTATAGGCACAGGATCATTTTAAATGACACCCAGTCCTAGAAATGAAGGAATGGGCTAACTGTCAGGCTAAGTGTCACAAGCAAGAACATTGCTTGTGTAGCCAGTATAATCTAGCAGATACAGCACTGTACCACGGAGTCCTGAGTTTCAACAAGTTTTGTTCTCTTGCTATTTTTGCCTTATTTGACTTATTTCCTAAGCTAAAACACAGACGGGATATATGTGCATGCATGCACACACATACACACAGAGTCTACAAGCATTTATAGAGCACTAAGTGCTAAGAAAATAAAGAAAACCAAAAGCAGTGCCTGACCTCTAAGAGGTTATTTTCTAATGTGAATAACTATATATGTATAAGAGGTAGAGTATAAATGCAAAGTGCACTAGGTGGTTTGGTAGAATCAGGAAAAGGCTTCCTGAAGAAGGTAGGATTTGAAATTAATCTTGATGGAAGCCAGGCGAACAAGGAACTGACACAACACATATCTCACATATTATTATCACAAAACATTTACCAGTGGGGTGGGGAAAGGGAAGGGAGATACTTTGATTGCAAAATTCCAGAACAAATCTTAAAAACTGTTGCTTCATGGAATTGGGGGAACATACAATAAATTATTACTGGAGGAAAAAAATTAGAGTCACCTCCACACAATGATGAGGCATCAAAGAAGGATGTCAGGGAGAAAAAGCAAGGATGAAAAATTACAGTCCTTGCCTTTGGGGAGCTTACAGTCTATTCAGAGAGTGAAGGTTAAGACAAGTAGACGAATATAATAGGAGGAAGAATGTGACAGTGGCAAAGGGGAAATTCACACAAAATCCTCTAGGACCATTTGAGGAAACAGGAGAAGGGAGCTGGCTCCCAGAGCTTCCTCCCTCAAGCTCCAAATCAATGCAAACATGAAGTCCCAGGCTGTCCTAATCTCCCTGGCAGTCCTTTCAACACCAGAGTGACAAACAGATAAATAGGGTTGATGCATTAATCACACCATGAAGATACTCAGGGCTCTCTATTTTCATATGACATTTCTGGAAACATTTTAAGTTACTTGTTTAGCACCCACATAAATAAAACTGCCCACATAATGGGTAATTTAATTATAGCTAATCTTATTTACCAAAACATAACTGAGTCTACAATCAGGGTCAGAAAGCCAGAAATGCTATTCCTCTAAGAAACTGAGCTGGAGGCAAGATTTTTCTTCTTTCATTGAAAAAATAAGCCTTCCACTTCCCTTTCTTCCATCCCCCAACTCCACTTTAGACTGCAAGCGTGTTCTTGGATGCTACATTCAAAGTTGTGGTTAAAAGGGGATCATTTTAGGCTCCAGACAACTTGGATTAAACTTAAATGTGCCAAGACCCAGTGAACTGAGGACTAGCCTTAGAGTCTAGAAGACCAAGGTTCAAGTATGACACATTGGCTATGTGATCCCAAGACAACTTTCCCCCCGGCAACTCTCTAAGACTTTTAGGTTATAGTTGAATTGCTTAGTTGGAACCAGTTCATTGAAGCCATGAAATCATAAAGCCAAACCAATGGGGAAAAAATAACAACCCAACAATTACTCACCCAGTCTGGGGCCAAGACCTGGATTTGGTTTTCATTTCTTTGTAGGGCAGGTTATATCAACTTGAAGATACAAGGGCAAATTATCATTCCATGGAGTTCCTTTCTAGACAGAAGTTTTCATTGCCATGAAAAAGATGAAATTTGCCAGTGAAAAGATCATTCATTTAGCTCTAGAAAGGACCTTACAGATCAAATAGCTTAACTTTATAGAAGAAGTAACTGAGATGCCAACAGGTTAAGTTTCTGGGATTTGAACTCAGAATTTGAGCTTCCTGATTCTAAGTCCAGTAACCCCCTGCTACCTCTATGGGCCCTCTAACTCTAGATTCATATGCTAGAATGTAGGGATTCATACTCATATTATCATCAAAAATGTTTACCAAACACCCAAACATAAGTCATTATATGAGGTCCTAGGAATATGAAGATATATTTCACACCTTCAATTTCTACCTTCAAATACACATGTTGGTTCAACATTCTCTGAATCATCATTCTTAGGAGAGAACTTAGAAATAAAATAGAGCAGCCCTAGAAGCAATTTCATTGATGCCAAATCCCATCTCCCTCCTAGTGAAACTTCTCAAGCAATACTTAAGACTTCCTTTAGAAACCTTTTAATTGAAAAAAAAAAAAAGGACAAAGCACACCTTCCTGTAGAGTACCAGGTCAATATGGATTCAAATTTCACTTTGATACCTTATCATCATCATGTGATATACTCAGGATTCTTAAAGCTTATAGCTCACAAACCTTCTCCTGAGCTGGATAATAAAATCATAGATGAGGAAGGTGAAAAAGAACAACAGAAAACCATTAAGTTCAACCCTCTCATTTCATAGAGAAGAAAACTGAGACACAAGGAGATTATAGATGACTTGTCCAGTGTCCTACAATTAGTATTTAAGAAAAAAATTTGAACTCAGATCTTTCTGACTCCAAAGCTAGGAACCAAGTGATATACTGGAAAGTTTCCTGCTACAAGGGACTATAGCTAAGCATGAAGCTGCTCAATACCAGTTTGGTCAAAAAGTGATGTGTGTGTATTTTTTTAATCTTCAGCAACACATATAAATAATCTACAATTGCCAAGAGAGCTGTGATCTATGTATGGGAAAGTGCAGTCTCACTAATGGCATTATGAGAACTAGAAATTCTGCAAAAATTACTTTTCCAAGCCAAAAGGATGAGCTACCCAACAGACTGGAGTGGGGAGGGGAGGAAGAAGGAGGGTTCTAAAGTGGGGATGATTCTTATTTTTAGATGGTCTTTTTCTGCTCATATTAAAATTATTTCAGTAATCAGGAGCTCAAAAGAATAATCTACCCTGCCTGAGAAGTGATTATATAATATATATAATGATTATAACTTTACTTCCTTTCTTTCATATAATTGAGAGTTAAATGGAATGATATCACGTCCCCCAGATGTTGTACATGGGTTTATTCCACAAATGGAACATACAAACAAACCCAATTTCAGGTTTCAAATGCATCACTATCCTTTGGGGGAAAACAGAGCACTGGATATTTGGGGGGGGGGCGGGGGAGGGATGCAAACTTAATGCCAGAGAAAGGAAGGTGTTGGGGTTTTTTGTTTTTGTTTTTTGTTTTTTGTTTTTTTTTCCAGAAACTCTAATCAAAAGCCAGAGTGCCCTCTACTGGCCAAGAATAGAGCAAATGGATTAAGTTATGCTGAAAAAAGTGTTGATTACAAGTTGTTCCCCGATACCAAAAACGTAAATCAACCACCATTTCAGTAGGAATATTCTTCCAGTGAAGAACATTGTCAAGTGTGTATGCTATTCCATTTGGACACAAAGCAGAGCTTGATGATCTCCAAAATCAAAGGTGACCCAAAGAATAAGGATCCAGGAGCAGGTATGAGAAAGCTGCTGCATATCAACATATGTAATAAAGGCACAAACACTGATGTAATAACTGACCAGAGAACTGCTGGGAAAATGAGAGAAAATGAGGAGGAGAAAAAGGAGATTTAGAACAGCACCTTGTACCTTATAAATATCACAATAAATTCCAAATAAATAATCAACTCAAATGTAAAAAGGTATACTATAAAAATTAGAGAATGGAATATTACATATTCAATTATAATCAACAGAAGAATTCATAATCATACATGAGATAGAGGAGATGAGATCAAATATGCCATTTTATTTCCATAAAATAAAAAAGGGTTTTGTGCAAATCAAAATACAGCCAGGTAAACAAAGAGAGAATTGTAAAAAACTTTGCACTTGACATATATGATAAAAATTTGACATCCAAAATCTCATAGAAAAGGAAAATATAAAACACTGAGTTATTCCCTCATAGAAGTATGTAGGTGAAACAGTAGCCCAGGGTCAGGAATTTTGTTGTTTTTCAGTGCTGGAAATTCTTTTGTGACCCTATTTGGGCTTTTCTTGGCAAAGATACTGGACTGGTTGCTATTTCCTTCTCCCACTCATTTTACAGATGAGGAAACTGAGTTAAATAAGGTTAAGTGGTTTGCCCAGTTTCCCACAACTAATGAGTACCTGAGGCCAGATTTTAACTCAGGCAGATGAGTCTTCATGACTCCAGACTGGGCAATCTATCTATTATACCATCTGGCTGGTCTAAGACAGGAATACTAGAATTTAAATACAGTTTCAGAGACTTACTTCTGTCTGCCCCAGTTTCCTCAACTGTGAAATATAGATAATAAAAATACTTACTTCCCAGAGCTCTTGGATAAATCAAATGGGATCAGATGTGTAAAGCACTTAGCACAGTGTATTAAGCATGTAGCAAATGCTTAATAAATCCTTCTTTTCTTCTTTTCTCAACAAATAAGAAAACAAAGATTATGAGCAAATGGCTTTCAAGTGAGGAAATATAAACTATTATTAATACGACTTAAAGTTCAAGGTCATCTTGTTCAAAGTTACTAGAAATTAGAGAGATGAAAATTAAAAGAACCTTCTGGTACTGTATAACAAGCAAATATGCTAAGAGATGGAAAAACTCATTAATGGAGGCGGCTGTCAGAAAGGTGAAATGTTACTCACTACTGGTAGAGTTTCAAACTTTTTTAACTGTCCTGGAAAACTATCTGGAATTATGTAAGGAGAGTCATTAAATGTTTTTATCCTTTGACCCAGAGATTCCACTCCTGGGACTATATCCTTTGGAACTATAGCCCACGGAGGTAATCAACAGCAATAAAATGTAAAAAATGGTCATAATAGCATTATTTGTGATAACAAATAACTGGAAACAAAATATGTGTCCAATCTTGGGAAACTGCTGAAAAAAAATCAAGGTTTATGAATGTAAATGATTATTATTATACTATAAAGAATGAAACTTTATAGATTTCAGAGAAATATAGGATGATTTTATAAAAGTTTGAAGAGCAAAAAAAACTGAATTCAAAGACTCATTCACTGACATGCATGAAGAGTCAATAAATTCTGCTCTAATTCAATGATTAATGTACTAATCAGAGAGCCAAGTTAAAAGATCTCGCCATCTTTATATAAACAATTAATAAGCTAGCTTTGGGAGGCAGCATACTTTGCAGGGAGACTATATAATTGCATATACTGGGGGAAGTGTCTATTGTATTAAATTAAAATATATCAATGATTTAAATAACAGTGGTGGTGCAAAAAGTTGGATGATCACATATTCAGCCATACAGGCAGGATATTATTAGGAAAGGAGGAAGAACAATCATGTAGCTAGATTAGGAAATAAAAGATGGATAACTTCAGTGCCACACTGGTCCTTATATAATTTAAATGACTAAAGATACAGGCATCTAGCAAATTGTACCAACTATGTAATACATATGGAAAGTCTTGGAAGAGATTCAGGAAGTATAAAAAGGTAGAGATCATTTGCTGCTGCATGGTTGGAGGAATAACCACATCAGTGAAATTGAGAATCTATTTAACAAGCAATTTAATTCAGCAAATCTTCATTATCTTCAATAAAGGGAACAAGACATACTTTTGTATCATTATAGGATCATGCTGTTTAGATCTGGAAGAGGTCCTTGAGATCATCTAATTCAATGACCAACATTTTACAAATAAGGAATCTGAGGCTCAGAAAGGGAAAGAAAGGGATTTGTCCATTATGTTTAAAATATAGAATTTAGGATTATTTCAAAATACACTGTAGTCTTTTAAAGAAAGTCCAAAAGATACAGATTGAAGTAAGTAGAAGTAAGAAAACAATATATGCACAATGCTTCAGAAACACAAGTGAAATGGAGTACTGTGTAATTATAACCAGTCATGATTTGGGGAAATAGATGAGAAAATGCACTCCCCTCATACCTCCTTTTACTGGGTAAATAGTAGAATATGGAATATTGAGCAGTTGGTTGTTTTTGCTGGTCACTTCCTCCTGTATAAATAAAGGAGTCTTACTGCTAGTGTTGATATAGGGATTCTGTCCAGAAATGACTGGCATGCAAAAGCTAAATGTATTGATAAAATTCAACAATGAAATAAAATGATTTCTTGGACCCCTTTCAGATCTTCATCTTGTAATATTATCATATAGATAGCTAATCACTGCCTAGGTGGTAGAGTAGAGAACCCAGGGTCAGGAAGACCCAATTTCAAATCCAACTGACAAATAAATATACTATACATGGATAGATATACATGCATACATACATGCATACATACATACATACACACATACATACATATGGAAAGTATGAAACTATGCAAGTCACTTAATTTCTGCTTCATTTCATCATTAGAAATCAGGCAGTTTTTGCTTGTATTTGTTTCTCCAGCTTAGGAAGTACCGAGTATAGAGTGAGCACTTAAATAAGTCATATATAGAATCCGTGTGGGAAAATGGATGTCAGACTGGTCTTGGACCATCAATAGTGTATTAGTGTTCCTGACTTCCTGTGGTCTCTTTGACATGAACTATTTCTGGGACTTGTCATCTTTGACAAACTGATTTGTGTGAGATAAAACATTGATTTAATTTTATTTTCTCTAATTACCAGTGATCTACAATGATCTTTAGTCTATTGCTGGTTGATTTATTTTGGTTTTGGTCTGGATCTATAATTTTTATTTTTTTTTAAATTTTTGTTACAGATAGCTCCATTCACCATTACAGCTATGCAACTGTCTTAAAATCAGGGATGTGGGACAGTCGCTAGAGGAGCTAAAAGATTTAGTGACTTGTACAAGGTCACATACTCTGTATCAGAGTTAGCATATGAGCCCAGTTCTTCCTGTCCCCAAGGCCAGCATTCCTATCCATTTTCCCACATGGGAGTTAATGATTTAGTTCTTTTAAGAATTGATTATCCATATCCATATCCATTGACCACTAATGTACTCCAAAATAAATCCTTCACCATACAGGTGAGAAAAGCACTCCCTCCCCAATATGAGGAGAAGACTTGCTCAAGGTCACATAGATATTAAATACCAGGACAGACAAAAACCAAGATTCTATGACTCACAACTGGCATTCTCCATTATAGTAATATTTTTAAATAGAAGATAATAAAACAAAACCATGTTACCAAGACTTTATGTGATAAAATTCAAAACTGTGACTATATCACTTAAAATGTATACTTTATATACTTTGTTCAAAAGAAGCAGATGAAATAAATGGGAAAGAAGAATAACACCCTATATCTATTAAGGAATTACAAAGCCTAAGAATAGAAAGCAAGTGAAAGGCTGAGTGAGCATAAGAAAGAACAGAATAGAGAGTTGTAGGAGTATTACAGACCATCCTGACAGAGGGAGGATGAGGATGATAAGTTCTTTATATGTATTACAAAACTTGGTCCAAGGCAAGCAGGAGAGACATGATAACTCTACAACTCTCCAAAAATATGTGAAAGCCAGTCATGTAGAAACCAATAGGCTGGTTCTGTGTTGCTTTAGAAACTGAATTAAAAGTAATGAGCACAAGTTAAAAAAGAGGTCAATTCTCTTAATTGTTTGTTTAATAACTAAACTCTCTGAAGCAGTAGAGGAAAGAACCACAACCACACGGTTCCAAAGAGCATTATACTGCCCATATGCTTAAAAGAAATTAATTATTTTCATAGGGTAGTCTATTATATCTCTAGACACAAATTGTGGAAGGGGAGGAAAGAAAGAATATATGGTACCATCTCTGAAGGTTTACATATGTTAGTGCTACTAGCCCACAAATACTAATACTACACAAATAAGAATTTTATCAAAAATTAGTTACCAGGATAAACTATCAAAATAGAAACAACAGTAGTGCCTGCTAGCTGTTTAAAATTCAAAGGCAATTTTCGGTGAATCAAAAAATATTTATTAAGCACAAATAAAATAGTCCCTGCTCTTAAGGAGTTCACAATATAGAAGTATACACAAAATCTATAAATAAAAGGGTTTTTTAATGCAAAATATATTAGAAATAAATATAAAGTAATGAGGGGAAGTATCAGCTATCTAAAATATCAGGGATAGCCTCATATAGAATTAGAGTTGAATTTATTTTTTAGCATATAGAATGATAGTTGAATTATATAGAGAATTTTGTTGAATTCTGCAGAACATATGTATATATATATATGTATATATGTATACTTAATTATTACCAACAAGGGAAGAATGCAAGACAATTCCAAGTGACTCAATGAAAAAGACTATCCACTGCCATAGAAGAAACAGATGGAGTCAAAATACAGATGGAAGCATACCATCCTTCACTTTATTTCCTCCATGAAGTTTTCTTTAGTATAAGCAATATGAATCTTTTTTCACATGACAAACAGGGAAATAGGTATTGATTAATAATTATTTATGTACAACCTATGTCATATTACCTGCCTTCTTGGGAAGGAAGGATGCGGGGAAGAGAGGGGGTAAAATTGTTGAATATAGCTAATGTAAGATTTTGTTTCTCTTGGATAAGTATATTTATTATAACTCATCATGTATTTATAATAAATCATATATTATGTTATTGTTATGTTGTATTTGATATTTTGTTATCTACTAAGAAAAAAATAAACAGTAACAAAAAAAGAATCTAGTACTCCAAATTTTAAGGATTGCAAATGAAGAGAAAACTCATTCTACACATAGAGAGCAGATTGTTCAAAAACACAGATATCAGAAATGAGTGTTGTAAGGAACAGGAAAATATTTGACTGGACCACAGAGTGAATGAAATGGAATAAGGCATAATCAAAATGGGAAAACAGGTTGAGGTCAGGTTGTGAAGGTCTTCTGGAGGTGAGCAGAAGTATTTGATCACAGAAGTAAAAGGGAGGTACATGAGCTTCTGCAATGAATGAACTGTCATGATCAGCATTGTGCTTTCAGAGGGTGAATTTGGTGGCTAGGTGAAAAATGGATTCAAAAGAAGAGAGACTTG
Source organism: Monodelphis domestica (assembly GCF_027887165.1). NCBI lineage: Eukaryota > Metazoa > Chordata > Mammalia > Didelphimorphia > Didelphidae > Monodelphis > Monodelphis domestica. The sequence goes on from NC_077233.1 coordinate 112,387,572, forward strand.
AAGCAAACCAGTGGATGAACACTATTTCAACTGCCCAAATGAGAACTAATGAAATAATGAAATCTTATGTTGGCCATGTGAATTTAAAAAATAGTTAATATTGTAAAAAGGTAAAGAGATAAAGGAGGAAAAAGTAGTAGTCCATTTTTCTCTGCCATTAATCTTGAACTTGATTAACACCTAAAGAGGTCTTCTTCCTTAGTGCTCATCCTTTCCATACTTCCCTCCAAGGAACAAAATATGTAAAGAATGTTTATGAAGGTTAAAAAATATTTACAATTTTCTCCCCATGATCCAATTTCTGCTGAGCTCCCATCCTTGGGTGGGCCACATTAAACACTTAATTTACCACTAGAAAGTGCCTATTTTAAAAATGTTCATTCCTATAGATTTAAGATTTACAAAGCTTTTCTTCAAAATGATGACATTAGGAAGACAATGTAAGGATTATTATTTCTATTTATATGTACAGAAATTGAGACTTAAAGATGAGATGTGACTTTTAAAAGATCAAACATTTCTATTTATTCCATAATGATAATGATAATAAGAAACAGCATTCAAATAGCACATTAAGGTTCACAAAGAATTTTACAAATGTTATTTCATCAACCCTAGAAGATACATGCTAACAGTATCCTCTTTTAAAGAGGAATCTGATGACCTTAGGCAGGCAGAAGGTAAGTGATTTATCAAGTCATAGAACCAATAAATGTCCAAGGGCAGATTTGAACCCTGGTCTTCCTGACTCCAGATCTCACACTCTATCCACCTAGCTGTATATACCCTATACATATATCTCCCCTAAAATAATGTAAGCTCTTTGATGACAGGGACTGGGTCTTTGCTTATCTTTGTAACTTCAGCACTTAGCACAGAGCTGGGCACATAGTAGGTGCTTAACAAAGGTTAAGGCTTTAACCTTGATAAAACAAAGGTAAAATCTGGTGGCTTAACTTGATAAATGAGTACAAGAGTTAGGTTTTTGAACTCTGATCTCCTGACTCCAAATCCCCAACTCTTTCCAGATTGTCATGTTTACAGAGTATCAGTCATTAAAAAAAGAAATCATTTTTTTTAAAGAAAAATAAGGAGTAGCTAGGCAGCTCAATGGATAGAGAAACAACTTGGAGATGGGAGGTACTAGGTTTCAAATATGACCTCAGACACTTCTAATTCCTGGGCAAAACATTTAACCCCAACTGCCTAGCCTTTAACAGCTCTTCTTCTTGGGAAATCATAGTATCAAATCTAATATAGCATCAATTCTAAGATAGAAAGTAAGATTTTTTTTAAAATAATTAATGAAAAGAAATTAAATTCTTATTTGACCCTATTCCTATCCCACAACTGTCCATGGTTCATTCTGATGTTTTCACATCAGAGCAATTTAAGCTTAGGGGAGTTGTTTCAATGCAATAAGAGCTTATTCGGTGTATATTTATCTTACCTCTAATACCATAATATCCCTCTACTGCTTGGGATGGAAATACACTCTCCCTCTCTGATTTTTCTATTTGGGTATTCATTTCACTTTAAGAAAAGAGACTATGTGATTATCCCAACAAAGAACAAGTCAATGAGGAGAAGGAGTTTTACTTTATACTGTAGCACACTTAAAATATACTCTTGCAGGGTAACATCTCTTAAGACTGATTATGAGAAAGAACAGTCTCAGATTCATTTCATTCATCTATGCCAGCAGAGGGCTCTGTTACTAGACCTTCAATCTCAGCTCTGTTCACTGGTTACCTTAACATATGCACGCACTTGTGCACACACACACACACACACACACACACACACACACACACACACACTCCATTCTCAACTCCTCTCACTTGCTGCTTCCTGTTGATGAGACAAGGTTTTGCCAGGTTATGCAACAATTGTACAGAGAAATATGCATGCAAAAAAAAAATTACACAAGTCTGATCATACTCTGCCTCTGCCCCTCCATAATTAAGCTCATCACTCCACATTGAAAACTTTGAAACAACTTTATTAATAAGCCATTATAATTCCATTGGTCTCCAGTTAATCTTTACATCAGGAGCTTCTTGAAGCTCCAGAGGGAGCACAGAGGGTATGTTAAGGACCTGTCCCATTGTGAATGCTCCAGCCCCAGCTAGCTGTCATAGGATCATGGTTAATCTAACCCCCTTGTTTTACAGAGGAGAAAACTGAGTCACAAACAGAATAAATGCCAGAAACAGGTTTGGATACCATTTTTCTGTTTCCAGGTCCATTAGACTATGTAGTCCTCCCCCCCCACACACACACCCTGTACATTCATATGTCAATGGATTCAATAATTATTTCTAGGATCTTCCTCGGTACTAAATCTCTGTACTTAATAACTATGTTGCCTCTGATGAAGATGGCAATGATGATGATAGCCCACATTTATCTGTCACTTAAATGTTTGCAAATGCAAAAATATTTGTTCCCCATGTAGCCCCATAACATAGATGGTATAATTACTGTTGTCCCCCCCTTGACAGAGGAAGAAACTGAGGCTTAGAGATTTGTCTATTATCATACTTAAAGTAAGTATCAAAACTGGAGCTCAACCCTACATCTCCTAATTACACTATGACAATTAAATAGATCATTGACAATTTTTTTTAAAATAGCAAGTTCTCATTTGCCTATAACACTCTCCAACCCTCCCCTACCAAAAAAAAAAAAACATCTGTGACTCATCTTGATGTTTTCAGACTGGAACTATACACTATCTGGAAATTTAATTTGACATATATTTATTAAATGCCTTGTGTATGCAAGAACCTATTCTAGGGATACAAAGATCATAAAATCCCACAGGCTCAAACTTCTAGGCATTTCCAGTTTACTCAGAGAGACACTATAATTTGTTTTTCCCTAAATAGCTTTACTGATCTTTACCTCATCCACACTGCATATAAAGCCCTCCGAGTCCCTTAAAAACACAGATCTGCACATGTTAATGGGAAGGAAAAAAGAACATGTAAAAATGCAGCAAATGATTCTTAATTTAGAAGAACCTTAAAAATCACTTTGTCCATTTTTCAGATGAAAAGGTTCAGAAAAGAGAAAGGATTTGCACAAAGATAATAAAAAGCATATCCAAATTTCAACTCAGATGACTGAATTCAGATTCAATTAAACTATTATTAGAATGTTTGCACACAAATACTCAAAGAAAGTATTCAGAACTTACCTCCTCTCAATTCCTCATCCATTGGACCTTTCAACCCAACATATATCTGCCAAGATATTATATGTGCAAGATGTTATCCTAGAGGTCAGCATGATTACGGGTCAGGGGGATATAGACTTTGACCCTAAATTTAGTACCACTGCCTTGGTTTATGTACCACTACCTGAAGGGACTTATTCTCAGGCCCATGAACTAATAACATTAAATACCATCAGTTTCCTTTGAAATCTCATATGTGTACATATTTTAAAATATTATTCTGAGACAGGATCCATAATGTTTACCAGAGTACCAAAGGAGTCCATAATACAAAAGCGGGCAAGAACTCTTGCTTCAGTGTCTGACTTCTCTAGCCTATATGTCTACTCTTGTTCCCTTCTGTCAGTTATCAGATTTTTATATTGTCTCATGCCTTTTCTTTCAGATATATTGATTCTTCTTAGATTCTTCCTTCTTCCCACCTCTTTTTGTTCCAAATTAGATTTTTAATGTGCTTTTTAATTTTAATTTTCAGTTTTGAATTCTCTCTCCCACCACTGCCTTACAAGAGAAAGAAAGAAAGAAAGAAAGAAAGAAAGAAAGAAAGAAAGAAAGAAAGAAAGAAAGAAAGAAAGAAAGAAAGAAAGAAAGAAAGAAAGAAAGAAAGAAAGAAAGAAAGAAAGAAAGAAAGAAAGAAAGAAAGAAAGAAAGAAAGAAAGAAAGAAAGAAAGAAAGAAAGAAAGAAAGAAAGAAAGAAAGAAAGAAAGAAAGAAAATATGCTTCAATCTCTAGTCAAAATTCATCAGTTATCTTTCTGGAAATAGGTAGCATTTTCCATCATGAGTCTTTTGGAATTGTTGTGGATCAAGAGCTTGATCAAAATAGTAGTCTTTCACAGTTAATTGTCCTTATAATACTGTTGTCATTGTGAATAATTTTCTACTAGGTCTGCTCACTTCACTTTACATCAACTTATATGTCTTCCCACTTATGAAACCACTGACTTCTCCATTTCTTATAGCACAATAGTATTCCATTAATCTCATATACCACAATTTGTTTAGCTAGTCCTCAATTGATAGGTTTCCAATTCTTTGCAACCACGAAAAGAGCTGCTACAAATATTTTTGTACATGGGGGTTCTTTTCCTTTGACCTTTTTTAGGGTACAGAGGTAATAGTCATATTTCTGGGTCAAAGGGAATTTACAGTTTTGTAGTTTTTTGGGCATAGTTCCAAAACATTCTCCAAAATAGTTGATCACACCACCAACAGTACATTGTGTCAGCTATTATGTATTGTGTACCTAATTTTTCCCCCTGCTTAACCACTTTATTTCTCATCCAGCAACAGATCATTTTTTATGATTACCCTTTTGTAATATAATTTGAAATCTAGTACTCCTAGACCACCTTCAATCTCATTTTTTACTCCTTCCCTTGATATTCTTGATTTTTTGTTCTTCCAAATGAATTGTGTTATTTTTTCTAGCTCTATAAAATAATTCTTTGGCAGTTTGGTTGCTAGGGCCAGAATAAGTAAATTAATTTAGACTTGCCATTATTATTATACTGACTAAGTCTATTCATGAGCAATGAATATTTCTCTAATTGTTTAGATTTGTCTTTGTCTGAAAAGTGTTTTGTAATTGTGTTCATGTAGTTTCTATGTGTGTCTTGGCAAATAGACTGACAAGTATTTTATAGCATCTGCAGTTATTTTAAATGGAATTTCTCTTTCTTTTTCTTCCTACTGTGTTTTGAAAGCAGTACATAGAAATGCTTATGACTTGTGAGGGTTTATCATATATCCTGGAACTTTGCTAAGTTGTTAATTATTTTGATTAATTTTTTAGTTGGTTCTCTGGGGGTATTTAAGGATACCATCATATCATCTGTAAAAAAAATGATAGTTTTGTTTCCTCATGCTTATATTTATTCCTTCAATTTGTTTCTCTTGGCTTCTTGCTGTAACTAGCATTTTTAGTACAGTATTGAATAATGGTAATAATAAACATTCTTGTTTCACACCTAATCTCATTGGATAGGCTCCTAGTTTCTCCCCATTACAAATAATGCTTGCTCTTGGTTTTAGATAGATACTATTTAACTTTTTAAACTCCACTTATTTCTATGTTTCCTAGTATGTTAAGTAGTAAATGGTTTTGTACTTTGTCAAAATCTTTTTCTGCATTGATTGACATGACCATATAATTTTAGTTGTTTTTGTTATTGATATGGCCAATTATACTTACCATTTTCCTAATATTCAATCAACCTCACATTCTTGGTATAAATCCCACTTTGTAATATATTACTGTAATCTTGTAGTGTTTTATTTAAAAAATTTGCATTGATATAAAACAAGGAAATTTGATGTATAGATTTCTTTCTGATTTAGATATCAGAACAGATTTGCTTCATAGAAGCAATTTGGTGAGACTTCTTTTTTACATATTTTTCCAAACAGTTTATATAACGGTGGAACTAATTGTTCTTTAAAGGTTTGGTAGAGTTTGCTTGTAAATCCATCTAGTCTTCTGGTTTTTTTTCCTTAGAGAGCTCATTTATGGCTTGTTCAAATTATTTTTCTAAGATAATATTGTTTAAGTATTCTATTTCCTCTTATATTAATCTGAGTGATTTATATTTTTGTAAACATATGTCCATTTTCATTTAAATTGTCAGTTTTATTGGCATATGGTTGGGCTCTTCATAGTTGCTTTAATTTCTTTTTTTTTAAACTCTTACCTTATATCTTAGAATCAATACTAAGTACTGATTCCAAGACAGAATGGCATTTGGGTTTAAATGACTTGCCCAGGGCCACATAGCTAGGAAGTGTCTGAGGCCAGATTTGAACACAGGACCTTCCATCTATATCCACTGAGCCACTTACCTGGCCTATAATTCTTTTTATTTCATTATGATGGCTACTTTTACTTTTTTTACTTCATCTACAACATAATAGATTATGGACTCCAGATTTTACTTTAACTCTATGTATACCTTTCTATTTCAAGTGTGTCTCTTGTAAACGACATTATTGGATTCTGGTTTCTAATCTGTTCTATTAGTTTCTGTTTTATGGATGAGTTCATCTTATTTATAATCACAGTAATGATTGCTAACTCTGTATTTCCCTCCATACTGTTTTTTTCTTTATCCTTCTCACTTTTTAACCTGTCCTCTCAAAAATCTGTGTAGCTTGTGATCACTTTCTGCCTTAGTCTACCTTCACTTTTATTATTCTCTCTTTCTGTTAGCCTCTTCTCCTCTTCTCCTTCTACTTCCCTCAGTGAGATGAATATCTATACCAAATTATTTGTGTATTTGTATGTATGTACACATATACACCCACAAACACACAAATATACATACCCAGTTCCCTCTTTGAACTAATTCAGATGAGAGTGAGATTCAAGCATTTCCCACTCTCCCCTCTCCCTCATTTTCCCATTCATTATAAAAAATCTTCCTTTTGTGACTCTTACATGAGATAATTTTCCATATTCTTTCTCTTTCCCCCTGTCCCATTGTCTTCCTCTTTCTCAACTTCTATTCTATTTTTTAAAATATAAAGTCCCAAAATAATATACTTACACTTATGCACTGTGGCTATGTAGATTTGAACTACCCTAAAGCTTTTTTATGATCAGATTCTGGTTGGGGGGGGGTGGGGGTTGGTCATTAGTTCATTTTTTTCAGCCCTATTTCTTGACTTTGGACTATATGATAGAGCTGGACTCTCCATACAGTGTGACTAGCCTGAGCTTTTGAGAATATATCTGAGGGCGTATAAGTTTTAAGTATTTCCAAGGTGGTATGATCAAGGGAAAGCTCACTATCCTTGTGATTTTCACTCTGGTCCTTATCCACTGGAACCCCTCCTTCCTTGCAAAGCATATCTTCCATGAGGAACTAGTTAATGGGCAAAGGTACTGCCAAGTGGCACTCAGTTCTTTTACTAGTGGTTCATCATAATAATTTTCTGACCACGCATTTAGACTCCTTACCATCCATAGTCACTGGTCATTCTTGCTGTCACCACTGCTGCTAAAACTGTTGAAAATGTTGCCTCCATTTCTGTACCCCAAGGCTGAGTACTGCTTCCTCCTCATGCCAGCTCCCACTGTCATTGTCTAGGAAGAACTAAGCTTTTTAGGGCAAGGGGGGGGGACAAGATATTATGACTTTTTTGTTATGTCACTCAGAATTTAACTTGAGGCATTTAAAATAAAGTTGTTTAGAGACACTATGTTGAGAAGATCTTAGCAGAGATTCTCAAATTCCTCTGCCATCTTGACTTTTCTTCCCCCATGTCTTTTGTTCTTACTGCCTAGATTTCTCTGTCCTCCTCCTTCTCTCAGAGTAATCCCTTATACCAAAGATTTTTAAAAGAAAAAAAAATTTAATCAGCAAAACCAATGAGTACACACACACACACACACACACACACACACACACACACACACATACACACACACACACACAAATATACAGACACACATCTTTTCAAAGGAGAAGTCTTTCTCCCCTGAACTCTTTGACATTCTCTTCTTTTTTGATCTCATTATCTCCCATTAATTCAACCTCCATTTTTATGCGGATAGCTCATATCTATAGCTTTAGTTTCTCTCTTGAGTTCTAGTTCCATATCACCAACTGCCAGCTAGATATTTCCAACTGAGTGTCTTATAGGCATCTCAAACTCACCATGCTAGAAATAAAACTCATTAACTTCTGTGTTAAATAAGTCCCAAATCAATGATTAACTATCATGCCCCAGGCTCTGCTCAGGTACAATTTTGATCTGTGAAACCTTTTCTGATCCATCCAGCTAGTGACTTCTGTTTCCTCAATTATTTATACTGTGATTATTTGTATTGTTGTCCTATGCACCCAAGGAAAATAGTAGTCCCTTGGAGACAGGGACTGTTTCACCAGTGTTTTTTACCTTCCAGTAACCCAACAGTACATTGCCCACAGAAGGTGCTTAATACATGATTGCTAAATGAATCTAATTCATCATGGTAAATAGCAATCGTGAGAAGATGTCTCCAATGAATAATGTTTGGAAATGATCAAATTTTTAAAAAAGAGTGAGAAGATGTAGGTTTTCATTCTGAAAATCATCCTCTGAACTTCTTCCCTTATCTGAAAAAAAATAAGGAAGTTAGATTATGTCTAAAAGTATCTAATGCTTCCTGCTTCCTGAATTATCGTATACCATACTTTTTTGTGTGCCAGTACTGCATACTCCCACAAGTAAAATATAAGCCCCTGGTGGACAGGGACTATCTTTGTATTTCCATTAGCCTAATATGAAACAATACAAATAGTAGGTGCTTTTAATAGATGATTGTTGAGTTGAATTGAATTTCAAAAATATTTCTTAATGGTAAACTCTGTGAGAGAATGAGACAACCTAGATTTTCATTCAGTATGTCAACCTCTTACTCTCAGTTTCCTTATTTATAAAATGAGCCATCTTAACTAGAGACCATGTAAGGTACCTTTCAGATATAGTTAGCTGAAAAACTTTGAAAAAAAGTGTTGGAAAGATATTCTTTAAGGCTCCCACCAACTCTAAACTCCAAATTCAGTTCGACAAATATGCATCAAATGATCTTTGTTATCAATGATTCTTAAAATTTCATCTTTAAATATGTCTTATCAATTTTGCAACAATATATAAGCAACCATATGGCTAAACCTCAGGATTTCTGCCCCAAAGAGGAATCTAGTATGGCATGATGTAAAGAGCACTGGCTTTTGAAAGTGAAGGACCAGTATTCAAAAATTATCTCTGATTCTTTTTGACTACATAATCTTGGACAAGTCATTCCACTTGTTTAATTTAATGTGAGGAATATTTTATAAACTTTTGTTTTAAAAATCAAACTATAAATAAGAGGCTTGTAGTTCTACATATTGTCTATTGTCTATTGTCATATGTCTATCTACATATTGTCATATTCTTCTATCCTGCTTTATATAGAGAAATTACTTTTTGGGAGGATCATTAAGTTCAGGATAAAATTGAATTAAATTTTTAAAAATTAAAAGGAAAAAATTTCCATTTCTATATTACAAGTAGTATTTCTGAGGCAGGCATAGATGTTTCACTGAGAATCAATTCAAAGGGTGGTGCTTTAAAAATACACTATTCCTTGAGAATCCTGATGATGCTTCTTACTAAGTATTTTTTTAAATATTTATACCTCTATGGAGGAGGTCAGTCCTTCAGTGCCTAATCATAGTATACAAAATAACTATGACTTTTCAGAAAATCACAGTAATAGTTAGCTTTTCTGACCTATACCCAGAGCCACAACTAACATTCCTTGTGCTCAGAGTAAAGAATAAAAATATTCCCTGTGACAATGAATATTCACCCATAAATGCTGCTGGAGAAGCTATTAGAAAAGAGGAGTTGAAGAAAAAGTTGAAGACAATCAGAAAGGGGAAGTTGTTTGAATATCACCTGGACTTTGACCATCAACTCAGAATCTTGGACCTTCCTGTTTTAATTCCACAGCTGCTCATTTTAGCAGTTTCTAGTTACTGAATGACTGGGTTGTTATTGCCTTCTAACAGAGTTGGTACCCTAAGGCAAAAGTGCCTGGATGTCCTTATGGATATATTTGTACCAATACTTCTTTGCTCATTTTCACACAGAGTTGGACAACACGTTTGGTCTACCTAGTATAACTCATACCTTCCAAGAGTATATTCTAAAATAATGCCAATGGATGATTATCTACATGAACTTGAAAAGGCAGGAGCCTTCTATTTCCAATTTCAGATAAGTATAATTATTAAGAAGTATTTTTTCTTTAACAGTGATGTGAGATGAGTTTTATTATCCCCACTTAACAGATGAAGAAACTAAGATGTATAGAGTTTGTGTTCCATAGCTAGTGGAGCAGGAATCTAACTCATCTTTTTATTTCCATATTCAGCACTCTACACATTATACCCAGACCTACCTAAATTGAAAATCAGCTATCACATCCTTATCCAAGTCTTCTCTTCTCTGAATTAAAGTGATCTAAGCATTTATATATGACACAATCTCCAGCATTCTGACTATGTTCATCATCCTCTTTGGAATATAGTTTAATTTTTCAATATCCTTCCTAAGACATGGTGTATATAACTGAATATAATACTACAGAAATGGTCTAAGCAGGGTAAAAATACAGCCAAACCATGTACCTTTCTTTTTTAGAATAATATGTCTCTCAATGCAGCTTAGAATACATTTTCTTTTGTGGGTGTTCTGCCCTACTGTTGACTCCCATTAAACCTGAAATAAGATAAATCCTTTATGTTTTTCTATATGAACTGCAATTTATTCACATCTCCCCTATAATTTGCTTATCAAGTTATGGTTTTTATTCAAATCTAAAATTTTACATTTTTCCCTATTCCCTATTTAGCCCAATCCCATCCAGACTTAATTTAGATCCTCTCACACAACATTAACTATCTTTCCCACATATGGGCCATTTATAAACAGAAGTCATGTGATGCCAGTGATCTTTGAAAGAGAGTGAAAAATGGGAGAGAAGCCATTTAAATGGATAAGGGAAGATGTCTTAATTTTTCTTAAAAGAAGAGAAAAGGATTAGAGACTGCAAAACTAGAAATCTGAAACTCACTCTTCCTATGCCTTCAACTAAGTCAGTGACAACTGTGCTGAAGTGTACAGGGCCAAGGACAGATCTCTGAGGCACTCCACTAAAGACTTACCTTGAAGTTACAATCAATCCATTAATAACTACTTTTTTGTATTCAGGTCATCCAATAAATCCTGAATCTGCCTGAATGGTTTTTACCTGTTAGCCGACATCTCTTCTGTTTTAGAAACACAGTTCAAGTTCTGTCAAAGGCTTTACTGAAATTAACTATCCCATATCTTACCACCCTCATTGTTCTGTCAAAAGAGAGAAATAAGGTTAACTAGACCATAACCTGTTCTTTATGAAGCCACTCTATTTCTATTCTATTCTATTTATTCTATTCTAATAGCATTCTAATAGAATATTCTATTCTAGCTTTTAGTGCTTTCTTTTCTTTAGTCTCACCTTAATCATCACCTTAATGATATGTGATAGGGAATTGTCCTGGGATTTCATTTGATATGAGAAACTCCCAGCTGAGGAAACTTCCTCTCCCAATACATATCAGCACTTTCTCTGAAACTTAAAATTTTAGCAAGCTAGTTAGAGAATTGAGAGGGTTAACTTATCTAAGGTCAGCCACTCAATACATGTCAGAGACCAGGAATTGAACCCAGGTCTTCTCATTTCAAAGTTGGCTATATATCTATGTACTATGCCATGGACTTCTTGAGGAAAATTAATGTCAAGTCATAATATTTCTATATGAAACCTCTCTTAGATCTCAGGTTTTGAAGATCAGCTGGCTTCCAAACTAACATAATTTACTCCTAAAGCTCAAGTTATCTCATTGGATCCTATTTATCTGTAAATAAAAACTCTCCTTAATAAAGGAAGGCAAAAAAACTCTAGCTATCAAACTTTGACCCTTTTAAAAGAAACATGATTCAGCCATGTGGCTGGGGAAAGCTTTTGCTGGCCTCATCCATCTATAAACAAAGAGCTACCTTCTTTGTGATGAAGCACTATGAGAGGCGTTGAGGTCTCTAAGTCCATTTCCTCTTTCAAAATATTCCCAGGTCAATCAGAAAAAGGACACAATTCCCTTTACAAACAAGAGACAAGACTCATTCCCACTTTTTTTATCTGAAAGAGAGAGGCAAAAAGATCCATTCTTTGTTCATGGGAGTTGCATGCCTCCTAATTATAAGCAATGTTATTCTCAGAGAAATGGCATCATGTTCTTTATTGGTTAAAATCCTATCATTATATGCTTTCCATTAATGAGATATTCTAGAATGTTGTCAAAAATCTAATAGATTCAAAAATAGAAGTCAAACTAACTAGCCCAGAAGTTGCAGCCTCTACTCTTTTCTCTTTTGTTAAGAAATTAGGACATCTACCTTTATCCATTTCTATGGCTTCTTTCCTATTTTTCACTACTTTTCAAAGATCATTGAGAAAAACCCTACCATTATGTGTCACAGATTATCATGTTGATCAGTTGCCTACTGTGAACAAGGTAACATGCTACACATTAGAGAAACAGGATAAAAACAGTCTTTGCTCTCAAGAAACTTATGTTCTACTGTGATTAGACCACCTAGTTGCAGACAGAAAAATATAAAGCAATTTGAGGAGAGGGCTTTAAAAACTAGTGAGTTCACTAAAATCTTCATGAAGGAGGTGGCATCTGCAATGAACTCTAAAGGAAGATGAGAACTTCTCCAAAATAGTGGGCCATTGGATTCTACCTATTTTTTCCTTAAACTTTTTGAAATTTATTTCCATAAGGTGCGTTATGGCATACTCTCTGGGAGTTTATTCTTTCTTTATCATAAACTACTTTGGAGTGATCATTCATCTCCCAGAGTCTTGTCATTTCTACTTGGCAGTCAATCCCCTACTGATTAAAATTAATTCCAGGATATCACTTTCTTTTGAAGAATGAAAGTATCCTAAAGACAAGTCGGGAATGTCTCCATTACAACTATAGCATGCTTTGGTGTCAGGTTTGGGGTCTATTTTGCTGAGTTCATTATTTAATCCTTCCTTCTGTTCAGATGGACAATAATATGTACATATGACATTATCCTTTCTGGTTCTGGCCCTCTTCTTCTCTCCGTACCATGGAAGATTTTTAAGGTTTGACCAATCTATGCATTAGGAAGATTAGTCTGAGAGGCCTATGAAGGGTTCTAAAAATCCCAAGAGCCAACAATACGGAAAATTGTTACAGGGTTCAGTTTTTGAAAATAACATTCATGATTCCTTTGAAGAATAGGACTATTCCCCTCAAATCAAGGTTCTGTGATATCCTTGGAAGGGTCCCAGTTCTGCTGTCTTCAGAGGTAAATCCTGGTCAAAAGTGCCTTTCTGAAACCCTCTAAATTGTTCATATTTAAAACCTCCCACAATGTCGACTCAAACTACCTTCCTTCCTTTTCTCAGCCTATAATGAATTAGAACTATGCCCCCAATTGGGCAATAAGCAAAGTAATAGTTGCCTCCCTACATATATACATATATATATATATATATATATATATATATATATATATATACACACACACACATATATATATATTGAACACTACACTGTACATGGAAGGAAGGGGAGTCTCAATCTTGGGCTACAGATGCTGAATTTACAGCATGGATGAACAATTTATGCAAAAGAACCTTATTTTATTTTTTCTAACTTTTAAAAAAGAATTTTTGCCACTAGAGGGCACTCCAAGGCCCAGTAAGCTACATAAAAAAAGAATTTTTTTAAAAAAGAAAAAGAAAGGATGTAAAATAGGTGCACATCAAAACTCTGTCCTTATATTTGCATTTCCTGGGACAGTTCTAGCTACTAGGAACTGTTGACAATAAGAAGAAAGAACTATTAAATAATCATTTTGTCTTTCTTTTTTAATCAGGGAGAATGATGGTTAGACAGGGGCTCAAAATCAGTGGTACAAGATAGTCTTTCAAATCCTTTCTAAATCTTTTTTCCCCAATCTAAACATATCCTATTCTTTCAACCAATTCCTGAATGATCTAGTTTCAAGTATCCTCTCACAACCTTTCTTCTTCTCGAAGTTTTCCATTTTATCAAAATCCTTGTTGAAAGAATGCTTCCAAAATGGAACACAATACTCCAGATGTGTTCTGAACAGGGCAAGGATGTAGTGGAATGATCAATCACCCTAGTTCTAGGCATTAGGCTTCCATTAGTGCTACCCAAGGTCAAATTAGCTTTTTTTTTTGGCCATGTCATACTGTTGATTCATCTTGAACTTTCAGTCCACTAAATTCCTTTTTATATTAACTATTGGCAAGCTATACTTTTCTTATCTAATACTTTTGAGTTGATTTTAAAAATCCAAGTGTAAGCCTTTAGGTTTATCATAACAAATTTAATTCATTATATTTAAACCATTTTTCTAACTCAGGACTCATAAATCCCAATTCTGTGTTCCATCAAGATATCTATTCCTCCCATCCTCTTATATAAATTCCAAAATTGATAAATATGCCATCTATGGTTTCATCCAAGACACAGATAAAAATATTGAACAGATAAGGAAGGCTAAGGACAGACAGCTTTGTGATTCAACTAGAGAAAGATTTGTCTCCATGTTGACCTTCATTATCTACCATTAGGTTTTGGGTGTTGAAATAGAATAAGTAAACTGAGGGGAAACTATTGCTAATTGAAATAGAGAAGGTAAACTGAGGGGAACTATTACTTTTGTTACAATGACTGCTGTTCTCTGGCTGGCTGTGACTAGAGAGAACTGCCACAGGAAGTTGAACCTGCTTATTTGTAATGGAGGTAGAAATGAGAAATGCTGAGGGATGCCACACAGGGGTACTGGCACACAGAGATGCTGGTACACAGAGGACTACTCTGGGGTTTACTCTGGGATTTCCCTGCTGATCCCTACTGATGGCTGATGGATCAATCTATTTCCTAACCTCCTTCCTCCCTCACTCCCTCCCTTAACCAATCCTCTCCACCTAGTTCTTCTTGAAGCCTTTGGCTCCTTCCCTCCCTACTTGAGTAAACTATAAAGATATTCTTTTCCTTTCCTTTTTCAAGTCAAGGGGTTTATAGGGATAACAGGATGGGAAATTGAGGTAAGAGGGATGAGGATTTCCCTAATCTAAATGAGATAAAATTGAGGGTTTGAGGAGTCACAAGTGTGACTCTTAGACAGTTAGGAAAATGGAGGACAGCAGCCCTTTTAAAATCTTCTTTCTTCTTCTTCACAAATTCAGCCTGGCTGGTCTCCTTTCTCAGCTTCAACCCCAGAGAAAAACAAAGTTCAAAGTCTCTAAGTTTTCTCCTGGCCAGCTCAACTCTCAAATAGACCACCAACTCAAAAACTTCTCTCCTGGTCAGCTTCCACTGCTCAGAGTCAGAGAGACAGAGACCAAGTCCCAAAAGCCAAGTTTCTTTTCTCAGTGTCAACTTCAACTGCTCAGAGCCAGAGAAACCCCCCAAACCAAATCAGCCTCACAAAGGTCTTTCAGCCAGATTCAAAACTCCAGGGAGAAAGAGTGGCTTCCAGTCAGAGACAAAGTACCCTCCCCACTGTCAGCTCAAACTGCCAACAACCAGGAACATTCCATTGGAACCCTGGTTCTTGCATCTTGGTCCACAAGTCCTGCAAAACCTCTCTCTCTTCATGCCTCTATCATGGTGTGTTCATTCAACTACTTCCAAAGTCAACTAGTTTCTATTTGATACATAGGTATCAGACTCTGGGTTTCAATTTCCTATTACCTATTTTTACTCTATACTTTTTGATATGGTCATTATTCTTCTTGGTAGAAAAAAATAAGACAAAATAATTGCCTAATAGTTCCTCCTTCTCAGTGTCATCCATCATTATTGATCTTATCTTTTCTTTAGTCTTTACTGAAATATACATTTTTAAAAGCCCTACTGTTGACTTTAGCATCATTTACCACAAGCCTCAATTCTTTTTTTATAGTATTCTTATTGTCACATATTCATATTAATTTTCATGTACTGCCCTTATTTGTTCATTATATTTTAATGAGTTCATTGTATGTTCATATTAATCAAATATCTTCAAGGAATGATCAAAGGATATGAATAGGCAGTTTTCAGAGGAAGAAATCCAAGCTATCAATAGTCACATGAAAAATGCTCTAAATCATTAATACTTAAGAGAAATACAAATTAAAACAATTGGGGTAGTATCTCATATCCATCAATTTAGCTAAGATAAAAAAAAAGGAAAATGACAAATGTTGGAAGAGCTGTGGGAAAATATGTACACTAATGTTCTATTGGTGGAGGTATGAATATGTCTAATCATTCTGCAAAGCTATTTGGAACTGTGCCCCAAAAGTGATTAAACTGCACATGCCTTTTGACCCAGAGATAGAACTTTTCCTCTTCTTGACTCCAGGCCCAATGATCTATCCACTGTGCCACCTGGATGCCTGTAAATACAAAAATATTTATAGTAGCTCTTTTTTTGTCATAACAAAGAATTAGAAATTAAGAATATATCCATCAATTGGGGAATGGCCAAGCATATTATAATGCATGGATATAATGGAATACTATTGTGCTATGAAAAAATGATGATAGTTTCAGAAAAACATGGGAATATTTGAATGAACTGATAGAAAACTGAAGTGAACATAATCAGAACAGTTTCTACAATAACAGTGATAGAAAGATGTAGTAATTCTGATCAACATGATGACTAACCACAATTCCAAAGAACTCATGATGAAACATGTATTCAGAATGCAGATTGAAACATATTTTCTTCCATTTCGTTCTTTTTCTTTTTCCCTTTAGAATCTGGCTAATGTGGAAATCTGTTTTATACATATTTCTAATTATTCTTATTTTTCTTGTCTTCTTAAAAGTTGAGAAGGGGTAAGGAAAAAAGAAGAAAAATTAGAATTAAAAATAAAATAAAATTAAATTAAAAATAAAATAAAATTGAATTAAAGCTTAAAAAAATCCAAGGGACTCTAAGGTCTTAAGGAAGTTTTTGGAACAACTGATTCAGATTTCCTCCAATCAAAAAGCTATATAAATTTATAAATTTTATGTGTATATGCAAGTATATACACATATAAAAAGTATATGAATTTGGTATAGCTGTAATTTAAAAATCAAACAACCTTTGTTAAAGCCTAAATTCGACAAGAATTGTTTTTATTTTATTTTATTTCTCCCCAATTACATATAAGAACAGTTTCCAACATTAAAAAAAATTTAAGTCTCAAGTTCCCTCCTTTTCTCCCTACAGCCTCTGAAATGGTAAGCAGTTTCATATAGAATTTACATGTGCAATAATGTAAAACATTCCCCATATTTAATCCTTTTGTGGAAGGAAACTCAAACAAAAAAATTAAGTTAAAAAGGTTTGCTTTATCTGGTTTCAGAATCTATCAATTCTCCCTCTAGAAGCAGATGGCATTTTTTACCATGAGACCATTGCAATTATTTTGGATCTCTGTATTCTTGAGAATCACTAAGTCATTCACTGTTGTTCATTGTACAAAATTCCTATCACTATGTACAATGTTTTTCTGGTTCTGCTCATTTTATTAAAAGAGCATTTCATTTCCTGTAATTCTTTCCAGGTTTTTCTGATCTCCTCCTGCTCATCATTTCTTACAGCACAATAGTATTTAATTTCAATCATATACTATAACTTAGCCATTCCCCAATTGATGGGTATTTCCTCATTTTCCAATTTTTGTTCCCACAAAAAGAGCAGTTTTAGATATTTTGTACATATAGGTCCTTCTCTGTTTTGTTTTTTATGTCTTTGGAATATAAAACTAGTAATGGTATTGCTGGGTCAAAGGATATGTACTATTGTATAACTTTTTGGACAACTATCCAAATCGTTCTCCAGAATGTTTTAATCAGTTCACAACTCCCCCAATAGTTGATAAGTGTCTCAATTTTCCCACATTCCCCCCAATATTTTTCATTTTCCTTTTCTGACATGATAGTCAATCTGATAGGTACAGGGTGGTACATCAGAGTTATTTTAATTTACATTTATCTAATTAACAAGATTTTGAGCATTCTTTGCCTGACAAAATTACTTTGAGAGTTGTCTTCATATCCTTTGACTATTTATCATTTGGGAAATGACTTGTATTCTTATACATTCAATTCATTTCCTTTTGTATTTATGAGGCTTTTTATTAGAAAGACTTGTAAAAAAATTTTACACCATTATGGTTACTGTGTATTACTCTCCGTTCTACTTCCCCTCTTTAGTTTCTGACCACGACCTCTTCCAATTTGCCCTTTTTTCTAACAGCTCCAACCCTCTTATCTTATCCCCTTCTCCTCCTACTTTCTTGTATGTTAAGATAGATTCCTATACCCAACTATGTATGTTCTTCCCTCACTGAGCTAATCCTAGTGAGGTTCATGTGCTTCCCTACTCTGCCCCACCTCATCTTCCTCTCCACTATAAAAGTTCTTTCATGACTCTTATTTAGGATAATTTACTCATTCTATTTTTCCCTTCCCCCTCTTCCCAAAGCATTCCTCTTTCCCAGGCCTTAATTTTATTTTTTATCATCCCATCATATTCAATTCAAACTCTTGCTCTTTATCTATATATACTCCTTCTAACTGCCCAAATAATGATAAAGTTCTTGGAAGTTACAAGAATCATCTTCCCATATGATTATGTAAAAAGTTTAACCATATTGAATGTTTTTTTTAAGTTTTTCTTTCTTGTCTATCTTTTTGTATTTCTCTTCAGTCTTGAATTTGAGAGTCAAAATTTCCATTCAGTTGTGGTATTTTCATCAGGAATGTTGAAAAATCATTGAATATCCATTTCCCCCCTGAAGGATTATGCTCAGTTTTGCTGGGTAATTGATTCTTGGTTGTGAAGTTCTGGCTCCTTTGCTCTCTGGAATATTCTAAGCCCTCCAATTCTTTATTGTAGAAGCTGCTAAATCTTGTTCAATACCAACTTCGGCTCCACTACATATGAATTGTTCCTTTTTGACTGTTTACAATACTTTCTTCTTGATTTAGGAGCTTGGGAATATTCCTTAGAGTATTCCTATTGGAATCTCTTTCAGGGGGTGGTTGGTGGATTCTTTCTATCTTTATTTTGCCCTCTAGTTCTAGGATATCAGGCAATTTTCCTTGATAACTTCTTGAAAGATGATGGCTAAGCTCTTTTTCTGATCATGATTTTTGGTAGTCCAATAAATAATTCTTGAATTATCTCTCCTAGATTTACTTTCCAGGTTACTTTGTTCAAATATATAGTTTACATTTTCTTCCATTTTTTTCATGCTTTTAACTGATTATTTCTTGATGTCTCATGGAATCATTACCTTTCACTTGCCCAATTCTAATTTTTAGAGCATGATTTTCTTGAGTGAGATTTTAGACCTCCTTTTCTATTTAACTAATTCTTTTCAAAAAATTCTTCTCTTCAGTGGATTTTTGTACCTCTTAACAATTGGGCTATTCCATTTTTTAAGATATTAATTTCTTCAGTAATTTTTGTGCCTCCTTTACAAAGCTGTTGACTGATTTTCCTGTTATCATCCTCCATTTCTTACCCCATTTTTCTTCTACTTCTCTTATTTGATTTTTAAAATACTTTATGAGCACCTCTAATTCTTTTGAGGATTGAAAGCAATGAATATTTTTCCTCAGGGCTTTTGATTCAGTAGTATTGACTTTGTTGTCTTTTTCTGAGTTTGTGTCTTGGTCTTCTCTGTCACCAAATAACTTTCTATGTTGAAATTTTTAGTTGTTATTTGCTTATTTTCTAGTCTTTTAATTAAAAAAGAACCTGTTAATGTTGGGGCCCCATACCTGTGGTGAGGGGAGCACTATTCCAAGCTTCAAATTCTTTTTGCAGCTACCTTCAAAACTAGCTCTCGGTATGTATGTTTTCAGTTCTTCTAAGGTGATATGATGTAAGTAGATGTAATACTCTCACAGCCTGTGCTTTGGTATGTAGGTAACCACAAATACTCTTTTACCCCTAGGAACTATGACCAGTCAAGCACTTATAATATTGCTCCTCCACACCTTGAGACTATGAGGACTCTGACCTGGTTGGTTTGTTGTATGGGCAATGCAACAAAGAGTCTTGCACCCAGTGTCAGCAAAGGAACCTTTGCAATCTCCTTCTGAGCAGTTGTTCTAACACCTGCCCCATACCATCTATGGCTGAGAGCTCTAGAAGTCTTTGCTGCTGATTTAGCTAAAGCCTGTAGTTCTGGTGGGGTCCACCTTGCCCTGCTACTTTGTGCTCAACTTCCATCCCAGTGCATTAGATCTTGCATACCAACCTTCTAAGTCATTTTGGGCTGAAAAAAAAATTTCCCTTTGTCTTTCATGGGTTATGCTGCTTCAGAATTCATTTTGAGATGCTATAATCTTTCGCAGGGTAACTTAGTAGAGATTAGGTCTGTGGGTCTATGTACTTTCTCCACCATCTTGGCTCTGCACCCTCAACAAACATTTTTAAAGTGACTTCTATTTCCCCAGACACTCTTCTAGGTGCTAGGATTACAAAGGTGAAAACTAAAATGATCCTTGCATCATTCAATGAGCTTTCATTTTATATATATGTATATATAGTTTGTGTATGCATATGTGTGGATTTAATATTTATTTTTTTAGATCCTTACCCTTCCATCTTAGAATCAATACTCTGTATTGGTTCCAAGGCAGAAGAGTGGTAAGGGCTAGGCAATGGGGGTCAAGTGACTTGCCCAGGGTCACACAGCTGAGAAGTATCTGAGGTCAGATTTGAACCTAGGACCTCTCAACTCTAGAATTGGCTCTCAATCCACTGAGCCACCCAGCTGCCCCCAATACAATATTTATACAGACAACTTCAAGATAATTAGAAGAGGAAGAGGATACTTCCACATGTAGTTACCAGAGAAGGCTTCATGGAGGAACTGGCATCTGAGATAAGTCTTGAAAGAAGAAATAAGGCTTCAAGTTATAGAATACAAAATCCATTCTAGGCAGAGGGGATGGTAGATGTCAGAATATCCAGTGTGAGGAACAACTATTCAGTCCAATTTTATTCTAATGTAAAAACTAGAGAAGTGTGAAGTAACTTTGGAAAGGAAGGTCAGAGTGGTGTAGCTGAGAATCATAAATGCTGTTTGAAGAGATGTGTACTATATCCCATAAGCTAGGAAGCTACTTGAGGTTTTCAAGCAGGGGAATCAGTCACATTGAGGAAGATTGCCTCAACAGCTAGTAAAGACTAGAGAGGACAGAGCAGGGGGGGAGAAACCCTGGAGTCTGAGAGAGCAGTTAGGAGATTCTTTAAATAGCCCACCGGAAAGGGGAAAATAGTGGCTGGGGAAATGTTAAGAACAGGGGGCTGTGAGAAATGTTATCAAAGTACAATTGATAGACTTTGGCACTTGATTGGTCTTGTAGGCAACTGAGGGAAGAGTCAAAGAACACTGATTCATGGAGATAAGGAATCCTGTGGAATGGTTGCATTATTCTAATTGTCACTGACTATTTCCACTGGGCTAGAACCAATTGCCTCTTTTAAGTAATTGTGCTTTTGAATAGTACAAATGTGAATATATCTGACTACTTCACAGCATTCCTTATTTGCATTCATCAGGACCTCGCTGTAATATGTTGAGCATGGAGAATCAGAATAGTGGTTCCATCAACAGAAACAGAGAGTTTGAGAGGAAAGGATCATTCAAGGGGATACAATCTGAGTTCAGCTTCAAACATGTTGAGTTTCAACTGGGTAATCAGATGATGTCCAGCAGTCAGTTGGGGATGCAGGACTTCATCTGAGGAGCCAGATTAGTTCTGAATATAAAAATATTTGTGAGTCATCTACATAGCTGTCTGGCTGTGTCACACTAACACACACACACGTCTCAGATCACAACTCCATGACATCCCCAGCCCTCCCAGCACATGGCATTAACTGATTACTGAATGTAAATTCTTGATTTTTTAAATCATATTAATTGAGGGCTGGAGAGTTCAGTTTTCAATGACTGTAATATTGTGTGATGACCAAGCTAGGATAGATGGGCAGCTATGTAGTACAATGGATAGACAATTGGGCTTTGAATCAGGAAGCCCTGAGTTCAGATGTGACCTCAGATATTTCCTAGCTATGGATTCTGTACAAAAGTCACTTAATTTTTTCAACTATGGGGAAAATGACAGCACCTATCATGCAGGTCATCCTAAGGACCAAATGAGATTTATAAAGTGTTCATTAGCACATTGCTCGGCACAAAGTAGGTGCTATATAAAAGTTTATTCCATTCCTCCTTCCTTCCCCAACCCCAACCGAAGGGTTCCACAAGAAAAAGAGCAAAACAGACAGAAAACAAGCAGCCTTCTGATTTGTTTGTCCGCGTTGTTTATTGGAAACAGCAATGCTTTCTGTGATAGTTTATACATGAAGCAAGAGGAGCTGGTCTTTCATTTCACATGATCCAGGATGGACATGGCACATCCGAAGCGGCACATTAAATCTCTGAAAGGGGCTGTACAGTTTAGATAAATAGAACTCTGAGGAACTCAACTAAGAGTACTCTTACAACCATTACAAAAAAAAAATACCAATAAAGCTACACACAGCACTGTACACACACAATGAGGCCAGAAGGGAAGGGAAGTAAGAGAGCTGACTAGAGCCACATACCTTGAATTGCTCAGCACACACAAAAATAAAAAATCATTATTTAGTCCTCATTGAGGGCAGAATATGCACAAATGATGTTCAAAGAATACAAGGGAACAGTGGAAAGAGAATAAACAGAGTACACTGATTTCTTGGTCTATGAATATGAGATAAATAATTCTTGGTGCTTTACTTAAGTCAAAGTATCACAGGGAACACACACAAGTAAAATTGCATCTCTTCTCCCTGCCCTCCTTCCTCTTCCCTCCTGTGCCCTCTCTGTGCCTGGCTATCCAGTAGAAACATTATGATCTCATGCATTATTTATGCAGAGCAAGCACATTTTATTTGGCAGCCTAAGCCGCTTTCTGCTTCATTGCAGGATGTTTCTTCCCCTCATCTGGGGACATCTTTCCCCTGGAAATCAAATAAGACTTTTCTTTAAGAGAAAGGAAGAGGAAAACTTGTGATGTGTCAATAAAGGGTACAAAATAATGGGTACAAAAGACAGTTGGTTTTCAGAAAAGCCTTTAAACTTCTATTGTACCTTTTTCACTGACCACATTTCAAGACTATTATTCATTCTGGTCAGAAGATAATGTGCTGGTGAAGCAATATCAGACAGCTTAGTGATCTGGGGATCCTGGGAAGGGGGACACAGAGTGGTAAGAACATTTCTCTCTTGGAATGGAGAGCAGAGGCTTGAAAATGACCTCCAGGTGATAGACGTTATCTTCATTAGGATGGATTAACTGCATTTAGCCTCCTGGTCATGCCTCAGGGTGACAAGTCTCCCTACAGTGTGCAAACAACTTTTGGCTGTGACCATGGGCTGGCCTTGTTTGGCAAGCATGTCGCATGTGCCATTTATTGTGCAGGAAGATATCGTCCATCACCATGGCCAGAGCAGGGCAGCCAATGGGAACCAAAGATGCTCAGTGGGACTGGGTGACATTGACCACTGTGGCTTGTACTTGGGAGGTGCTTAAAGCAGCATTTCCAAAGCAGTGGCATTAAACTGAACTACCTGGGCCACGAGTTGGTAAGCCAGTCAGCCAAACATTCTAATGAGGCAGGGCAACCAGAATCTCCACATAATTGATAGGGAAAAAGCCTGACTGACCATGAAGCATCCCCTCGTACCAGTTCTCATCAATCTGGTTGGTGAGGGTAATGACATCGCCCTCCTTAAAACCCAGCTCGCCTTCATTCTCAGGTTCAAAATCATACAGAGCTCGGCAGCAGGGTTGATCCATTGGGGCACCTAAGAGACAGGAAAACAGGAAAAAGCAAAGGAAAGAACAAAACATTTAGCACTAAATCTATTCTTCCTGGATAGAAGATTCCTGTATTTTCTGTGTCAATCCCTATTCTATAACCCAGTTCAAGCTCTCAAAGGAGAAATGATGTCCACAGTAAAATTCCTAGCACCCTTCATACCTTCCCCCAAGATTTAGTCAATCCTGCGACTCAGAGTCTAGAAACCTATTGCTCAAATTTGGTTTTCATTATTCTTGAGGTATCTGTGGTATAATGAAAGGAACATTGGGGCTGATGTTGAAAGACCTGGATATTCAATCCTAGGTCTGCTACTTGCTAACTTTGCAATTTTAGACTGATCCTTCTATCACTCATGGTGAAATTTCTTCTTGTGTAAAATGGAAGGGAAATTCACCAAACAACATTCCTCGCCAGGTGGATTTCAGGAGAGGAAAGAAATAAGTATTTATGAAATTTGTACTATGTGCCATGAACTGCCCTAATTACTTTACAGATATGATTACATTTCAGGGGATGAGGACCAACTATATGTGCAAAGCGCATAAATCATAAGACTTAAGGCATGATGCAAATATCAGCTTTGATTATTATTGAGGGTGTCACTATGGAGATGAACACAGCAACTGTTAATAGTTGGCTTCCTAAAATTTTTTCAAAGCAGAAGGTTTGAGTACTCAGGTGATGTAGGATCAAAGGAGAGTTCACAGCACAGTCAGACTTTTTCACAAAAGGACCTTCCAGCATTTTGCGCAGTTGAAATAATGTAGCATTACGAAGAAAATCTAATGGTTCAGACAAATTTTTATAATCAAGAGTTCTCCCTTTACCACCTTCTATTTCTGGGAAGTAAATAAATTCCTGCTCCCACAGCCAGTCCCCCAAGGCTAGAATTGCCTGGATGTGGTAAAAACCACCAAATTAATCAAACTAAGTACT
Organism: Monodelphis domestica; assembly: GCF_027887165.1. NCBI lineage: Eukaryota > Metazoa > Chordata > Mammalia > Didelphimorphia > Didelphidae > Monodelphis > Monodelphis domestica. Next base: position 112,412,277 of record NC_077233.1, read on the forward strand.
CCACTTCTGGAAAGGGAATGATATATATATATATCAATTATATATATATAATTGCCATTCTTACTGGTTCTGGAGGCTACCCCCCCCCCCGCACCAAAAAAAGGTTTTCTGTCCCATCATCTTGAGTCCATTGGAACATTGGAATACACACAATACAAAAGGCTCCAATTGCTTTCTAATACCTCCTAGTTCTTTCATCCTAGCCTCCTAAGAACATCTTTAGTCTATTTTTCTTTTCCAGGAAAACACCAAACACTGGAGACTCAGGGAGAAGGTGGTGAGATTCCCACACATGCTTAAAAAACAAATGCAAAACCACTGAAAATGAAGGCTATTTGCCAGATGTGTCACACAGATTTTTTTAAACTATCTGTATGGAAAAGAGGAAAATTTAAAGAATGCATTAATGAAAATGTATACGTTTCCCCAACAGAAAAGAAAGTTTATTTTTTATTGTACCAACCCCAGTTCCACAGCACAATGATCTGTCGGAAAACCTGGCAGGTGTCGTGACTCAAAATGTATTAGTATGCAAGACATCCCTGCTAGTGTTGTTCAAGGAATCTGACTCATCATGTTCCTGGGGGTGGGCTGTCTCTATGTGGTAGGCAGTGGGGTGCAGGAGCATGTAACAAAGGAAGGGGAAAGTGAAATTCAATCTTCCAGTGCTGATCCAATATGTCAAGGGAAGTGATTTACTACCAAGGAAAAGAAAAAGATGCTCAAAATCCAAGCGTGCTAGGAGAGTGGAATACAAGATCAGTATGTGTAGATTCTGATGAAAGCGAATAGGAAGGAAAATGTAAAAAATAAAAGATTATAAAGGGAGGAGAAAGAAAAAAAAGAGGCAGAGGGGGAGAAGATGAAAGAATGAGAGAGAGAGAGAGAGAGAGAGAGAGAGAGAGAGAGAGAGAGAGAGAGAGAGAGAGAAGTGAATAATAGAAAGAGGGAGGGAAAGAAAGGAGAAACAGTAAGAAAGAGGGAAGAAAATAGTAGAGAAAGAGGACATGGAGAGAAAGAAAAAAATGGGAAAAAAGGAGAGAAGAGCCATGTAAGATAAAGGGAGAGAGGAAGGGACCCTTTTTCAAATAATTACAACCAGGCAAAGAATAAGTTGGGAAGAAGAGAAATAAATTACTGTGACTTGAATGAAATCCAAAAGGATTAATCTCAAGATTACTTCAAAGGACTCTGATGGAAAGCTTTCCACATGTGTTTCAATAAAATCTATACTCTCTTGCACCTGACCTGATGGCTTAGGAGTGCTAGTATGAGACAAGCCTCCATTATGCTGACTATTGTCTCCAGATGAAAACTCCAGACTCATGCGAGGTTTAGGCTGATACTCTCTTCTGGGCTGAGATGAAGCTTCTCTTATCCTGTGAAGGGGATGAACAAATCAATCATAAAAAGTACAAATAGAAAGACAAAAATGAGAAAGTAGATGAAAAGCAGTATCTATCAACATGAATGAATTCAAATCCAAAATCTGCACAAGATAACTTCTTAGGACTTAGGCATGTCTATTATTTTTGTTCTCAAAAGTATAAATGAAAAGGTAAGGGCCATGGGAGAGGGAATACTCCTTAGTTTATGTTCTGGGAGTCTCCAATAGAAATGCTTGACAAAGGTGAATGAATGTAATAGGATGTTCCAGGGAAGAGTTTACCATCAGGAATGGTGGGCAATTTATTCTTAACATTTTGGTCAGAAGGGTGCAATACCTTTCCTCAAGCCTGACAGTAACTTGCTGCAGAATCTGGGAAGCCTGCTTGTGGTACTCCAGCTGGGCTTGTACCAGAGCAGAGAGCTGGCTCACCTGTTCAATCTATATCAACAGAAAGAAGTGAGTCTTAGAGCAATGCTATCAAGTCACACTACATAGGACATTTCTACAGACACTCCTTCACACAATCAGAAAATATTTATCAATACTATGCAATGGGCACTGTGTCAAAATTATGCCAATTAAAAAACAGTACATGACCTCAAGGGGCTTTTCTAATGGGTGGAAATATATACAAATATATAATTTTCTAAAGGGAGGAAATATACATAGACATGCACATGCACACCACACACACACAAAATACAGACAAAATAAATACAAAGTGATTTGTGAGATTGTGAGGCACTGGAGAGTCAAGAGAGTCCTTGTAGAGGAGGTGGTGTCTGAATTTGTGAATCAATGAACTCACAATAAGCTGAAATTGCCATATGTTAATAGGTTGATCAACTTTATTAGTGTCAGGATCATCCAACTGAGAGCAATAAATGCAAATTCTATAACTAATAATGGAAATTCTTAAAATCTATTCACTGTTGAACTTACTCACTGGAAATGCAAAAGCATGAGTCATGCAAAGAAAACTATGCTCTTTTGTGAGTATACAAAATATCTCCGTGGGGATAATAATATAATAATGTAGTTTCTTGAGTTATGACATATTAGACATATTTCTAAGTAAGCATCTGAAATATTTTGTGTTTCTGTGAGAAAAAACAAATATAATTACTCTGATTTAGAAACAAAAAGCTTGGAGCTAATTATGAGATTTTAGAATGGCTTTTGGTACAACATACTGGACCCTAAATGCTCAAGTAGGTACTAGAATTCACAGGAAAGATGCTAAAATGTTGGGAACTAATTTCTTTCCTTCCAACTGGAATAAACATTTCTATATGCTCTACCTCAAACCAAAATGGTATTAAGAAGTAAATAACAATTTCTTCTCATAAGGTGCTACCACCCTTGATTCTGGGTCCCATCTTGTAGTCAAGGTTGACTAAGGAATAGGATTTCATGAACTAGATTCCTCTGCATCTGCTGAATCCTCAGAGTAGCCATAGTTCATTTTGTAAATGTTTGGAGAAGCCAAAGTGTCAACTATAGAATTCTCTCCCATATAGCCCTGTTCTTCCCCATATACCTACCTCAGTTTAACTGATTAGAAGGAAGCATCAAAATAGGTGAGCATATGTGTGCCCCATACCCATACTAATGGTTTTTAAGGAAACTGTTTAAGTCACTACTACATTCAGGATGTCTCTCTCTGCCACCATCCCTCTAATCCTGACATTGCTGATGTCTAATCAAGTAGAGGACAGATGAAGGTAGACCTATGCATTATTATAGCAATTTTCAGAAGCTGGGAGTATTATATTGTTCAGTGCCCCAAAAAAGCCACTTTATTTATGGACAGGCTATAGAGATAAATCTCATCTGGAACAATGTGATTTCCAAGATTAGCTGGAATCTGAATGCCAAACTTCAAACTGTCTCACTTGCCCATCAGGGTATATGATGTGTTGGGGTTTCTGGATCAGTATATACCAAGGTCTCCAAGACTGATGTCAATCCCACAAATACCTTTTCAAAAAATAATGAGGATACAAGGATTTAAACAGAAGCTGAGCCCCACCATCACTCTCTTTCTAGCTTCTACCAATCAGTCCCTAAATATGAGAAAACATCAAATATCTGCCTATGCCAAAAAAAATAATTTACTCACCTACTCTCCACTACCAAAAAATGGGCAGTTTCTGTACAACTATTTTTACTCCAGTCCATTATGACTCTCTAGATCCTCTACATACTTCAGTAGAAAATGCTAGTGAAATCAACTCTTCCCCTCCTCACTTCATGTGTGGCTCTGCAAGCTACAGAGAACATGTTTTTTCTCAACAATGTGGTCATTAGTAACTGTGTCCTCCAGATTTCAATCCTCCTTATCCCAATATGTTGACTGGGAAGTGAGAAAAAGTAAGTGCATGAAAGCCTGAAGTGCTTATATGACTCATTTTGACGTTTTGTACCTATGAAAGTAGACCAAAGGAGCCCATGGCATCATGGAAGAATGAAAATGGCTTCCAACAGTGGCTACTCCACTCTTACAATGTAATAATTCTCATACCATTAATCTCCCAGGGATATTATAAAGATTTATTACATGGTCAATAACCACTATAGATGTTTGTCCAAAACATTCTTCAACATCTCAACAAGTGATGCTATGAGATTTATTAAAAACAACAACAACCACCTTTACTTCCATCTTAGAATCAATACTGTGTATTGATTTCTAGACAGAAGAGTGGTAAGGGTTAGGCAGTGAGGGTTAAGTGACTTGCTCAGGGTCACAAAGCTAGGAAATATCTGAAGCCATATTTGAACCCAGGACCTTTCACCACTTCATCTGGTTCTTTATTCACTGAGACACTTAGCTCCCCACTGTACTACATTTTAGAGGAATTTTCTATGGATTAAATTGAATTTATCTCTCACTAATGTGAACATTTTCTCTAATGATGTACCTCAAAATTCATTTACAGTTTTCCAAAATTGTATGATTCTTGTCCATGGTCTCTGAGAAATTACATATAGAGATTTCACCAAACAGTTGAAAACTCTCCTCTTGTCTTGTATCTGTCCATTAGTTTTGTCCTGCTTTTATTAAATGACTGACTTACTAAATGACTCCCTTTTCTCAATGCACATTTCCTGGATATTATCTTTCATACAAAATCCTTACACATCATGATGACTAATATGCTAAAGTGTGTGATGGAGTGATGAAAAGAGTATTCTTGTAGAGAAAAGAAAATTGGGTCCAGTTGGCTCTGATAATTGCTACTTTTGTGACCCTGAGAAAGTCATTAATGCTTTGAGTCTCATTTCTTCATTTAATAAAAATAATACTTTTATTAATAATATCTAATACAGATTGTCACAGGGAAACCATTTTGTACATTTCAACATGTTAGACAAATGTAAGTGGCAGCCCTTCAGGGTACCGCAGTGAAAAATGCCATAAAGAACACTGTTCTTTGCTTTTCTTTGCAGTTGTTAACCTTTTAAAATATCTACCTTTCTAGCTTATCCTCATCAATCATATTTTGTTCAATGACACCAACCACTTACCTAAGCCCTTGTTTAAAGCAGGGTAATTGAGATGTTGAGGGTATTAATTAATGTGTTGATGTGTTGAAATAAGCATATAATCACAATTTAAATGCCAAGCCCAAATAAAAATGGTCAGAAATCCGCTCACATCCATTTCCAGGAGGTTGAACATGCTCGACTCCGCTATTTCTTTAGACTCATCAAATTTCTCCAAAGCTTGGCGAAGCTCCTCGTCTGGAATCTTGCCTTGCCTTTTCTTCTTGTAATCAAAATCCAGGCGTCGACCCTCCAACTTCTTTAGATGATGCTGAAAAATTGAAGGTCAGAAAGGGTTGATGGAGGGCTTCTGAAGGGAAAGCCTTCTCACTGGGACGGGATAGAAGCAGAGAAGGAACAAATGGAAGACCTGCAGGCTAATCTCAATTCCATCACACCATCTATGAAACTTTTGGTAAATCACTTAATTTCTCCAAACTTTAGTCTACTTGCTTATAAAATGGAAATGATACCTTCCTTATCTATTTCACAGTTATTGAAAATCTAAAGGGAGTTCACAGTTGGAAAATCCTTAAAATTGTAATTAGCTACATAAAACATAGGTTAGGGGGAAGGACTTTAATCTATGAATTCACTAGTTTAGGGAATTCTCAGATAAGAAAACTTTCTCTATCAATGCAAGTCAGTATCTTCTCTGTAACCAGTCTTCCAGAGAGTTGCCCAAAAAACTGAAACATTAAATGAAACATTAAAAGTGAATTGAAAAAAAAAGTGACTTGCAGGGGCTGCTGGGTAGCACAGTGGATAAAGAACCAGGACTGGAGATAAGAGGTCCTGGGTTCAAATCTAGCCTCAAATACTTATTAGCTGTGTGACCCTGGGCAAGTCACTTAACCACAATTGCCTAGCTCTTACCACTCTTCTTCCTTAGAACTAATATTTGGTATCAATTCTAAGACAAAAGGTAAGGGTTTTCAAAAAATTGTGTAGGATCACATATCTGTTATGTGCTCATACCTTCTGGCTCCAAGGCTGGCTTTTTAGTGATTTTTACTACTTACCTCCATAAAGTGTTTTGAGGAAAACACTTTGCAAATTTCAGCTGTTCTAATACTATAATTATCTGTGATTTCATAGGCATTGTTATTACCTTTACTAATCAAGATAATAACTTCTTCCATGCTTTAGTTAATGAGTTTCAGTAGCCAAAAAGAGAAAAAAAAATCACCTGGAATCTTTGTGGTGAAGCTCTCTCTGTACACTCAGCTAGGTGGGGACTTAGACAACAGATGTAGTGGTCCTTTCTTTTACTAAACTGTGCTCAAAGGCATTCCAACATGGTAGAACTAAGAGTGTCTCACATCAGTCTTTGAGCACAACTTTGAAAACATAGTCAACGACATTCCACAATGAGAACCTGGAAGAAGATTTTAGTGGACTATAGACCTAAATGACCCATGTAAAAGTGAATTCTTGCTATTATTTGTGACTATTATTATAATTTAAAAATACAGGTAAAAAACATTTTTTTTCCAAGTCACTCTGCTTTATATCCATGATATATACAGCTAGACAGCAGAGCAGAAAGAGTGCTACACTTGGAGTCAGGAGGATTGAGTTCAAATCAAGCCTTCGATACTTAATTAGCTGTGTGATCCAAGGCAAGTAACCTCACCTTTGTCAGCCTCAGTTTCCTCATAGGGATAATAACGTCATCTATCTCACAGGGTTCTTGTGGGGATCAAATGAGATATTTGTTAAGTGCTTAACACAATGTCTGGCACAAAGAAAGACAACAAATGTGTGTTATCTTCTTAGCTTTCAAAAGAATGTGGAAGCTGAAACTATTAGTATGTGAGATGAGAAGCAATAATTTTCAGTGACTAACTAAAAGAAAACCCTATCAAAAAAAGATATTTAAGAATGGGAGGATACAAGAAACACCTCTAGCAACTCAGTCTCACTTTTCTAGCTAGCCTCCAGTTCAAGGTGTGGAGGAGTAAAACAAAAAATAAAAGGGAGGCTATTTGAATGAGCTATTTGAAATGTAAATTATGAATTTATTATTTTTATTATTTATTTATAATTTGTTAAAAGATCTGCAATTGTTTCCCTCCCTAGTATAATCTATTTTTCTTCTCTCTAGATCTGTGATGTCTTCAGCTTAATGAGTTCCCAGTTAAGAACTCTCTCAACCTGTCTGGATGGGCACCTCCTCTACCACTCATAATCTTAAAGAGTTTTTTCGTACACTAAGAGGTTAAATCTACCTATGCTATTCTGATGCTTCTTCCCTTCGAAAAAATAGCCTTTATCTGGCCAAATAATTTATTTCTTAGTAACCAATAAACTTAATAATAAATCATATTCTCTCAGCTAGGCAGAACCAGTATGAAAGTCACACAGTCTGTTGCCAGGCTAATATCTGGAGCTTTTTTCATTTTAATGGGATCTTCTGCAGTTTCTGCTCTATTGACCTAGCTTTTGAGAAATGAGGGTTTCCAGCATACTGTTTGGTACTAGTATAAGCATTTTATTTAACTGTTTATTGCTACAAATTTATTTTCCTAATCTTACTAATACTAAAGTCTCCTTTTATTGTCTGATCACCATCACATATAAGTTATGAGTCAAGAAGAAATTAACCTAGGATTATATGAGTCCAAAGGGGACAAAATTCTTGTGCTGGTAGTCAGGAGTTGGCTTGATTTATAATTTCTCAGTAAATTATCTTCCCCAGAAGGTTGGTCACCAAATAAGAAATGGGTTTGGCTTCAGCAACTCAAGAAGCTATCTATTAAGCTATGAAATGGCTCCAATATGCATGAGTATACCCACAAAGAGGAAATCATAGTTTTTTTGAGGGCCTCAATTAATTAAGAAATGTGTGCTCTAAAGTTATTTAGGAAAAGTCTCCTGTTGAGGATGAGAAAAGGAAATGAACTAAAATGGAAATTTTACATTTTTTGTTTACTTAATATAGGTATCTCACTGAATGAAGATGAGGAGGCTGGGGCTGTAGACAGACTAATGAACATGGAATCAAAGGACCTGGGTTCAAATCCTGGCTCTTCTACTTATAGCCTGTGTAACCTTACACAAGTCACTTCACCTTTTATGTAACCATGGACAAGTCACAAAAATTTGAGTCAAAGGCAGCTCCTGTTTCCAAGGTTGGTCCTCTACCCACTAAGCTATGATACCTCTCAGTTCTTCTTTGAGTAACTTTAATTTTATTCTGCTGCTTCTGAGTTGGTGAAAAGTGTGGCTGTCCCTTCTATTAATTTTCCCTTTGTTCCCATCTGTGAAGAGTAAGCAGGGAGGGGAGGAAAAGTACTAGGACATGGGGGAGGAGTTGAAAAGGACAAGAGGGTATGATACCCACCCCACACAAATCTTCTTAGGAAGAATATTTGCATTCATATAGAAACTTAAAATTTTTTAATTCCTTATGTCTCAAATTATCACTGTTAGTATTAGCATTCTAAGCAAAATAATTTTCTGCAATGATACTGAAAGATGACAGCATATCTAAATTTAGAATTAGAAGGGGCTTTGAAGAGCATCTAATCCAGCCTTCTCTTTTTATAAATGAAGAGGCTAAGATCCTTTAAAATGAAGTAACTCTTTTGAGGAAAAAAAAACAATTCATAAAGAAGAGAGCAAAGACAGACAGTAAGGGCTTCTGACTCGCTGTGAGAGGAGATAGGTTTGAATCCTGGTCCTACTACCTTTTACTGGTGAATCACTTCCCTGGTCTGTATATCGGTTTCTTCATCTTTCAAAAAAGAGGGTTGGACAAGATGATCCCTAAATGACCTTCCTACTCTATATTCTTTCACTTGGACTGAAACCATTTGATTTCTAATCTTGGGCTCTTTGCCCACCATATCTTCCTTCAAAGTTACAGATCAAGGCTCTCATGTGAGCACATTGTAGAGTCCTTAGAAGATATCCTTTTGGGGGATATTTCTAGGCATCATAACACATTCATTAACTCAATTTACTGAGTTCCCACCATGCGACCTGAATGGTACCAGGAGCTGCTTCAATATCATAACTTTGTTTACATAGAAAAAATGCACCTGAGTGGAAGAAGTGGAAATTGCCTTCCTAAATGATACCCTTTGCAAGGGTTGCCTGAAATGTGTACATCAAAGGAAAAGCTCAATTGTTCTGTGTGGTTTTCAAAAAATGACATTTGGGTATTTTTCTCCAGTTCTGACAGCTGTTATGAAAATATGAAAACACACAAGCTTTCAGTGTTAATATAACTGCTCATTTAAGCAAACTACTAAATTGTCATCAGTGGTACAGCTGGCATTTCATAGGGTGAAATCAACACAGAGAATTATAGGTTAATTAATATATTTGTGCTTCTCTGAAAAAGAATAATAATCCTTCTGGAGAAGGAAATGTTCCTCCAAAGAACAACAAGAACAACAAAAATAAAAATTGAACACAGTGTAATAATGATGACTAAATTTGGCCCCAAAGAAAAAAGATGAGAAAAGAAAAAAAATAGGGTGCCATGGGTACAAAACATGCATGGTTGAATATAACAATAGTTGATGTGTTGGTTAGTTGTCTAAATGAGACTTTATTTTCTTCTTTTTTATTTTTTTGTTCTGAGAATTGGTTTTTTAGGTGGGAGGGAAAAAAGAGAAGTATTGGGAAATAAAGATAATAAAAAATATAGCAATAATTTTTTTAAAATATTCTCAAAGTATCTATCTAAAAGGTTATGGAAAACTGTGTTTGGCACAAAGGATATTATTTCTTTTAGGCTATCGTATTTGCCATGCCAGAAGAAATAACAGAGACAGTACTTTACAAATCTTTGATTTGGTCAGGATGAGAATTCTCCCTACCAAAGCAAACTATGACCTTTGTATGAATGGAGATTTTTGAACCTCTGACTTCATTCCCTAGAAGTCCTTAGTATTTCCCAAAATTCCCTATAATCTCTCCTGTGTCTCGACATTGGCAGGATCACATTATTGGTATTTAACTGGAGGTAACTCCTCCCATGGGCTCTCTTTCTTTGAGATGATGCAGCAAGTATGGTGGTAAGCTAAGTGTGGGGATTTTAAAAGGGCTAATCAGCCATGGGCATGTGGTTTTTGTTTTGTATCCTCTTTATTCCTTGATTTCTAATGATCCTTAATAAACCTCATAAAAATATAATATTTTTATTATTAGAGATATAATTTTAGATTGTACACCTCTCACTAATTTTGTAGAAGTTCTTCGAGAGTTGTTATAGTCCAAAATTTCCCTCCCCTGTGATCAAAGCTGGGGGTAAGTCACTCCAAAATGAGCTAGTTAGTTAGATGAAGTCTTTCCATCATGCAGCCCATACTAGAAGCACTTCCGAACGATGCCTTACTAGATTTTTTTGGTGTCCAGACAGTATCAAGAACCCAGATCACTTCTACCCTAACAGAATCATCAGAAAGGGGATTTAGTGGATCATTAAAAGTTGCTGACATTTATGTGACTTAGTAAAGTTCATAAAGTGCTTTCCTCACAACAAGCTTGTTAAATAGGTTGTTCAGGTTCTTTTATTCCCATGTTACAAAAGACGTTTGGAGAGATTATGTGACTTCCCAGTACAGAACACTGCCTCTCTTTTTTTCCCTAGTGCTTTATAAGTCAAACACCAAGAAGCAAACATGGTAGGTGATATCATAGCCATAATTATTATTCTCTCCCCTAGTGATGCTACCACCTAGAGACAGGCTCCTATCACTTCATGCCTATACTATTCTTAAATTTTATTTTGTGGATCTTCCTCCCTCTCTACTCTCCCTGACCTGAAGAAGAAATCATTTGACAAAAATATCTATAGGTATGTATATGTGTGTGTTGTCTATATCTATATCTATATCTATATCTGTATGTCTTGCTTGTTTCTATTCATCAGTTCTTTCTCAGGAAGTGGACATTCAAAAGTCATTCTTCAAGTAATATTTCTGTTGCTGTATATAATGTTCTCTTGATTCTGTTCATTTAGCTCTTTAACATTTCATGTGGGTCTTACCTTGTTTTGTTTTTAAATTAAACATAATATTCCATCACAAGCATATGGCACAACTTGTTTAGATATCCCCCAATTGATGGACATTCCCTCAATTTCATGACCAGTCTATACCACCGTCATTTCTCCCTGCCCCAAATATCTCCTCACTCCAATCTATCTTCCACGCACCTTTCACATGAATCATCCTAAAGCATGAATCAAACCAGGCTACCCACTCTTCTTTCAACCACCTCCCTCAATAAATTCCACTGGCTCCCTTTTGGCCTCCAAGATTAAATATATTTTTTACAACCCTTTTTACAACCCTCTATACCTAGACCCCTCCTTTATTTCACTCTTCTTACACCTTATTTATCTCCACGTACTCTATAATCAAATGATACTGACCCTCCCCGTCCTTTTACTCAGATAAACCATTCTTTCTCACAACCTCTGCTTCCTGGCTGCTCAGTCTTCCTTCCAATCTTAGCTAGAGTCCCACTTTCTGCAGGAATCCTTTCCCGATCCCCTCTAATGCTAGTGCCTTCACTCTGTTGATTACCTCCAATTTATCCTGTCCTGTACTTGGCAGTTTTCATTTGGCCCTCTCCTGATCCCCATTAGACAGTGAGTTGTCTTTTGGTATCTATAGTTGAGCACAGTATTTGGCACATATCAGCTACTTAATAAACACTTGTTTAACTAGTGATTATTATTAGTATTACCATTTACAAATGTAAATAATGGGAAAATGCATAGAAGGCTAGTCTTAAAGTTGAGGAAAAAAACTAGTTTCAAATCCCACCTCTAACATTTAATAATTATGTGTCAAAAATAAAATTGATTAACTTCCATCCTATTTTCCTCATTTATAAAAGAGTTAGGATGATATATACAGTACAAATCTCATAAAGTTGCAGACACAAAAGAGAAAATATATAATAAAGGGTTTTTTGGGCAAACTTTTTAATGTTATATAAATGTCAGCATTGTGATTATTTTTGATGTTATTATCTATTATAACAAGCATTACTATTGCATGTAGCTAAGAAAGAAACTCTCTATTTCCCCACATCCAGTGTGACAGATACCTGTATTTCCCGTAGGTCCTTATCATGGAGGTTCTGGAGAGGATCGATGAAATTTTGCTTCACTTCCATGTCCAAAGAATCTTTTACCTCTGAAAGCTCCCTCATGGCCTCCCCTACATCACCAAGGGCTGGGCCTGGAACAGGAAAGTATTTTTCTTTTAATCTTCAAATACAAAGTAGAAATGGGTTCTTCCATTAATAAAGATGAGGGGCGAGTTAAAAACAACTCTGTACTTGAGACCACGATAATCTCAGTTACTGTTCTAGTGGAAATTCAGACTTGCTCCAAAGGAAATTTGAGAAGATAATGCTCTTAAGCTCAAAGAAATTATTAACTAAGAAAAATGAGCTACGGCACATGGTCAAAGAAACTGCATTTTTTTATAGTGTGTTGTTCCTGTAAAATGATAAAAACAAAACAAAATACAATTTTTCTTTTATTTTCAAATTATAACTCTTTGAGCTCTTAGTATGAAACTGCAAGGTGCTTGAAAGTTTACTAAAGTCATTTTTTCATAGTTAAACCCTGCTCAAGGAAAGAGACTAAAAAAAAACAAAATAAAACAAAATGAAACAAACACATCATAGATCAAAGCAAACATTCTGAAAACAATTTCACCCAAATGAAAATAGTGACAAGACATGCACTATTGATTTCATTAAAAAAAAAAAAAACCTTTACCTTCTATCTTAGAATTGTTACTAAATGGAAGGAAGTGTCGGAGGCCAGAGTTGAACCCAAAGACCTCTTGTCTCTAGACCTGGTACTCAGTCCACTGAGCCGCCATGCTGCTTTCTGATCTCAGTTTTTAAAATCAACTTTCTTATCACCATAAGCAATTATCTTACAAGCAAGATAATTAGGAATAAATGCTGCAGCCATTACCAAAGTTGCATTCATCACCAAGCTCCCTTCCAAACTTCAGCATGGCTTCTGCAAGCAGGGCCTCAGCCTGAGGATAGCCTGGTCCTTTCTCTTGACCTCGGATCTTGGACATTGTATTAATCATGCTGAGTTTAGCTCTAGAAGCTGTTGGCACAAAAAGAGTAAAGGTTGACTATCTGGCATGGTCTACTCTATTTAATGTGACTTTCTGCAAATACATTAGGTGAGATATTGTTAACGAGGGCTGTTTGTTCTAAAAGAACAGCATTTTAAATTTTTAAAATTTAGTGCACACGTGAAATTTAAACTATAAAATACTGAAATGAGAAAGAAAGAGAGAAAATAGGGAATATATGAAAAAAAAGAGGAGAGATGATGGAAAAGAAAAGAGAGAAATAAGCAGTTGAGAGAAGGAAAAGAAGAGTCCACAGTATCAATAGTAGGAAACAGATTTTCTCATCTGTAAAATGACCATATTTGGGCCATATTAGTGATTCACAACATTTTAAAGCATCAAGATCCCTTCTTTAAAATTTTTTTCTTTATTCAGAACTTATATCTGTCCCTCTCTATCCCCATTGAGAGGAAAGAGAAGGGATAGGAAAAGAGTTTCTGTGAAAGGTTAACCTTTTTATAAGCATAGTTAAGCAAAGAAAATTCCCTTTTTGGTTACATTAAAAAATTGCTTTTCACATTCTACATATTAATACATAACCTCTATCATGAAGTAAGCAACATTCATTTTCATCAGTCCTCTGGAATCATGGTTGATTATTTTGTTGATCAGAGTAATTAAGTCTTTTATTTTTACAATATTGATATTAGAATATAAAGTGTTCTCTTGGTTCTACTCACTGCAATTTGCATCATATCACATAAATCTTCCCCGATCTTTCTGAAACCATCCCCTCACTAATTTCTTATAGTGCAATAATATTCCATCTCATTGATATGCCATAATTTGTTGAGTCATTCCTTAACCAATGGGCACATCCTTGGTTTTGAGGTCTTTGCCACTAAATAAATAAGCAAAACCAGGAGAACATTTTATACAGTAACAATAATCTAGGAAGATCAATTGTAAATGACTTAACTTTTATCAACAAGTCAAGGATCCAGGATAACTCCAAGAAATTCAGGATAAAAAAAGGACATCCACCGCCACAGAAGAAATAGTCAGTCTGAATACACTTTATTACCTCCATGACTTTATCTCTATTGTAAGCAAAATGTATCTTGTTTCACATGACAACCAGGAAAACATGCATTATATGATAGTATATGTATAATCTATATCTTACTATCTGCCTTTTTGAGGAAGGGAGAAGAGTAGGATATGAAAAATGAATAAGACAGATTTCTGAACACAGCTAATATGAGAATTTGTTTCTCTGGGATAAGCATATTTAGTATAATTTATTACATACTTATAACAAATTGCATATATTATATTATGTTTTATATATATATGTAACAGATATATATATAAGTAAATGGTAACTAAAAAAAAAAGACCTGTTATAAATATTTTTGTACATAAAGGATCTTTACCTCTTTATTGGAGGCATAGATCCAGTAGTGATTTTGATAGTTCAAAGGGCATGGTATTGCTTATGAACTTTCGGGATATAATTCCAAATTACTTCCCAAGATGTTTGACCTAATTCACAGTTCCATCAACAGTTCATGAATGAGCCATTTTTCCCAAATCTCTTTAACTAATGTCCCCAAAAGTGCAGATGAACACATGCCAATAATTGCATTTTTAGTAGTTAGTGGTTGAAAACAAACATGATGACCAAAAACAACTATGAATTCAACATTTTTCATGAATTTTTATTTTATTAATTAAACAGCATCATATTATAAAATATGGGGATATATACTCATATACATATAAATGTGATATATTATTTATTTAAAATAATAAAAGTAATTTAAAGTTCCTTGTCTGATATTTAAAGCTTTTCATGAACTGGACCCTTCCAAAATTTCCAGTTTTATTCCCTGTGTCATTCTATGATCCCCTGGCTACACATGATATTCTATCTCTAGACTCTGTGCTTGTGAATCAGTGATCCTGCATGCCTAGAAAGCTCTCCCACTTTATTTAATCTCCTAGCTTTACCTCTAAAGCAGGTGGGCATCACAGTGAGCAGGTAAGCAGCATGAGAGATAGAATAGTGGACTTTGATTTAGAAGAACTGAATTCAAAGCTCACTTTAGACACATTAGCTGTGAGACTGTAGATAAGTGACAATCTTTCTCAATTTCAATTTCCTCATCTATAAAATGGGAATAATAATTGCAACTACCCCCTGGATTGTTATGAGCATCAATAAATATAAAGCACTTTGTAAACCTTGAAATAGTTTATAAGTACTAAATGTTATGTTTATTAATTTCTCTAGCTTCTTTCAAGTCTCTGTTCAAATTCTGCTGTCTGCAAGAACTTTCTAGGTCAGCTAGATGGTAGTGACTGCCTCTCTGACTATCTCCAATTTACATAAATAAACAAGCAGATGTTGCTCTAGTGATTTTGATATATATATTGAGTGAGAAAGGTAGGCATATTCTGCTACATACTCTAGATTTGGGGAAAGTATTTTTCAATGAATCCAGAGAGTAAAGGTTAGATTCCACAGTCTAAAGTTTTAGCAGGTAAAGCCACATAAAGAAAGTTGGAAAGTTCTCAGGAAGAAAATCTGATTTTAAAATTCTGATGAAAAAGAAAAGAGGGAGCAGTCAAGGGAGATAAATGTGAATACACATAGTACTTATTGACTGAGATTTTTTTTAGCAAGGGAATCAAGAGTAAGTGATTGAAGATGATTGCAAAAGCAAAGAATGTATTGTAAGCAAGGTGGTAGAAATGTTCAAGCTCAGAATGAGTTCAGATTGACAATTTATGCAAGACAAAAGAGTGAATGAAATTAAAGTTTTAAAAAGGTCTGCATATGGTGGATGACAGACAGGAGGTAGTAACTACACCAGATTAAATTTACCAAGGAAGCTTGCATTGTACTTAGGCATTTTTTATCTCATTCTGGATTGTCTCTAAGTTTATACATGTGTAAAAATGGATATATTTTATGTTGTAATAAAGGTTCTCTTCACTGATAACGGTGCTGAATCAGCAATGTATTGAGAGGGTTATAGGAACAGGAACAGGGTGTGAAAGAGGGAGCCCAAGCTAATATGGGTGAAGCGACTCTCCCTCCCTTTCCCCTGTGATAACAGGTTGTTAGTTACTGCACTGTTTCCCCAAAAGAAGCGGCTAAAGGAAATTTGATGACAAGCTCCCCTGTCTGCTACACTTATAGATGACTTCAGAGCCTTTTTCCCTCAGAGAGGATTTAGTCAAGCCCCAGCCAGGGGTCTTGTCTCAGAGGGAAAGACCTCAGGAACTCTGTCCCTAGTTTCTTGAAGTATCCCTTTCAAATAGTAGTGAGGGGCTAAAATGAGTATCTGAGTGCTTAAAAGGGTTTAATATTGGATTTTTGGTAAACAGGAGGAGGGGAGAGGGATTGGGCAGCCCTGTTAAGATCCTACATGGTCCGTGATCTAAAAGGTGTGTAATACTGCTCAATCAGACGTCTCTGTTTCTTCCCATTTAAAATAACCCTTGCTATTAACTTATTTGTCCTTTGGTCTAAGGAAATTATGAAGAAATAAGTTCAGGCAGGCAGGGAAGAACAAGGGAGCTATGCTCTCCTTCTGAGAGTTCAGAGCCCCCCCCCCTTTAAAGTAGTAGATGTATGTTTGGAGGGAGATCAGCTATAAGCTTGAGGGAAGAAGCAGGATCTTCTTAGATGACTTCGGTGGTTCCTCAGCTCCCCAAAACTGGTTCTGTCAGCTCCAGGTCCCAGGTCTAAAATCAAGAGGCTCCTCAGAACTTCCCCCAGGTCCATGTTTTTCCTCCCAGAAGCTCTTGTTCCTTAACTGTTACTCGTTCTCTCTCATTCCTCATGTCAGGGTTCCAAATCTTCCCTGCCTCTTTAAACATGCAGATCTTAACATTTAAGGGGCACAATCAGGAAGACCCATGTTCAGATCTATCTAGCCTTAGACACATGCTAGCTGTGTGACCCTATGCAAGTTACTTAACCCAAGTTTGCCTCAGTTTCCTCATATCTAAAAGGAATTAGGGAAGAAAATGGCAAACTAGTCCAGTATCTATGCCAAGAAAACTCCACAAACAGGGACAGGAAGCATCAGACATGATTGGTACACCTGAAAAACAATAGATCTTAAAATTTAATGAGTGATAAAAGGCTACCAAAATTATTAACTAAAATCTACCTTTTTAGGAAAAAATTTTCTATGGAAAGTCCAATTTCACTTCTAGACCCAAGATTATCACTTGGTGATAGCTACCCATAATTTCATACACAATACCTAGGAGGAAGTAAACAGACTAAAAAATTTGTGTGTAAAGACAAACATCACCACTAAATACTTTAATGCTATTTCCTATGTTTTTTCAGTCTATTCTGTGATCAGTTTCCCCATTTATAAAATGAAAGGATTAGACTAGATCCTTTTTCAAGGTCACTTAGCATTCTAATGACTGGCAGTCAGGAAGATTTGAGTTTGACTCAGGCATTTATTAGCTGTGGTACCCTGGGCAAGTCACTTAACCTCTTTTTGATTCAGTTTTCTCATTAAAAAAAAGGGGGATAATAATATAATCTAGTTTTGATGATAAACTCAATTAATATGTGCAATGTGCTTTTAAAACATTAAAGCATTCTATAACATGCTAGCTTTTCTATGAACCTATGATAACATGAAAAATAAAAATACTAAGACATTTTCTTTGTGAAAGTCTTTTCAATCTATCCAAGGATCCTTAATCTATTTTTTTTTTGCTGCTTTTGAAGACTTTGGCTTTGGGGGTCTAATGACAAAAGAAATTTAACACAATATTAAGACATAACACCTTGGAACATCAAGCAGGAAATTTTGAAAAAGCCATTATATCTCACCGTATAATGCTGCCAATAAACTTCTAGTATATCACACAGATTGTACACATGCCTGCTTAAAGGAATACAGTCTAAGTTCTAAGGCTTTAAGATAGTGCAGGATGTGAAAATAATATCATTTAAGACTACCTTCAGAGTTTTTTCTATGCATGAAAATAAATCTGACCTCCAGCTTCTTAACCAGCAATGATATGGAAATGGGGGTCAGGATAATTAATAGGGAAAGAGGAGATTTGAGAGAGTACAGAAAAACAGAATATAAGCAAAAATAAAAATGGAATGGACTCCATTATAATGAGAAAACAAGAGATAGTATCATGGATAAAAATAAATGGGAAAAAATGAGAATATATCTCATGTGGATTTGGAAAGAATAAAACATCCCCTAAATCTTTTCTCTATAATTTCTCATGAGATGTCTAAATGTTGAATCACATTGTAAAACTTGGTTATATGTTTATGTCTTAATGCATTGTAGTACACTATTCAATCGACCCATAAGCACAGATAAAGGGTCAAGTACTATTTGCTTCTTTCCCAAATCTGATTAAAACTATTAGAGGACAAATACTACTTCTACTTCATCCTACCCCCACTAGAAAGCACTGGTATTACTGCAATCTATCAGGAATTGCTGCTCCAATATCAAAGATCTGCTAAATTATAATATTGAATGTTGTACAACTAGAAAATTGTTAATTCTTCCACTCCATTTACAATAAAAATGTTTGTATTTTTTATTGAAGCTATCTTTAAGATGAGGGGGAAGTCTATGCCACTGTTTTAACTCCAATTCCTCTTGTGGTTTAAAAGTAGTTTCAGCTAACATCTTTGAGGTGATCTGCAAAATATATAAATTCATTTTAAATGAAGAGCCTCAAAAATTTTGGCCTGTAAATCTTTCTTTGAAAGATTACTGATTGGTAAAGAAACTGCTAGACATTTTGATCTGAAGTCTATTGTGTTTAGCTAGATGGTTTTAAAGCATTGGAGGAAACTGTTTAATTTCATTATTGAGGGTGGGGGTATTGGGGCAGTAAGTTGTAAAATGGAAGTTAAAAAGGTGTGGAACACATACATCCAGGGAGGAGGAGCTAGGTTGGGCTTACAGAGCTTACACAAGGTCTCCATTATTCAACAATATATCACTCAGTGGCAGATGAAGGCAAAGCAAATGAAGAAGTTAAGGGTCCAAATGGACTTGATATGGTTCCTCCTCAGCTTGGAAACAATAACACAAAGAGTAAGAAAGAAGTACCACCCCCCAAAAAAATCAATGAAAAAACAAATTAAAATAGCCTACTGTATAAGGTTAAGCTTTTAAAAGAGCTTAGGGCTGCCTGTAAGAAACAAGGGCTGTAAAAATTAAATGTTAAGATATGCAGAGAATTTTTTTAAAAACACAAATGATTGATGAAGTATGAGTATGCTTATTAGCAAAGGGTAAAGCAATAACTCTCTGTGCCTAGGGACAAACCACCTAATATCCCAGAGGCTGATTGTCAGATTGGCCAAAGAATAATGAATTTTCCAGGCTTCAGTAGTTCTGAAAGCCCATCTACTAATACTTTGATATGGTTGGTTTTCTCTGTAATCTTTTGTATTTTTATGCATTTAAAAAAAAACATTATTCTGAAAATGGGTCCAGGGACTTGATCAGATTGCCTGAAAAGTCATGATACAAAAAGAGTGAAGGGCCCCTGGTATAAGGTGATTTCTGAGGTTTCCTAGTTCTTAAAGAGTGTGTGGTTTTGATGGATGTGATCTAAGTACAACTCCAGAGAAAAAACTGATAAATAGAAATATGTAAGACATAGTTGTATAAATACATATATTTTTTGGTTAAATGATGTCTTTTCTGGTTCAGGGAAGGCCAGAGGAGAGAAAATATCTGGGAATTTCAATGCAACAAACAAATAAATGAAGAAAAATAGTATGCACATTTTTATAAGCACTTCTCTTTGTAAAGTCACTTTTATTCTCAAAGATGTATAGACTTTTTCCCCTACCAAGATACAATAAAGTAAAGACAAGTTCTTTTTACCATTTTATTCCCCAAAATACCAATGTGCTTTGCTTATAATAGACACTTGATAAATATTAGTTGAATTGTATCAATAGATTCACCAAAAGTATCACTCAGAAAATATCTTGGTCCATGCTCTATTGCCAGTTACCTCTTTTCCCTTTAGGGAGTTCCTGATCAAAAGCTCTATTGGAGAAATTCACAATTATTCATTACTTCTCTTAAAGAGACGGGTAAAGATTAAGAAAACTCTTTTAATACTCGGTCAATGTGGAATCTAGAAGCTCCCAAACTTGTAGCCTAGAAAGATTTAGTGATTCTGAGTTTACTTGGTTTGAAGGTGGAGACCCCAGGTTTTACCTTGTCACAGGAGAGTCACTCCCTGAGGGAAAGTCCTTCACTGCCTCTTAACTAACAATAGACCTTGAGTTATAGTGCAGTAGGTAGGATATCAGTCTCACAAGGTCCTGAGTTCAGTCCTGGAAAGGGGGATGTGATACAATGGGAGAAGCTTCTGAGGCAAAAAGAGGCATCAAGGTCTATAGTTAATCTAAGAGGCAGAGAAATAGGACTTTCCCTCAGGGAGTAACTCCAGTGACAAGGTCAAACCTGGGGTCTTCACCTTCAAACCAAGTAAACTGGGGATCACTAAATCTTTCTATGCTACAAGTTTGGGGGATTCTAGATTCCATATTGACAACTCCTAGCTCTGTTCCTAACTCTTATCAACTTTCACACCTCTGTTCCAGCTACTTCCTCACCTTAGAGATGTCCTTATTGGCTCCCATCTTCCAATGGTGAGTTGCTACTTTCCACTTGAGAAAGTACCTGCATAGTCTATGCTTACTTTTCTTGAGTCTTTATTCCTAGCTCAATAGCACCAGCCTTATCCCCACAGTACTAGTCCTTTCCTAACTTTTCTACCCTTTCATCTCACTTTTAGAATTTAAAGTCCTTGACAGTAGGGATTATTTTATTTTTGTTTGTATTTGTATTCTCAGCAGTTAGCAAAGTTCCTGGTACATAGTGAGCACTTAAATGTTTTATCCATACATCCAACTATCTATCTATCAATCTATCTATGCATAAACAATTTTGAATGTTGGACTTAGCATCATGAAATGAATTCAATTCTCTGCTCTGCCATTCATTAATTGTATGACTCTAGGCAAGTCATTTATCTTTTCCTCCCATAGTTCCCCTAACTAAATAGAGATAATAATGGGGGGGGGGAAGATACCTGCAGTCTCTCTCATGTAAGTATGTTCTATGAAAAGTATTTTATAAATCTTAAAACACTCTAGAACCATGCGTTATTATTGTTCATACAATTTTAGAGCCAGATAAGGCCATTTGTGATCATATGGGCCAAACTCCTTGTTTTATAGATATGAAAACTGAGGCTCAAAGAACTTAAGTGACTGGCCTAAAATATAGCAGTTTATGAAAGAAGTATAATTAGAAACGTCAGTGCTCCTTTTTTCACTTAGAAAGATCTAATTTAATATAGGATTTATTATATCCAAAAGATGTATCTCTATTTTTTGAAAGGCAACTACCTGAAGAAAAGATGATACAGAATTTAATACTCCATCTCAACATTGCCTAGAACATGTACTTCTTATCTTAATTAGCTGCAGCTTACTAAGTCACAGATACAATTGCAGATATTCTTAGCAAGGAAGGTCAGTGCTAACATTATTATGAAGAGTGGATCTTAATGATATCACAAATGTTTACAAAAGCATGATATTTTCACCAATTTTTTGTATACTTTCCATATTTAGCAATGATGCTAATAGCAAAAAAAAAAGTCAGCAATGTCAAAGTTATAGGTTATATTTTTTATTTTTACCTAAATATTCTTGAAGAATGATCTAATTTAGGTCATCGGTTTCTGGTCCTGCATTCATTTACAAAGCTGAAGCAAAGATAAACTGTCAAAAATACTATGCTGTAGCAGGAAAAAAAGGACTGGATTTGGAGTCAAAGGATGTGGGTTTGAGTCTCAACTTTGCCACCACCTAACTGTGTAACTGAGCAATTTACTTGTGTTACAGAAATTGTCAGAAAATCCAATGATTCAGAAATTCTGTCAATCATACAATCAACTACACATAGGACAATGATAACAGAACTTATTATATACTCAGAGTGTAGACTTCACTGAACTAAAGCCAATAAGCCTCCCAAGTCAGTTTTCAGCTCCATTGTATAGGTTTGGGTTACATAAGCAGGATGGACCCAACAGAATTTCAAAGAGTAAAAAGGGGAAGATAACAATTTGCAGATAAAAGAACAGATGGCAGGAAAGGAAGATCTATATAAGCTAAAACAGGAAAATAGTTAATAGCAGACCTGAGTTGATAAGCTTGCTTTCACAATTCCTATTTCCTACCTGATGTGCTCCTCTTAAGTAAATAGCCATAAAAAAGTTAAGCCAGATATTCTCTTATCACACTTCCATCTCTGTGAACTCTCACTTTTCTCATGAGAAATAAAATGATTGGGCTACACTATCTCTAGAGTCCTTTCCCATCTAAAACCTTAAGTATGAAGACTACCATCAATTTTCAAAAGCTCTGAGTAGTGATAATTAATTAAGGAAATGAAGAGCCTTCCAATTCTTTTGGAAGGATGATTGAAAGTGAATTCAAGGAAGGCAATTTTCCTTGCTCAGAAAGCAAAGAAATGGATTAAAATAACTTTACTCTTGAACATGAACCACTCATTCTATGCAGCTCAGTGAAAATCGTGGTCAGAGTATTGAACTTGGAGTCACAAAAACTAGAGTTCAAATTCTGCCTCAGATACTTACCAATTGTATGAGTACAGGCAAAGTTACTCAAACTCTCTAAGCCTCAGTTCCCTCAAATGTAAATGAGGAATAATTGCACCTACTTCACAAGGTTGTTGTGAAAACCAAATGAAGTAAGATATGTAAAGTGCTTTATAAATGTTGGCTATTGTTATTATTCTGTACTGATAGGGAAAACATATCCTCTATTTTCATTTAGCTTAGTGGGAGATAAGACCCCAAAACAAACTGTTACATATTAATTATATATTGATAATAAAATAAGACATTATCCAATATGATTTCTCCATAAGGAAGATAGAATTGAATTTTTTTAAAAAAACGCCCCATTCTGAACTTCCTTCCCCATTCTTATTCCTGGACATCAAGCCTTTAATCAAGTCATCATGCATTTATTAAATGTCTACTTTGTGCCAGGCACAGGCTAAACATGTTGAAATATGGAAAAAAATGGCAATAATTGCTCCTTTCAAGAAGTTCATATTCTAATACGAAGAGAGAACATGCAAACAACTTTGTACCATAAGATATATGGAAAACTTGGATATATGGAAAACTTGGATATTTTCCCAGAGAAAAGGTACTAACATTAAAGGGGACTAGAAAAAGCTTCTTTGAGAGAAGGCAGCATTTGATAGAAGGTGGAATATGAAGGCAGCTGAAGAAGTCAGGAGAAGGGAGAGAATTTGAATGAAAATTCAAGATGGAGAATCTTGTTGAGGGACAGCAAGGAGACTGTGTAAATGGATAGGAGTATGGTGTAAAAAGATTGTAAAGATGAGGCTTCAGATGGGGAAGGTTAGCAAAGAACTTAAAAGCCAAACAAATTTTTTTTATATCTGATCTTGGACATAATTGGGAACCACTGGAGGTTACTGAGTAGAGAAATGACATGATCAGACATGACCTTTAGGAATATTGCTTTGATAGTATTTTATCCACATTTTAATCCTAGAGGAAAAATGATTTGGAGGATCTAAAATAAGTCAGTGTTCAAAGCAACTCAACAATCTTCATTTTGGATCCATATAATCAAACAGAGCTCTAACCATTTAATTTTTAACAGGAAAAAATAAACTTTAAACTACATGAAATATTTTCATAAAAAAGAAGCCCCATATAAAGTAAAGATACATGCAAGAGAAGGAAAAAATACATTTCCACAAGAAGTAATGGATGGAATGGATTATCATGAAAAGCAATTTATCTATCTACAGTGGAGTGTTTAAAATGAGGTTTGTGCCTGAAGAGAAGTTTGAAGAGGCATGCTAAAAAAAAAATAGGAAGAAACTGAGAAAACCTCTTATCCATGATGACAATCTTTTCCATTCCCCTCCCCCTCAATATTCCCCACTGTGGTTTCATTTTTAGCCTCAATCAGAGTTGTGCCATCTTTTAAGGAAGTCATTTGGGACATCCACAGCTCCTTCCAATCAAGCTCCCCACTCAAAAGTGAAAAATGTGTGGCTTTCACTGAGGACCATTTTGATTCTGGTCACAGCTGAACGGAAGTCAATGCTCTTGTTGTGAGAAGAAAGAATGGAAACAAATCCTTTAACTGGGGCTAACTGAGTGGTTTTCTTCAAAAAATGAAAGTACTTTCAGTTGCAGTCAGTTCAGTCTCTCACTTAAAGCCTATTTTACAGGCTTGGAAGGAAGCTGAAAATTTAATAATTTGGGGGCTTCTATTGATCTTTCCTATTTTAAAATGTGAATCCTTCTGAAAAGAAAGGAAATAAAATTGTCCACTTTACAACCTGCCATTCCCTTATCTGCTATTGAATCCTGGACAAGTCATCAATTCTCTGAGCTTATTTCTTGGTATATACAATGAGGATGAGATCACTTGCAGCTCTTCAACCTCTCTGGCAGTATTCTTCATCCCGGAGTTGTGAGGAAAGAAAACCTTAAAGTGCTTTATAAATGAGTTTTAAGTATTATCACTCCTGTTGCTGTTATCCCTAGCAGGTTACAAATTGTGCATCTGATGATAAATGAGATCAGCTGGAATTCAAGTCAATGAAACAGATCAGATGCATCTGAGCCTTTAAAATCCATAGAGCTTATTTTGCTTGCTTTTCTAAGTGAAAATGGGCTAATGTCATAAAATCATTTCACTAACTTCCTAATGAGAGAATGCTATTATGAGCACTGACTTCTTTGGGTACTTGCCATAAACCAATCATGATCAATCAATTTTAATCAACAAGCATTTATTAAGCTCCCACTATATGTCTGACATTGGGGAGACATACAAATAATAGTATAATCCTTACTCACAGGGAGCTGCATTATAAGAGACCTTTTAGAAACAAGCTATCCTTTAGTCTATCAAATTGTATTCACTTCTATACACTTAAAATAAGTAACTCAATGAATATTAATTAAACACCTAAAGAGTGCAATGCTGGGCACTTGGAAGGAAGAGGAAGGGAAATGAAAGCTCTATTTTACTCTGTACCATATCTAGAATACTTTATCACTTCTGAGCATCACATTTTACAAAAGGATGAGGCTGGACCTGTGACTTCTTTGGCATAAGAGGCTCTCAGTTATGGAATTCTCTCAGAGAATCTTATCAAAGCAGGCTGGCACCTTTCCTGGAACTTATAGTGTTGCAGTGTTACCTAGATTAAATAAACATTTGTTAAGCACTTACTATGAGCCAGACATGGTGCTAAGTGCTGGGGATATAAAAAGAGGCAAAAGACAGTCCTTGACCTTATGAAGCTCCCAGTCTAACAGTGAGGAAAAGATTTGTTCTTGCCCAAAAAGCCAATTTGCATTAGAAGAAGAATTAGAACCCAGTTCTTCCTGATTTTGAGGCCAGCTCTCTATCCACCATGCAATCCTGCCACATTGATTTTAGAATGGATTTCATCCTAAAATAAAAGACAGGTCTTCTGCCTTCAAATTTAAATTGCTTTCCATTGAAACTACAAGGTACTATGAACAAGATGACACAAGAAATGTGTAAGTTGGAGACATAAGAAGGCAAAGTGTACTCATATTAAATGCCAAATGAATGGATAAGCAGCAAGCACTGTAGGAATACCTGGAGCAAGGGAGAGAGCTCACTGAGTGGATAGAGCAGCTGGGTTAGAGAAGGCTCTTGGTAGAGTCGACAAAACACTGGGTCTTGGAATCCAGAGAACTGATTCAAACCCTCCTCACTCCCTCTGATTGCACTCCCTCCTCACCCACATCCCATCATTTCTCTGGTACTTTCCTTTCTACCTCTGCCTCTCATCTAGACCTTCTTCTCTAACACTTGACCATCATAGCACAGGCTCTTACCAGCTCATGTCTGGCCCTTTGCAAAAGCCTTTTGTCTCAAGACTCTCCACTCTGAATGATCTTCCTAGAATGTAGTTCTCATGATGGCATATTCCCAATTTCCCCCTTTCAGTGAACTCCAAAGTCTTGAATGCTGTCCATCTCATCTCTGCCTCCTGGCTTTCTTGACCCCAAGTCTAAGCTAAAATCACACCTTATGGAGGAAGCCTTTCCCAAACCTTCACTTGGAGATCATATGCAATTTATCTTTTCTGCACATAATTGTCTGCTTCTGCCAAGGTGTGATCTCCCTGAGGGCAGGGACTGTTTTTAACTTCTCCTTAAATCTGGAGAGTTTAGCACTTCCCTAGCACACAGTAATTGTTTAATAAGCGTTTGTTGACTTGACAGCTGTAGACCATGGACAAGTCAAACTCTCTGACTCTGGTTCCCCTTAGGTAGTAAAAGGGTACTAAATGCTCAGTTTGGCATTCAAAACTCTTCACAGCCTAGTCCCCTCCTTCTTTTCCAGTCTTCTTATGCCTTATCCCCAGCATATACTCTTTGAGCCAGTTACACTGGCCTCTTTGCTGTTCCACAAAAATGACACTCCATCTCTCAGCTCTTGCATTTTCTCTGGAGGTCCCTAAACCTGGAATGCTTTCTGTCCTCCACTATGACTACTGACCTCCCTGGCTACCTTTAAATTCAAATAATTAAAATTCTATTTCTACAGGAAGCCTTCTCCAACCCATCTTAATTCCAGTACCAAATATTTCCTATTTGTCTTGTATAGAGCTTGCTTTATATTTGGTTGCTGTTGTCTCCCCCATTAGATTGTAAGTTCCTTGAGGGTAAGGACTGTCTTTTGCCTCTTTCTATATCCCTAGCACTTGGCATAGTGACATATACACACAGTAGTAGGTGCTTAATAAATGTTTGCTGATTCATCTATTGAGGTGACCTACCTTCCTCAAAGAGTGGTTGGTCATGAAGGGCTTACAATGTAAACCTTAAAGTATTGTATTGTCACAGTCAGAGGAATGGCATGACCAATAGTATAATGGCAAAAATGAGACAGTAGGGAGGATAGTGAGTAGATTAGTAGTTAAAAAAAAGGGAGGGGGCAGCTGGGTAGCTCAATGGATTGAGAGCCAGGCCTAAAGATGGGAGGTCCTAAGTTCAAATCTGGCCTCAGACACTTCTCAGCTGTGTGACCCTAGGCAAGTCACTTGACCCCTATTGCCTAGCCCTTACCACTCTTCTGCCTTGGAACCAATAAACAGTATTGATTCCAAGAGGGAAGGGAAGGGTTTAAAAAAAAGGGGGAGGACAATAAATTGGAAGAGTAAAAAATAGGACTGGAGTGCTAGGTTAGGACCAGATTGTGTATAGTCTTGAATGAAAGTCTGAGACTTTCTAAGATGGGGATACTAATATCATACTTATTTAACATCAAGGAATTGAACCAGATGACCTCAATACTTCATTGTATTATCATACCAGCCCATGATTACAAGATTGAATTGAATAACAGCTAAAGTCTGTTCTGGCTGCAATATAATCTAGACATGTATGAGTTAGGAGGTCATTCTAATAATCCTAAATAGCAGACTCTAGCATCACTCCCTGGGTTTAAGAAATTCCTCTCACTCATTTTCTCAATTCAACAAAAAAGAAAGACCTCACCTTTTCAAATCAACTTTAGGAAAGGATTTATAAAGTTATTGATTTTTATTTTTGTTTCACTACCTGCTCCTCAACTCCACACACACATATACACATACATTCTACATCTATTGAGATGTCTAGGAGTATTTCCAATTCTGAGTGAGGAGACTCTAACTTGGAATTGGAATCAGAAGATCTGAGCAGAAAATATGCCACCTACACCTTTGGTGAACTCTACGGAAGTTTTCCATCTGGAAAACTGGAAGGAGTAATACAATTGGAGGCAACTATGTAATTGTTAAAATTCTGAATCTGAAGTCAGAAGACCTACAGTTGAATCTTCACTCTACTATTCATTACCTATTTGGATCATGAATCTGTTTACTCTTTTATAAAATAAAAGTCATATTAGATGATTTCCAAGATCCCTTACTGGTCTCAATCCACAATCCTAGAAAGGAAGTTAGAATAGTGAGGACTCTTAAAACTAAGTCAAAAAAGACTGACTAGCTTAAGGAATTGGGATATCTGGTATAGAGAAGTTGGAGGGCTGGAGCCATTTTCAAATATTTCAAGAATTATCAGACAAAAAAGAAGTTAAAATTGTTCTGCTCAACTCCAGAAGCAAAAACAAAAACAAAAACATGGGAGGTATTCAGTTTCTTATACTTGGAAACATAGGAGAAGCAGGGTGATCATTTGTGTAGAAAGAAAGAAATTTCCAATGTGAGTTAATTTAAATACTCTTTGAGATCTCTTTGAAATTTGAGATATCATTTTTGAAAGATTAAGTAAAACATAATAAAACATAAATAATAAATGTAAATAAATATATAGGTAGCTTTAACAGAGATAAAAATATGCAGAGAATGAAATATGCAAATACAGGTTAAGTTGTAAAATCTCTCCAAATTCAGTATACACACAAAATTTTCATACATAAGATATATGTAGGTCTATATAATATTTGCAGATCTTTACCAAATTATAGTTTAAGGATAGTATAAAAAAACTTATCTTGTCCTGTAAAAGGTTGCTGCTTCCTAGACAAGACTATTGTTTAGGCCTTTATACTCTCCTGGTTGAATCATTTAAAACAAGAGGTTGGTTTTTTATTTTTATTTTTTTTACTATTTTCATGCCCTGGACCAAAGGACCATATTTTGTCAGTTTCAGTCACTGGTTTCTCCCCTTTTGAGCATCAATTTCTTTGATGGCTACTTCACCTCTAAATTACAAAATTAGCTCAAGTTAGAAAATTGCTTTATGAGAGTATAAGGCAGAATTACTCATGTTAGAAGAAAAAAGGCACTTCTTTCCAGTAGAAAATAAATCACAAGCTCAGTGATAAGAATGAATTGTGGCTAAGGAAAAATGATGACCTGAAAATATCATGACCAGGACAAGACTTGCATTAATTCATAGTAATGTTGACACAGAAATATGGAAGTCATTGAGGAAGTAACTTTGGAGTAGAGGAATCAATGCCATGTATCTGGAGACAGACTCCCTGAGTCAGAGTCCTAACGCTGCCATTAACTTTCAACTCTCTAAATCTTAAGAAACAGTTAACAGCTATTCCTCTAATAGTAAATCTAAGTTTTCTTGGATAAAAAATGAGAATATAACAAGATTTCCCCAGTCTAGTCACAGCATTATTGTGAAGACTAAATTAGATGACATATTAAAATGCTTTTGAAAATCCTGTATCATCTAATCTACCCACTTTTATTAATTGCCTACTATATGACAGATTCTGAGTTAAATGTTAAGAATACAAAGATAAAAATGGAATAGTTCTCCAGAAGTTTATATTTTATCAGGGAAAGAGATAACATGGACATGTATAAGTATACACAGTATGGTCACATGGTCAAAGAATCATCTCATCTTTGACCATAAAAGGGTGACAAATTTTTAAGAATCCAATATGAAGCAAAATAGCAAGTGATTCAACCAATTGCTACCTCAACTTTCTTTACCAATGGTTCATGCTGCCTTGAGACCTTGTATGTTGTAAGCCTTGATTAAATCTTCATTCTGAACCTCTCCTATGGGGTTAAGAGTCCTCAATAAATCCCTGGGGCCAATGAACCTTGTAGAAAACCCTATAATTCAATATGTGTGGTTTAGAGCAACCATAGGCACTATAACACATGGAGATATTTGTAGGATTGAAATAAGACCCCCATCTGTGGGGGAATATGCTGGGAAAGAATGATCTCCTAATAAGTCTTACATACTTCATCAAAGCTACCAAATCTCAAAGGCACCTAAAGAAACTGAAGTCAATTATTAATACTGAATGAACTGACCAACAGGTGAATTGGCAAAGACCATGCTTAAGTCGATAGTAACCCTGATTCAAGATCAAGGGCAGTAATTTAAACATGCTTCAGTTTCCACACCACACATGAATTTAATTTGATTTTATGAACTTTTCTAGTGCCCTTTTTTAGCCATGATGAAAAGACAAACTGGATAGCAAAGTTATTCAGCCAAGTGTACAGAAAATAACACGACTTATCAGAGGTTGTTGCTCTTGAGCTGTTTTTCAGCCATGTCTAACTCTTCATAACTTCATGTGGGGTTTTCTTGATAAAGATTCTGGAGTGGTTTGCCATTTCCTTCTCTAGCTCATTTTACAGATGAAGAACTGAGGTAAGCAGGGGTAAGTGACTTCTTCTGGATTACATAACTAGTTAATATCTGAAGCCAGAGTTGAATTCAAGATGAGTTTTCCTTATTTGAGATTGAACGCTCTCTATTGGGCCACCTTACTACTCAAAACAAGAGGACATGGGCTCAAAAACTGGCTCTCCTACATACTACTTATATGACCGTATACAAATCACTATAGCACCCTGGCTTTCAGTTTCATGTAAAATGAGGGCATCTGTTTGAATTCTATACCCTTTCTCCTTCTCACTACAGTTCTAAATCCTAAGATCTTAGAATTAACAAAATGAAAATGACAAAAAAAATCAAGCAGATGAGGTATTATTCTAGGGTGGTAGCAACCTTATCTAGGTAGGTGTTTGGAATACATATATTGAGAGCAAATTATTTAAGAAGTCATAATCATAATGCAATCTTTCCACTGAAACTTTTCAGTTTCATGATCACCAACTATCCTACATTCACTATTTTCTATATTTATGCATCTTTAGAGAGAGGTGATTAAGAGGACACTATGTGCAAAATGTACCTGGGGCAAAGCAATTTATAATAGATTTTATTTCATGTTGTTAGCAGAAGCTGGTGGGCACCTCTATGATGAAGTAGATAGAGGACTGAGTCTGGAGTTCAAATCTGCCCTCAGATGCTTACTAGCGAGGTGACCTTGTTTGCCTCAGGCTTCCCATCTTTAAAGTGAATTGGAGAAGCAAATAGCAAACAGCTCCAGGATCTTTGCCAAGAAAATCCCAAATGGGGTCATGAAAATAAAAAACCACAGAAATTACTAAACAACAACAAAAAGCTCCTAGGACATTCAAAAACAATCCAGACATCTTAAACAATCAACAATATTTTATGTTATTTCTGAAATAATTTTTAATTATCTAAAAAATTCTGATTGAATTTTTTTCTAAGAAAAGATCCTTATTTAATAAGCAACTTCAGTCATGTCTAAGAATTAGACAAAGTTTGGAGACAAACTGATGAAAAGTAATTGCTTTAGGAAATCATGGGCCTTCTAAATAGAATGGATTTTTCATGTTCAAATGATTCTTCATTAAAATAGTATAGAATTGTTCTTTAATTTATGCTGATGAGCTAATAAGAACCAGAGCAGCAGTGTATAATGCAGTGGTAAGACAACAGTATTTAGAGTCAGAGGATCTGGGTTCAAATCTTAGCTTTTCTACTTACCAAGTGGTTGTGGAAAAGTTACTTCATTTTTTTAGACCTAATTTTCTTTATCTGTCAAAAGAGAAGGGTCAGGCTAAATGTTTTCTTTCTCTCTTTAAAAAAAAAAAACACAAACTCTTACCTTCAATCGTAGGATCAATACTATTAGTTCCAAGGCAGAAAAGTGGTAAGGAGGTTAAGTGACTTGCCCAGGGTCACACAGTTAAGACATGTCTGAAACCAGACTTGAAGCTGGTACCTCCCATCTCTTGACCAGACTCTCAATCCACTGAGTTACCTAGCTGCCCCTGCTAAATGCTTTCTAAGGTCACATAATACCTACATCTATATTCTGTGAACTATATGCAGATGTACTGAAATCAAGAAAGGAAAAAAGTCACAATTTTTTATTCATTCAACAAATATTTATTGAGGGACTACTATATCGAGGCTATATGATAGACACTGTACAAAATACAAAAAAGAGTAAGACTCTACTCTCAAGGGAATTTTAATCAATTACAACTATGCAATTAAGTAATTTCATTATTCAGAAGATCATAAAACATGTGAACAAGAAAGGGTTTTGAGATTACTTGGTAAAATCCTTTCATTTGTACATGAGGAAGCAAAGTCTTAGAGAAGTAAACCACATTTGTCCAAGATCACCCAGTTAGTTACAGGGTAACAGTAGGAAAACCAAATTACAGTTAACATATTATATTACACTTGGGGTCAAAAAGACTATGTGCATCCCACCTGCATGGGATAGCTATGGGTACCTTCTTTGAAATCTTCACAAGGTATATATAGCATGGTAGCCTTTTGCCATCAATCTATTCCCCTCCCATATATTACTGGTGGTTTAGACACTTCTCCCTTTGGCATTCTAGCAGACTTTATTATTTAAGGTTTTACCCTCAGTGAGGCAAATAGTAGATGGAATCAAGTCCCAAATAAGCCAGTTAAATAAAAGTCACTTAAATTTTGTAGATCTACCAAATGATAGTCTTTTTTTGTTAGTGATGATGGCATTAATTTTCATAAATGCATGGAGCTTACCCACTTTACTCCAGCCTAAAAGCATAATTCCTTTCCAGTTAATTGCTATCGCTGAAACTGACATTAGATTTGCCCCAGGAATAGTTATTATTTTCCTTTGTGGCAGATGTCCACAAGCTTCTCAAAGACCCATAAACCTTTTTCCCCCCACTGGCAGCTCATTAGTACACTCAACATGCTATAAAAATATATCATTTCCAAGAATAATTTATTTTTAAAAAGGTTCCAAACCACTTCCTCTTGCAATGTTTTTGATGAGGTAAAAAACAAGACTCGGTTCAGTGAATTTAAGGCTTAATGAAAATGCCTTTTTCTAGATTTTAACTGTAGCAACTCTGGAACTTGGAAATCTTTAGATACCTTAAAAGAATGAAACCATCTGTTCTCTCCTTTTTCTGCAGTTTGTAGCCCAGCCTGGCACATAATACTTCCCCAGAGACACACATAACACAAGGGAATACAAATCCAGACACACCAGAAGAGTCACGAAGGAAGAAGACTTCTGCAGAATCACTGCCCCATTTTTAAGGAATCTTACTTGGCTGCCTTTTCTTCCCTTCTTGAAGGACAACCAGCACTGGGGAAAGGGCATAATGGTCCAGTATTTAAACAACAGCCAAGAAGGCTTGTTGCTCTGAGTTTAGACATTCAGACATCTTTAGTATGGAAGATGCTTACCACCTTTATCACAGCAAATGACAGCAACTGCTGCTCATAACTGGGCTACCTTGCCTTTCTGACTCTATCCCCATCATCATCACCATCATCTGACCCTCTTTCCTCTGATTCTGTTTGTACTTTGGGGGAAATGTTTCCAGTCCTTCAAGGTCAAAAGAATCTTATTATCCTGGGACATGCTACCAAGTTAATGTCCTTGCTCATCAAAGAAATCATCACCCTAAAACTCATACTTACAGAGGTACTGAAGGCAAGAAAGAAAAACTTCATCAATTGTTCATTCATTCATTCAACAAATATTTGCCTTGTATGCAGTAGTCTCTCAATAAAAATTTGTTGAATGAATAAAAATTGTTCTGTATTGTACAAAATACAAGGAAAAGTAAGACCCTACTCTCAAAGGAGTGCTCTTACATTGCTCATAGCAATGGAACTGCTCAAGGTTACTAGTATTGTTAAAGGTTTATAGTTGGTCACCAAGCCAGACCATATGCATAAGTAAAGTCCCATACATGCATACCTCTAGTACTCTTGGTTGTCTCATCATATGATAACAGAAATCAAGTCAGAGATGCTTTTAGAGGTTATCAAGTACAAGTCCCTCGTTTTGAATATAGGGAAAATGAGATAAAGAAAGATCAAGTGACTTGCCTAAGGTCATTCAGATAGAATATGGCAGAACTGAGATTTAGACCTAGGTCCTCTTTCTCTCAATCTAGGACTCATGGTCATTCACGAAGGCTTTTCTCCTTTTTCCATCCTTTTTCCTTTACATGGTGAAAAATGACATTTCAGGAACTTTTATTTACAGCGTTGACCACTGTGACTGAGGAGGTCACTGAAAATGATAAAACTGCTGAAGCCAGTTATGTATCTTCTAGGGAAGGATCTCAAAGGGAACGTAATAAAGTTGGCTACTGCAGCAGTCATTTTCCTTTGGGATCTTTCCAAAGAGGGTACATTATTGTTTCCTGTGGTTCCTTTACTTAATATAGAGTAGAGTTATGAACTTAAAAGTCAAGTTTACTGCTGAGGTCCTCACTCCTAGTGATTCAATAGTGTAACTGCAAAATGCCCTTTCAAGACTGTGAATTGCAAAACTGTAAAGATAATTTTTAGTGTCTTGATTTAAATAAAAAATAAGTGGTCGCCATGGGAAAAATTCCCAAATATGAAAATACCCAAGTCAGCAGGGTTTTATGGAGATTTTAATTAATACAAATGAAGGAATTTAAGGGAAGGGAGAGAAAGAGAAAATAGTAAGAAGGGCCTAGGCCAAATGGCCTAAGCCTGAGCCTTAAGAGAGACTAGTCAGTCTTTTATCACTCACCACAAGATTGTCCTAAAGCAAAACTCCAGTCCTTCACTGAAATCCTTAACTCCTGAACTCAGTTCAGAGACCCAGCTCCTCCAAACTAACTACAAACTCCAACTAAGTTCAGAGAGCCTCCTCTGACCCCTGACTTCCTTTTAAAGAGAATTTTCTCTTATGTCACCTCCCCTAAATTTTCACATCTACCAGTCACAGTAGACACTTTTCCTCAGGACTCTCCATTCTTAGTTGACATCTTCTTTTGTTATCACCTTGTCTGATTAGATTATATCTTCTGAGTATTTCACATCTCTTTTCTAAGCTTGCCCTTTGTAAGTTGCTTGACCTTTTAGTGATTAATTTAACCTTTGTAGGTACTTGTCACCTCTTTTTATTAGATCTAAAATAGATCACCTAGATTAGGATTTTTGCTTCACTGTAAGTATCAGTTGGGAACTTTTCATTGTTCAATCAGGAATTTTACAACTTTATCTTCCCCTAAGGCACTGTCTGGGCAGGGTGAGTAATTTTAAAGTTC
This sequence comes from Monodelphis domestica, assembly GCF_027887165.1. Taxonomy (NCBI): domain Eukaryota; kingdom Metazoa; phylum Chordata; class Mammalia; order Didelphimorphia; family Didelphidae; genus Monodelphis; species Monodelphis domestica. Next base: position 112,447,397 of record NC_077233.1, read on the forward strand.
TCAATAAATTCCTGACTAAGTACCTCCATTGTAGAAAATGGTGAATAGCTTAATCAAATCTTCTGAAGTAGAGTCTGAGCAGTTTTAAGATTCACAATAGGACCACCATTTTAAAAATGAGAAAGATGTAGGCAAACCCTATCTGTTTTTGTCTATTCTCTTTCTCCAGGCTGTCTGGGTTGCTTTCATATAATCTGAGCAGGGTTACAGGAGTCAAGGAATTTATTTCTTGTTTGCAGAAATTGGTCTGTGATTAAAATGGGGGGGGATTTGAAATCTCTTCACCACTCCATCCCATACACTATCCATAAAGACTTCCTTGAAGATCTCCCAAATTATCTGGTTCGCATGATTCCTGACCTGCCAAATTAGCAGAATGGTTCCCCAACACACTAACAGCCATGCCAAAACCTACCTTTGACTGTGACAACTCATTTATGAAGGGTATTCACTAGTCTAAACTCACCATTAAGTTGGTCAGGGCTTCTGAATGGATCCGGATTCCCTTCTAATCTGTTCTGATTCCTGGTATTGATGATACTTGCTCCATACCACCCACTATTGTCTCCCCTGGATTTAACCATCTTCCTTCTCTCAGGTGACGGCTGCTCATACAAGAAGGGCAGAAAACTGAAGGCCATCCAGCTAGCTTATAGTTTTCCTAAGAGCTTTCTTTTGAGATATAGTACTGGGATGTAAATTGCATGTGTATTCTGCACACCAAATTGAAAAACTGTTATGGTCGCAGAATATGCATTCATTCACCGATGCAAGAATATCCCAGTATGAAGTCATTCTATTAGACAATGATAACATCACAATTCATAGATGTGCACCATTGAACCCAGCAACTCTGATTCCTGATTTGCCAATGGGTGGAGAAGAATTACATGATTGTGGTCAAATAGTAGAACTCATGCACACACCAAATGAACGCCTTAAAGACACAACTCTTATTGATCCAGAAATAGAGTTATACACAGATGGGTCCTCCTATATTCACAATGGGAGAAAATTCACTGGGGCAGCTGTAGTTGACAATGACAGAACACTTTGGCATGCATCATTACCAAGTTATGTCAATGCCCAGGGAGCCAAGCTCAAGGCTCTGCTCATGGCCTTAGAATTAGCTAGAGGGAAAAGAGCTAATATTTTTTTGGACTCATACTATGCTTTCTCTACTGTACATTGGTTGTCATACATATGGAAAAACAGAGTATAAAATGTTGGCTGGGAAACCAATTGCATATGGCAAACTAATAGACTATATTATAAGTGCTGTAGAATTTCTCCTATAGCGGTGGCCATAATCCATTGTAAGGAACATACTCATGGAAAGGACAGAATATCCCTAGGGAATGACAGAGCAAACATAACATCAAGATACGCTGCAAGGTATGGACCCCACCATGTGCTGAATTTCTCTCTGATTAAAAGACATAATCTCACTGAAGCCTACAACAGAGAAGAAATACAGTCATGGAAAGAGCAGCTAGGCGCTAAACTGATCAAAGGCATCTGGATTGTTCAAGGGGATAAACCTATTCTCCCTAAAAAGCTGTATCAACATCTATGCACTGTAATTCATGCAAAGGGACATTATGGAGTGCAAGGGATTCTGGATACCATACAGAGGTTTTGGACAGCACCAGGAATAACAACAAATGCCATTAGAACTTGTCAGGCATGTGAAACATGCAGAAGGTATAATCAAGGACATTTTAAGAGCATAGCATTGGGAGGCAGACCACTCAGATATATGCCTTTCTAATGTATTCAAATTGATTATATCAACATGCCTAAAGACAAGGGATACAAATATGCATTAATGATTGTGGATAGCCTGACTAGATGGGTTGAAGCATGACCATCCAAGAAAAATGACACAGCAACAGTAGTGAGATTTCTATTAAAAGAGATAATACCTAGACATGGCATTTCCAATACCATAGATTTGGACAAGGGATCCCATTTCACTCAAGTTCTACAAGAAATCTACAAGAACTTGGGGATTAAATGCAACTATCATTCAATTTATCAGCCCCAAAGTTCTGGTCAGGTCGAACATATAAACAAAGAATTGAAGACACAGATAGGTAAACTCTGTTCAGAAACACACTTAAAATTCACAGATGTTATGCCTCTTGTTTTCTTCAACATAAGAACTAGACCTAGGACTGACTTGCATAAATCACAATTTGAAATGCTATATCATCAGCCACTATGGCATGGTAGGACAGTAAAGCCACCATGCTTGTCCAGTAAGCCATAATTGCTGCCAACACAACTACCCCACAGAGTACTTGTTTGAACATCTTGCTGTTTGTTTTTAGGATTGTAAAGTCAAGTCAGTCTGAGGTGCCAAATTGTAATAGATGATCTTAGAGGGTATATTTGATGGATACTAGATAACTAATAGATCAGGTAGTTATCTTCTTTTGCCTACCCTCCTCTCCCTTTTATACCTCCTTTCCTCCCTTTTCCAATCTCCCTTCCTCACCTCTTCTTCCCTTCAGTTTCCCCTTCCTCCTTCTTCTCCAACCTCCTTCTAAGTCACTCAGGGTGAGCTATGATGTTTCAGAGGAAATACTCTTTTGTCTTCTTTATCTCAAGTAATGGTTTATTGGGGAAAACAGGACAATATGGAGGATGGAGGTAAGAGGGTTGGGATTTCCCTATTATCTTCAGTGAATCTTAGGTTGGAGGATATTGAGAGAAATGGCAATTCAGTCACTAGCATGAAACAGAGCAAGTCAGAGAGAGATATATGGACTATTTTCCTTCTTCTTCTGCCTTCAAATCAGCCAGGTCACCTCCAACTTGATTATCCCAAGTCCCAGAGATAAACCCAGCTTCTTTCTTCAAAGTCACCACCATCAGCCAAAAGCTCAGAAATCCAGTCAGCAGTTGACTCTTGTCTTCAACCATTTCCCGGTCACATTCCAAATGGAATTTTCCTTTCATTGACAGCTGATCAATCTCCAGCTTCTTGTCTTGCTGCAAGCCTTATAATTTCTCCCCTCCACAAATCCCAAAATGTAGATAGTAAAAAGATTATCTAACTTTGTAGAGGAGAAACAGAAGCTCAATAGTGTAACTTTGTGGCCAATCAATGGTTACACAGTCAGTAGATTTAGAATTAAAGTTGAAGTATCCTGACTCTAGGTTCAGCATGGAATAGTTATAAAGTATATCAAGTACTTGTACCAATGAAATTGAGTAGATACTTTGGAAGAACATTCTTGACAGGCAATAACTTCCCTTACCTGGATTAGGTTGAAGATATTCAATTGTTTTGGTCATTATTTCCATCACAGCCCTGCTGGTAACATCCACTTTCTGAAAGAAGATAAGAAGTGTTGATGAAGGAAAAAAACAGGTGATATGGTGAAAATCCTCCAAACTGACCAAATCATCAACTAATAATGCCAATCAGCGATTTAAGCTGAAATATAGACATCCCACCTCATTGTAGAGAAATGCAGAATAAAACCATGCATTCTCAGGCATGGCCAATTCATTCACTTAAATTTGCTTGAATACATAATTGTTATAAAGGACTTGGTGGGGTGGGGTGCAGAAGTGGAGTAGAAAGAAAGATTAGTAAGTGATGAGCATAGAAAAAAGCATCAATAAAAACTTTTCTAAAAATGCATAGGAGAAAAGTAAAGTACACAAGCATAGTTTTATGATCTAAAATATGTCCTACAACTTGACATTTTGCAAATGGAATCCATTACTTAGACAATTTTCAATCCAATAAGCAGATATAACAATTAAGGAATTTTAAGTATTAATGTAATTTACAGACATTGATTTTGCCATTGTTATTCTTAATACACTCCCAACATGTCATCAGTGTGCTGCTTTGGGCCAGAGACGTATTAAAGCATATTGTGTCCATGTTTTTGAAGATAGTACCAAACCAAAACCATTCACCAACTATCTCCCAGTCCCTTCACAGATTTCTTAGGAAAGGAGATTCTCCATCTCCCTGCATCCCCCATCTTAAGGCAGATTTCAGTGTCTTATATCACCTCAGCACCAGCCAGTGCTTCCCTTGTATAATCCTCCTTCAGCTTTAGCACAATGTCAGGTCTCTACTTTCTGTGAAGAAGAAAAACAGCTGGTCTCTATCCTCCTTACATATTGTGACATTTCTCTCTTACTTGTTAAGCTGCTAGTTTCTGTTATGGAAACCACTTGGAGTTTGTGAAAGGGAAAAACATTTCCCCATCAAGCCTCAGAATTCAAAGATTAAAATGGAGAAAATGGAAAGCTTAGAATGTGGGAGAAAAAGACCCTGTTTTATATATATGGTGGTGGTGGTGTTTGTAATCAGGTTTCTAAAGGTCACCTTTCTTCAACAGTAAAGGTGTTTGTTATGTAGGTTTATTCTAACAATAAATAGATTTATTTTCAGCTTCTGTATATGGCATTACTGGTAATTTTTAATTAAAAACCATTGAGATTGGTAAAACAGTTATTTTTATATGAAATGTTTACTTACATGTTAAAAAATTAAAAAACAAGCAAACATTAACATCCCTTGGTGGACAAAAAGTTTTAAAGTCATGATGATTAGGTTTAGAACAGAATAACCAACCTTGCTGAGGTCTCCTAGTTTGCTAATCTCCATGAACATGATTATTGATGAATCAGTATGAAAGAATAGCAACTCTTCAGAGTGGTGGATATTTTGATCCAGAACTGGATTTTGAACCAGACCTGGATTTAAATTCCACTACTGGACCTGAAATCACTTCTGCTCTTCATGTTTTCATTTCATGTTCTATAAAATGAGAGAAGCTTTAAATGCAATGAAATACAAATTCTTATGGGGAAGTAGTTTTCTGAGAACTTACAGTAACTGTTTAAGATTCTGATACTTTTATTTAGCATTTCTGATAAGCAAGTCATCGATTCTTGTGTCCCTTCTAAGTTCAAAAGAAGAATTTTCTCCTGCACATACCTATTTGAGATCCCCATTTCAGGACATCTAGAAAAATAAATTGATTTCCCCTCCTCCTCACCCTTCTTATTTGCTACACTGGTTGTTATCTGAAATTACACTTAGCTAATACTGCTCCTATGGAATGGCAACACTAAAGGCCAAGACAGAATACAGTAGACCAAGATTGCTTTAGTCCTGCTGTGGGAACTGACATCAAATGAGAAAGGAAAAATCTTTATGTTATTCCTCCTGAGCTGAGTAATGTAGATCCAACCAGAGTCATGTCACAGAGGAAAGAACATTGGTTCTGGAGTCAGGGGGCCTCAGTTCTAATCCCATCTGCTACTTGTGTGATCTTGGGTATATCACTTCATCTCTTTACATCTATTTTCTCATCTATAAAATGAGAAGGTTGGACTAGATAGCTTTGAGGCAATTCTAAATCGATTTTCCTAAATTAAAGTTTATTGTTGGGCACATTTAAATGCATGAAAATAGGAATCCACAAAATCTAAGATTTTCTCTGGAAGTGAGAAGCTCTGACTCTTCATTCAACAAATCCACTCAAGCAAACTTTGATTTTAAGGAGCCTATGCTCTCTTACGTGCTCTGTGTGTGTGTGTGTGTGTGTGTGTGTGTGTGTGTGTGTGTGTGTTTATGTTTAAGCAATAAAAACATTTTTCTCATACTGACAACTCAAATTATGGGGTAGGAAAAGATATCCTGTGGAAGTAACACATCCCCATTATTACATTCAATGGGCTCACAGAGGAGGCGGTGGGGTTAAGAGGCACACACCTGTGTTTTCAGTGCATCTCAGCTGGAGAGTATCTTTGGTGGTTGATATTAGAGAGATGATCTTTAGGAATCCCCACTTGTTTTATTCAGTGGCAATACTTGATGTCAACCTCTAATTTATTTCATTCAATTGTGTAATTGCTCCTTCAGGAATAAATCTAAACTGAATTCTCCGTATTCAAAATTTCTTATCCCATAAAGGAGATTTTCTTGGGAGTGATTGAAAGTTGAAATGCAATGCATTTTATGTAAATAATAAACAAAAAGAAAAGGAGAAATGGTTTGAAACTCCAGGTCTCCTGATCTCCATGGCTAACAAATTTCAATTGTTCCATTAGTAGAAACAGGGAATGGGTATGGAATACAAAGTTTATAGCAGAACTGTGCCAGCAAGAAACAAGGTCTGTGGAGTGAGACAAGGATTCCAGGGAGATATTTTATTTAAATTATAAAAGAAAACAGAGCTTTGCAAGTTATATTTTGATTTTATATTTAAAGAGAAGTAAATTGTACATAAGAAGGATTTTTAAGTTTAATGAAAATTATCCTTTTAATTTCTACTATTATTTGGAACTGTTTTTTTTTTATTTAGGATTAAATTCAGAATAGAAAAAAATCGTAAATGAAATAGTAAGCATAGGTAGGATATTCCAGATTCCCCTATCAAAATAAAACTGAGAAATAGATAAGGAATCCTTGGAAAATAACAAGCTTTATTCTCTGTTACCAAATAAGATATGTATATGTTGATTTCTCCTTGGTTTTTTTTTTACTTTGGTTTTCCATCCTTGTTTCTTTTTATCTCCAATCAGTTAAGGTTTCTCAGTCTCTTATACAATTTCATAAAGATCCCACTTTGGTTTCCTCTCCCACTTGCTCCTGTGGCATTACTGCTTCTCGATTTCTCCTGTTCCAAGATTCTCCTAGCCTGGGACTACTGATTGAATGTCAGTTCTTGTAGTGGTACCTTCTGGTACTAAATATAGTGATTTGTACCTTCTACTACAACTTTCTTGAGGGAACCAGTCAGAAGTTATCCCTCCCTGCTTGGATCTCTTGGGTGTTTCTCTTTGACTTTTCTAATAGGCTTCCTTATTTTGACTTTCTGTTCACATTATTTATTTGTACACATTTGTACACACTATAAACTTATTAGATTGTGACTCTAGGGAAATATATTATTTTTCTTTTTTTGGTATTCTTGATGTCTAGCCCATAATAGGTGCTTAATAAATGTTGAAAATTAGCTTAGAGAAGCTCCTTACACAGCAAACCACAATGTACTCACTGTTCATATGACCTAAATATTTATGGTCATATTCCCACAGTTAGGATTAGGGCATGTGATGCTGAACCTTTTAGAGACCAAGTGACCAAACTGCAATCCTCATACTACATGTGAACTCCCCAACTTACCCCAGATAGGGGAGGGAGAAAGTGCTCCCACTGGGCTACTGGGTAGATGATGAGAAAAATGTCCTCAGGTGCACATGGAGAGGGGGAAGGGAGCATCTCCCTCTGGCACACATGCCATAGGTTCACAAACATGGGTATAGAACATGGATAGAGATCTAGCAATAGAGATTGAGATGAGAATGATCATAAAAATAAGACAGTCAGTGGAGATGTATCACAAAAACCCAGAGAAAAGAGAGTATTTCATTGGCAAGGGTGGTCAACAATGTAAAAAGCTTCTTAGAAGTCAAGAAGAATGAAAACTATTATGGACTATCAAGTTTGGCAATTAAAAGAGCACTGGAAATTTTGGAGAAGACACTTTTTACAAGGAAGAGGAAGGAGTTGAAAACTGAATGAAAGGAGAGGAAGAAGAAGCAATAAATATGGATCGATTTTTCTAGGATTTTGACTATGAAAGGGAAAATAGATACAGAATGAGACTTATTCAAGTTTTTGCTTTTTGTTTTATAATAATGGAGATGATTTAGTCATGTTCATAGACAACAGGGAAAGAGCTAATAAAGAGAGATGGATTAGAATTAAATAGGCAGGGAGTTTTGACTGTATCTTGTCTTTCAAAGTCCATTTTCTCTGTCCATTCATAGGTAACAGGGCTCACTAGGTTGAAAGAGAAACCTTTGCTTCATGAGTAAAGCTTCTGTTTTTCTCTGGAGATTTTTTTTTTGGTTGGGTATTTGGTTCAGCTTGTGGACTTGGCTTAAAGAATGCTCTTTCTTGGAGTTACAGAACATGAGGAGTAGATCTGAAGTTTACCTATGTTAAAGCTGATTTTTCAAAGCATTTCAAACTCTGATTTTTCCCTTCCTAATTACTTTCTATTGGCTAATTCTACAAATTTAATTGCATCATGTATTAATAAGATGCTCAGGCTTCCCCCACCATCCCACATTGCCCCCTCCCCACCTCTTTTTCCAATGGTTTTTGGGTTGGAAACTATTCTGTCATCCAAATACATTATGTGCTTTTAACCTCACCTTAAAACTAGAAAACTAGACCACTCTTTCTAAAAGATGAATATTAGATCCCCTTCCATTGTCTGGTTATGCTACAAAAAAGCAAAATCTCAGATCTCTAATTCAATATTATCAATTAGATAGTCCTTGAAGATTTGCAAGGCACTTTAAGTATATTATTTTATTTAATCCTCATAGCATTCTTGTTAGGTACTATTTATTATCCCTACATTATAGATGAGGAAACTGAGGCTCAGAAATATTAAATGACTTGCCTACTAGAGTTACACAGGTAGTTAAATATCTAAGGAAAGATTTGAACTTGGGACTTCTTGACTCCATCTCCAGTACTATAGCCTTTATGCTACATAGCTAAATAATAGCTAACATTGACATAACATCTACTACATGCAAGGCACTGTGAAAGTGATTTATAATTTGTATCTCATCCTTAAAAACAACCTTAGGAGGTAGGTGTTATGATTGCCATTTTACAGTTAAGAATAAAAAAAAAAAGAAAGAAAAACATTTTAAGTGACTTGGCTAGAGTCATACAACAATTAAGTGTTTGAGGCTAAATTTGAACTCAGGTCTTCCTGACTCGAGCTCCAACACTCTAACCACTGTGCAACCTTTTGTTGTTGTTCAGTTGTGTCCAGCTCTTCATGATCTTGTGGACCATTTGTCTCTAGGATTTTCTTGGCAAAGAAACTGGAGTGATTTTCCATTTCCTTTTACAATGGATTAAAGCAAATAGAGGTTAAGTGATTTGCTCAAGGTCACATAGCTAGTAAGTTTCTGAAACCAAATTTGAACTCAGATCTTCCTGACTCCCAGCTCAGCACTCTATTTACTGAGCCATCTAGCTCCTTCCACTGTACCACCTAGCTGCCTTCAAAGTAAATACTTGTTAACCGGAAAATGGCTAAAGAAATGATGATACATAAGTATCATGAAATATCACTGAGCTTTAAGAAATGATGAATGTTACAACTTCAGAAAAGTATGGAAAACCTCTTCTGAACTAATTTATAAAGGGATTTAATGTAAACCAGAGGATTTCATATTTCGTGCTAGAGGTGAAAGGGGCCACTGTGGAATCTTGAGCCAGGTAGTGAGTGACATAGTCAGACATATGACTGAGGAATACAATTTTGGCAATTAGAGAAAATGGACTGGAGACAAGAGACATCAGTTAGGAGGATTTTGCAATGGTTAAAATGAGAGGTGATGAAGGTTTGAAATAAGATGGTAGCAGTAGAGAGAAGGGTATAAATGATAATTGTTTTGGAGGTAGAATTAACAAGATCTGGTTACTGATTACATATAGATGGGGAAGGAGAATAAAAAGAGAGTAAGGCTGGGGTAAAGAACCTCTGGTATCAAATGATGCTGTTGTTCTCAACAGAAAGAGAGAAGTTAGGAACTAATGTGAACTATTATTAAATTAAGTAAACATAACCAGAAAAGAAAAATAAAGTTAATACAGCAACAAAATTGGAAAAAATAACAAAACAATAAAAGTTGAATTCTGGGAAATTATTACAACCAAATTTGGACCTGGAAAAAGCCAGAAGTCCTTTCCACTGCTTCTTTGCAGAGCTGTAAGTCTACAGGAATGGAACCTTACACATCTTTGGCTTTTTCAATAGGTTTCTTGGTTTTGCTGAACTTTTTCTCCCTCTTTTTTTCCATTCTTCATTATTAAGACAGCTCTCTAAGGGAGGGAAGATGGTAGGAGTAATTCAATTGGAAATACAGTTGACATAAAAACAGAAATTATTAATAAAAATTTATTTTAAAAATATAATTCAAGATTCTGATTGCTAGTTCTTTGCCCTATTCTCCAAGTCTATTCTCCTGATCCATATTCACTTCAAATTAAAACTACTATACACAGCCTTTAGCTCTGATCCAAAAGATTAACATTTCTTGACTAGTCTATCCCACTCCTCTCTAATTGTAAGTGAAGTTATCATTTTTAATAGAATTTCTGATGTCTAAATGAGACCAAGACCAGAAAGTTTGGAAACTTTTCTGCTTTACTCTGTGGGTACACTCTTTTGATCAATAAAATGTCAGCTTCTGGAGGGCAAGAACTGTCCAAATTTTTGTTTGTATCCTTAATGCTTGGTATAGTTCCTAGAAAAAAGTAGGCATTCAACAAATACTTGATCAATTTATTGTGAATCAAAATAGCCCCAAATCAGCATGTGTCCAACTGTATGATGCCTTAAGAATCCTGGAATTTCTCCATAAGTCCTAATCTTTCCAATAACTCATCCTTGACATTCTAGTCTTTCCTTTTTGTTAGGCCACAAAGGTAGATCTGGGGAAAGATTTAAGGCAAAAGGAGAAAGGGACAGCAGACAATGGGATGGATAGACAGAACCATGGAATCAATGAAACATGAGCTTGGACATTTTGGGGGAGAGGAGAGTGCAGAAGAGACTAGCATGCTTTTGTCCATGTGATCATGAAGAGTGGGACACAACTGAATGATTGAACAACCACAGGTAGGTTTTGTTGCGTAGTCTAAACATTTTCCTATTATACTGTATCTTATTTGATCTTGTTCTCCAACTCTAAACCTTGTTATCTAGCAATATCTCTCAGCTCACCAAAGTATCTCCTAATCCAGCGGTATCAAGTTCAAATAAAAATGGGTACCACTAATTTATACATAAGGATCTCTATGGGTTATATATTGGAAGTTTTAAAAGGTAAAGTTATTTGTGTCTCTGTACAACTATATTTTAGATATATGTATTATATATATACACACAAAATACACATATAATTTATAATATGTACAATGTGATGTCATATATATAATATAATCAACTATACACATGTATATATAAATTATATATAATACATAAACTTTATATATATTTGATTATTTAATTTCATTTTAGTATGGGTCCTGTCTGGGGTTATGTGCTTGACACCTTTCATCTGTCTTTATGCTTGGACAATATCTTTCTTTATAATAGCCAGATCTCAGAGGTCCACAGTCAACATCAACATCTGAAATGTAACTTGGAAGTAATTAGGTTTTTAAAAATTTGAGTACATAATTTGTCTTTTTTAATTTTATAATTATTATTTATTAAATAGCAAAAGGGGGGGAGAGAGGGAGAGAGGGAGAGAGGGACAGAAAACCTGGCCAGTTCTGGTATTTGAGCACCTAAGCAAGGTCAGAGCCAGACCTTTCAACAGCCTGAGTTCAAAGTTCCCAAATATATCCCCTCCTTCAATATCATGTCCCTTTCCAGGGCCTCTCTGATTGGAAGACTCAGACCTCAGTCAGGACAAGAGTCCAGGTGGAAATCCAGAATGGCTGAATGGGGCATGTGTAGTCTTCCTCACATGGCTTCTGTCTAGCTAATTTAATTACTTTACTACCCAAGAGAGTTCTTGTTTACAGATAAAACAATGAATTGGTCTACACTCTACCAGTTTTTACAATAAGACAAAAGAAAGGAAGACACAGCATGGCTTCAGAGAGAGACAGTTTGAGCTTCAGCCCCATAATCAAACAGCTTTAAAAATCAAAAAAATTTGGAAAGAGGTAGCTAGGTGGCTCAGTTAGTGGATTGAGAACAAGTCTTAGAGACTATAGGTCCTAAATTCAAGTGTGTGGCCTCAGACTACCTGTGTGATGCTGGACAAGTCATTTAATGCCCAATTTCTAGCCCTTACTGCTCTTTTACCTTGTATCCAATACACAGGATTTATTCTAAGATAGAAGGTAAGAGTTTTTTAAGGGCTTTAGAGTACGTAAACATAACATTATAGCAAAACTACTACTGTCAGGACCATTCTGAGGGACTTGGGAGAAAGAACACTATCCATATCCAGAGAAAGAATTGTGGGAGTAGAAACACAGAAGAAAAACAACTGCTTGATCACATGGGGTCAATGGGGATATGACTGGGGATGTAGACTCTAAATGATCACCCTAGTGCAAATATTAATAATATGGAAATAGGTCTTGATCAATACCCCATGTAAATCCCAGAGGAATTGCTCATTAGCTACAAGAGGGGAGTTGGAAGAGGGGAAGGAAAGAGCATAAATTATGTAACCAAGAAAAAATATTCTAAATTAATTAATTAAATAAACTTTAATTTATAAAAAAACTACTACTGCCATACTTTGCAGTTTAAATTCTGTCAACACTATGGTCTTGGGATATGTCCCCATCCCTTTCCTAAATCTGCCCTAAAGATGTGATTAAAGCAAAATTAGAGACTCTCTGAGTAGTAAAATTAGAGGTAATCTGATATCTATGAAAGAAAACTGAAGATACAGTCAGATCAACTTGTACTTTAGTCCTATCCCAGACACAAACTATGTGATTCTGGACGAGTTATTTCACCACTATCTCACTTGTCTCACTCATGAGACAAGGAGAATAACAACTGTGTCACTTACCTTGGAAAGCTGTTGTGAGAATCAGATGAGATATTGAATATAAAATAATTTACAAACTTTAAAATATTATATAAATACCACCATCACCATCATTGTCATTTCTCACCTTTCCAAGGACAGTTAGATAGAAATCATCCAGGGACAAATCTTTTTCCTGTTGTTTATCATTTATATATAATATTCTATGGATTATTATACAGGTGGGAAAAAAAACCTACTGCTTTTGGTGACTGAATAAAAGGATTAGGACATAACCCCATTTTCCATAGGATCACTGAAAGCATATCCATTATAAATCCAGTAGCAGAAAAGGCAACAGGAATGATTGGTACCTCATCCTGTTTCCATTAGAGTTAAAGAAATATATTTTTAATTTTTAAATCTTTCCTTTTCATCTTGGTATCAATATTGTTTGTTGGTACCAAGACAGAAGAGCAGAAAGGGCTAAGCAATGGGGGTTAGGTGACTTGTCCAGGATCACACAGGTAGAAAGTGTCTGAGGTCAGATTTAAAACAAGGACCTCTTGATCCTTGATCCTTGATTCAGAGTCCTGGCTCTCAATCCACAGAACCACTTAGCTGTCCCCTTCAAAATAATTTTTAATAACCATTTTCTGACATTTTGTAACTTTCTTTGCTCCCTTTCCTGATAAGACAAGTAATATGTATAATATAGATTATACATGTGCAATCATACAGTATATTTTTCTATATTCATCATGTTGTCAAAGAGGACACATCACACAAGAAAAAAACTCATTCATAATCTATCAGTTCTTTCTATGTTAGTGGATAACTTTTTTTCATCATGAGTTTTTTGGAGTTGTCATGGATCCTTCCTTGCCTTGTTGATAATAGTTAAGTCATTCACAGTTGACCATCATACATTACTGCTCTTGTGTATAACATTCTACTGGTTCTGCTCACTTCACATTGCATCACTTCAATATTCCACAGGATTTTGATCTTACAAGCTAGGAATGTATAATTTCCAAGATTTATGGATATTATGAGCCTTTGGCATAGCATCAACCATTAGAAATGTTAAGTTTTAGTCAGAGTTTTATAAATATTATTATTATTATTATTATTATTATTATTTGGAGGTACTATTTCAAATAGAGATAATTTTTTTAAAAAACTAATAAAAAAAAACTTCAAAAAGTACTTTCCAGGCACAAACACAAATCAAAATATAGACAGATCTTCAATTCATAAGAAAAGTAATTTGTGGCAATGCCAACTTATTTAAAGGTTGTTCTGTAACAAATGTAATCAAGGATAGCTATGGTTTTTCACCCCATGTAAACAATAATGTCCATTTTTCTATTCCTCTTTTCTCTCTGACATTACTCAATGAAGGAAAAAAAATTATCCAAGGGGCCAGAGACTTACCCTCTCCATTTCTTTGAAATCATCATCTAACTTGGTTCCTTCTGCACCTCCAACCTTCTCACTCACTTTCTGTAAAAAGTAAACATAGAAGAGAACAGTGGTAAATGCAAAGACTTGCCTCCCAACATTTTCCAATATCATGTCTTTCTACTAAGCAGTAAAGAGATAAATAGCCTGCTTCAAAGCCAAAAAACAAATCAGTTCCCTATGATTTATTAAGCACCTCCTATGTGACAGGCATGGTGCTAAGTTCTAGGGATACAAGGAAAGTCAAACATAGCCAAAGAAAAGCTCCTTCTCCCAAGGAGCTCCCATTCTAATAGAGGAGACAACATGCAAGCAACTATATGAACAAGAGGTATAGAGACAAATAGAAATGATAGGGAAAATGAAGATATAGACCTATATATCACTTGTTCATGTGTGTATGTGTGTATAAATACATACACACAGGATAAATTGGGGGTAAATTCAGAGGAAAAGCATTGCAAAGGAGAATTGTGACATGCTTCTTTAAAAGCTGGGACATTAGTTTAGACTTGGAGGAAAGGGAGGAAGCTAGGAGGTGAAGATGAGGAAGAAGAGCATCATTCTAGGTATAAGTACAGCCAGTGAAAATACTTAGAGTTGAGAGGTGGAATATTTACTCAAGGATGCCAGTGTCACAGGATAGCAGAGTATGTGGAAAGGAGAAAAGTTTGAGAAGTCTGGAAAGGTAGGAAGGGAACAGACTATAAAGGACTTTGAAAGCCAAATGGAAGATTTTATACTTGAACCTGAAGTAATAGGGCATCACTGAGGTTTACTGAGTGAAAGGGGTCAAAGGGAGTGAGTGATATGGTCAAGACAACTGTAGAAGAAACAAGTTGCTTTTCTTTTTCCCTCCCCCATTCCCGACAAAACTAACTATAGGAAAATGAGCCATTTTACTTTTTTTTTTTACTCCTTGCGTTCAAAGACAATTAGGGACAGCTTTCAAAATAACAGATTGCTTTTCTCAGAGTAGGGCAAAAAAGTCATCTTTCTTCAAGAGGGATGAGGGGGCTTCCTCTCACTGTAATTCTGTCCTTGTGAGGACTTTTCTTCAGAGTCCTTTTTATCACTGTGGGCCTCTGAAGAAACTCCTTTTGATCTATTATCCTCATGTGTTTTGTTGGTCTTAGTGTTTTTATTCTAGAATGCTGTATGCATAAATCTCTTCTGTGACACCAAGAGAGATGCCCATTCAGCTGTCTCTTTAAACCTGCTCTTGCTAACATAGAAGGGACAAATAAGGGAAACAAAGAAGATCATTAGGTGTATGGGGAAAGATCTGTCTGCTGGAGCTTTTAAGGGAAACTAAAAGAACTGAGGTACATAATACACACTTATGGATTTTTTTTCCTTTCACTCACATGGAAGCATCAAAGAACTTCTAGCCCATTATGAATCCTAAAAATTGTTTTTTGACAAAAAAATTAAATCAATTAGAACACAGCAAAATCAGGCAAAGTTCACAGCAAGGTACTCATGCTCTTTTGTATCCCTTGCTTCTCAGCAAACAGATCAGGGTCTTTCATTATTCCTTCCTTGGCATATATATATATATATATATATATATATATATATATACACCAGGGATTGTCTAAAAAGTTTAAGGACTTACTACTTCATGGTGTCACATGGGATAATCATGTGGCAATGGAGAGATTTGCTATTATCCTAGTTAGTAATAGCTGAAAAATAAACACATCCAGTATATATAATGGCTAAATTTTTAGCATTTGTGTGCCAATTATCAGTCCAAGGGGCCTCTACTATGCCTCAGGCACATAAGTAGGTACTTACTAGGTAGATACTAACTGCTCAAATCTTATCAGACATCAGAGAATTCATACTGGGGAGCGTCGCTATAAATGTAATGAATGTGGTAAAGCCTTCAGACATAGTAGTAGCCTTAGGAGACATCAAATGACTCACACGGGACAAAGACCCTATGAATGTCATGAATGTGGGAAAGTCTTCTTTGACTGTTCAACTCTTATCATACATGAGAGAATTCATACTGGAGAGAAGCCTTATGAATGTGAGAAATGTGGGAAAGTCTTCTTTGACAGATTGCCCAACATCAGAAAATTCACAGTAAAGAGAAGCTCTATGAATGCAATGAATGTGGGAAAGCCTTCAATTTGAGAAGGCACCTTAATGGACATCAAATAATTCATACTGGAGAAAAACTTTGTGAATGTAGTGTATGGTATGTGGAAAAGTTTGCAGTCTCAAGTCATCTGTTATCCAATATCAGTGATGTTATGCCAAAGAATAATCCTAGGAATATCACGAATTGAGGGAAAACTTCATCAGACTTGTCACTTTATTAATGCTTGAGTCAAAGTGGGACAACAGACCCCATTAAAAACTTGATGTTGCCCTTCCCTAACTGAAATAAACCTGCTGTTCAAGCCTGTTAAAAAAAAAGTAATGTGGCATCTGCCTTTGAAACTGTGTAAGATGCAAAACAATGGTCATGTAATTCTTTCTTAGGGAATTGGGAAACTCCTTCCCCTCATGCCCCCATAGAGGCAATAGCAAACTGATACTAAAGGAAAAGTACTTAACTGACCTATTTGGGGGCAGGGGGACACTAGGAATCAGTGGAAGATTCAAAATGCTATTAAAATTTTTTCTGAAGGTTATGTTTTCATGACTAGTGAAAATGTAGTGGACTAAAATTCCAGAAATAAATATACACACACATAGAGAGTGTGTGTGTGTGTGTGTGTGTGTATATGTGTGTGTGTGTGTAACAAACACAAAGATCATCTCTCAACGCTTAAGATAGGTAATACAAGCATTATTTAATAGATGAGTAAATGTGCAGAGAACTTAAGTGACTTATCCATTATCACATAACTAGTGTTAGTTGGACTTGAATCCAGCTTTCCTGTTTCTGGTCCCCATGTTCCACTATTTCATCTTTCAACAATAATATAATAATATGTAGTTTTCCCTCATATGATGCCACTAAAATATATTTATTACATACAAATTACAAAGCAAATACCCTTAATATTTCTAAGACTTCAAATGGTAGGAGGTGGGGAAAGGTAGACAACTAATTTAAAAGGTCCTCTGATTAGAGGCAAGAGTTGATGGCAAAGGCATTTTGCTCACTTAACCAATATTAGAAACACATGCATATTGCTAGATCAACAAGGGCAGTATTTCTATATCGTTTAAACTTTTTGACACTTGTTTTTACAGGTTTAGTTTGAGTGCTAAGAATAAAATGCTATCTAAGACCTTGACCATGCTCATACTAAAGAAAACATTCAATGTGAATTGATGAATATCTTTTTTATTAGCACAGTCCTAGCCCCCTATGATACATGTATCATTATTAAAGTTAGTCAGTCCAGAGGCTGGTATTATTCTCCTCTCATGCTAGGCTCTTAGTGGATGCCCCTCATTCCTCTTTATTAGGCAATTTAGAAAAAGTACTCATTTCACCGGACCTGACTCTACTACTATCTTCCCCTATGGATGAAAAAGTAGTCTCCGATTCGTGTCAGCTGGCTCTTTGTTTTAAACATTATATAAATTTGAAATTTCAGAGGGTTCTGGGTCTTTGTCTAGAGAATAAAAGCCATTACACAGTTCTACATCCAGATGGTACCCCTCTGGGTGCTGCCCTTGGCTAAGAGCGATAGAGGCCTCACACTGAGACTGTTGGTATCTGTTCTCCACTTTCCCTTGTGAGTAAGTAATAATACAATTTTGTTAATTGCTATCCCAGAGTCATTTTACTGCTCTTCATCCAAACTCTCCTGTATAATATTCTCTGAGCTAAAAGGATCATGATTAGGTTCAAAGTTATTTACTGTGGTAAAAATTTAAATACTGCTTTTTATCTACACTGTTCAGTCATTCTCCATTTTTGTTCAATTCTTAATGACCCCATTTGGGGTTTTCTTGGCATAGATGATGAAGTGGTTTGCCCTTTCCTTTTACAGCTCATATTACAGTTGAGAAAACTGAGGCAAATAAGGTTAAATGACATGCTCAAGGTCACAGAGCTAATAAGTGTCTATGGCCATATTTGAGTTCAGGAAAATGAATCTTCATAAGTAGGCTTGGTGTTCTATCCTCTGTACCACCTAACTGTTCCTTTTTGTCTCTATTTAATATTAAATATAGATGGCTAAGCAAGGGAGAAATAAAGGGACACTATGGTAGAATAATTATTTGAAGGTTACTGATAAGAGCATTTTTTTGAAAGCCAGGAAATAAATGTCAATAGCACAATTTAGAAAGATTTTCCTGAATTTTCAGTGATTTTCTAAATGTCAGAATTAAACTGCTTTGTAGGCTTTGTAGATTGAAATTTCACCTATTATGCATACTAGTTGTATAATAATGGGTAAATCATATAATCTCTAGGAACCTCAATTTTCATATCTATTATTCATCTTTCATTTTTTGAAGAAGACCAGTGACATCATGGATGACATCTTGATTTGCATGTGAATTGGATTTAAGTGAGACAGAATTGCCCAAAGCTATCAGCCTTTCTCTTCCAGTCATCAAAGTCCAACAGCAAGATAAGTTAAGACAACTGGCAATTGTCCAGGATGCAGTACTTGACTTTGGGGTCTTCAATGTTTAACCAAGCTCTAAGCACTCTACAGTGCCTGCTTCAGCCATTTTACAGCCTTTGGAACAAATTTTTCTCATCCACCCTTCCACCAGGGGAAGTCTTCAAATGCTTGGGGCAGACATTCCCCTAACTCACCAATGGGTACCAAAAACAGGGAACAAGAAAGACAGAGCCAGGAAAGCCTACCATGCACAATACACACAAATACATAAATATATGTGGATGGATATATAGATTTCTATATGTAGACATAAAATAAATACACACACAATGGAGATGTGGGTGATAGAAAATCAATCTGGCCACAATATAAGTCTCAAAAGTATTTTGAAATTAGGCTAGAATGGTGGAATGGTTCACAATTGTTGAGGGCCTTGCCTTCTATACAGAGAAATCTGAGACTTATTTGGTAAGCAATAAAGAGCCAGTGAAGATGGTTGAGCCAAAGAGGTTCAAAAATGACCATATGTAGATCAGACTTACACATAAACATTATGTTGGTGGTAATGTGAAGGAAAAAAAAGGAGTAGTAAGTTCCTGAGGAAATGGGGTTGTGGCTTATACATCCCCTCTACAGAACAGAATACCATAACTATGTAACAGCACACATCTAAGGGCACCTAATAAATCACTCTTGGTTACATGACTGCTAAGTAGTTGTATGAATGAACTGTGTAATTGAATGATTCAACAAGCAAACAAAAGACAGAGAAAAGGAAGAAAGATTTCTGGAAGCAGTGCTGGAGGCAGTGATAATGACATTGGGTCATTGTCCTTTTCAATATTTAGAAGAATTTTTATCAAGGCTTCAAAGTACAGTATCTATTTTTCTCTCCACTTTAAGTCTCAATTTAATTCCACAGAAAACTTTAGAAATTCCCTGTTGACAAACTGTGCTAACATGATTGTTCACTTAGAACCAAGGTCAAAGAAAATTTAGGTAAATGAAACTAAATTTTCCATGGTTAGCTTAAGAGCCCTTAGAGCTATATTGGGCATGGATTTTCTTCTGCAAAGCTGGCAAAAATGTCAGCATTAGAAGAAATCATGCATTATGATATGCTTTTCCCACAAAACTTTAAAAATTATCACCAAACACTGAAATTCCTTTATCTAATCATATTTATCCTTTCACCATTTCTTCGGTTCTAAGACCCCTAGCCATGTTCTTCAATCTTACCGTGGCCTCCAGTTACTCCTGCTCTTAGTTCTTTCCCAAGCCATCATTCTTGCCCTGGCTACACTCTTCTCCCTCTACCTTGACCAGTGGATGAGCCAATTCAGCTCTCACTATCCTCTACACTTGAATCACTTAACTTCTTGATCACTAATCATGCCTCTCCAGTTCCCAACCTTGGGTCACTTCTACTATCAGTCATCTTTTTTCCTATTCACATGGAGCTGAATAGGGTTGGGGAAATCACAAAGCTGTACTAAGTTCACAGAAATTTAAGTTTCATAATCTCAATGGGGCACTCACTGTAGCAATGCAATCTTTTTTATATCTCCCTAATAACTCATTCAACAGACCAACTAGTCCAACCTTCCTTAAACTTTCCCAGTTATCCCTCCCCACACTTAGCTAAGGACCATTTCATACCTCACTGAAAAAATAATGGCATTAGCTAAGAGTTCTTCTGTCTCCCTTCCTCCTTTTATTCTCACACTCAGATTTTTCCCACCACTAACTCCTCTTTCATTTCTTTCTCAAGAAAATAGCCCTTCCTGCCAAAGCAAGGGCATGTATTCTTCATCCCATCTCATCTTGTGCAGCAAATTGTTCCTCCTATTATCCCAACTCTTTTGTTAATCTCTCTCTGTGTATTAGCTTCTCCTTCCTGCCTACAAACATCCCTTTAAAAACTGACACTTGATGCAATCATACTCACTATCCATTACATTATTACTTTACTCCTATGTCATCATTAAACTCCTTGAGAATATCATCTACAATTGGATATTTGACTTTGCCTGTTCTCATGAAATTCTAAACCTTATGTAATCTGGCTTTCCTCATCCTCATTTTATTGAACCTGCTCTTAATTGTCAAATCTAATGACTTTTTCTCAATGCTTCTCCTTGAATTCTGCAGTCTTTGATGTTATCAATCACCTTCTTTTACTAGATAGTCTCTCCTTTTTAGGTTTTCATGACACTAGTCTTTCCTGCTTTCCCTCCTAACATTTCTGACCATTTCTCAAGTCTCCTTTGTTGGATCTTCTTCCAGGCTACTTACTAACTTTGTAATTCTCCTTCTATCTCCTTTCACATTTATACTATCCACCCTTTTGATCTCACAAACTCCTATGAGTTTGATTATCACTGTGTAGACGATTCTTAGATCTATTTGTTCAACCCTAATCTCTCTGAGACTTCTAGTGTCAAAATACCAACTACCCTTTCAATATCTCAACCTGAATATCCTAGAAACATCTCAATACACCCAGAATATAACTCTTCACAGCTTCCCATGTCTTTCAATGGCACTACATCCTCCCAATCTCCCAGGCTCACAGCCTCAGTGTCATCCTTACTTCATCATACTCATTGTCCTTAGAGAAGCAATCTTATAAAATCAGATCATTTTCCCCTTCATAGCATCTTTCTCTATATTTATATAACTACTATTCTAATACTGGCCTTCATCACCTCATGCCTGGTGTCTTAGAGGGAGAATTGGATGAGATATAATTGGGGAAACCAAAAGATGTCACACCAGGAAGTAGTTGGATGAAGAGAGTTGAATCCTAAGCCCCACCCCCCACCCCTACTTTCTGTTCTTTGCTCACTAAGCAAGACTAATGGAGATTTCCTCACAGAAGGTAAATCAAATTCCTCCTTCTAATAAAAAAAAACCCTTTAGACTAAATTCTTTAGTTAAAGGATCTATTTATTCTTTGGGGAGAAGGAGATAAGGGTGAGGCTAGGAAGGAGGAAAAAAGTATCCCTAAATTTGAGTTGTAATACTGACTAAAAGCCTTGAAAGTAAATCTTTTCAAATGAAACAAAAATATCTTCCCGGGGAAGAAATAACAACAAACACTGCTATGAGTCTTTCTGGGTAAGACAGTCTTCTTCAGCTACAATTAGAGACAGAACAGGGAGGATGAAATGGTGTCTTCAGACCCTTTTCCACGGAAAGAGAAGTGAGAAGTGAAGTCCAGAATAGTTGGGGTCCCAACTGTCCCTCCTTCAAACTTCCATGAAATTCTCTCTCTCTCCTCTCCTGATGATCTGTGTTCCATGTGATTCCTTCCTCTTTGCTTTGCAGATCATGTCTACTATTTGTGCCCAAATTTCTTCACCTCATACCTGGACTTTTACAAAAGACTTTCTGGCTGTGGCCCTGCCTCAATTCTCTTCTTATCCCAACTCATCTTTCACTTAGGTGCCAAAGTGATTTTCCTAAAGCACATGTTTGAACATAGCACTCCCCATTCTTAATGAGATTCCAGTGGCTTCTAATTACTTCAAGGATCAAATAAAAGCTCCTCTATTTGGCATTCATGGCTCTTCACAACTTGTTCCCTTTCTACCATTCCAATCTTTTTAAGCTTTACTCCCCTCCTAGTATTCTACTGATGGAGCTACAATGGCCCCATTTCATTTTCTCAGAGATGATATTCCATTTTCCATTTTCATTCCTCTACTATTAGCTGTCCCCCATGCCTGGAAAACTCTTTAGTTTTCCTGGCTTCCTTCAAGAGAGTTCAAATCCTTCCATTAGGATGCCTTTTCCAGTTCTTTTCCCTTACAGTGCTATCTCTCTGAAATCACATTGTATTTGTTCTATATACATCTTGTATGTATCTAGTTATTTACATGTCATCTGCATTAGAATACAAGATACTTACGGCAAAGAAAGTTCTTCCCTTCTTTGTAACCCAAGCGTCTAGCATAAAGTGCTTAATATATTTTATTGACTAATTGACAGTGCAGAATAGTGAATGGAGGACCTTGAGTCATGTCTCTCATTTAAGTCATTCACAACCTGTGTCATCAGGAGTAAATCACTTCAACTCTCTGAATTTCAGTTTCTTTCTCTATAAAATGGAGACAATACTCAGGCTATCTGTCTTACAAGATTATAAGGAGGAAAAGGGAACTTTTGTTAACTTTAATGCTGCATAGATGTACTTGCACATTATGAAATAACATTGTCAATAAATCCTCAATTTGGCATCCATAACAACCCTGTGAGGTAGTCCCCACAGGCACAATTAAAATTTACAAAAACTTTGAGCTGGAAGGGACTCTAGGGGCTTTTTAGGACCAATCCACTCACATTCTATAGATGTATAAACAAACAGCACAATAGAAGTTAGATTTAATTCTACTTTTTATTGAAGTAAAAGCTCCAGTTTAGCAAAGAAAATGTTTCATATTCTCTCTTAAGTTACTGTAAAGATACAACCAAAAACCAACTGACATTAATGCTCACACAAGTTCTATTGGGTGACAAATGCTCCCAAAACTATTCTTATAGGTTATTTCTTCTTTCATAAAAATCTTATGTACATATCCTCCTATCCAATTGAATAGTCACCATGTTTCATACAGTATTTATGAAAGATGTCTGGTACTATATTAAACACATTAATGTTAGCTTTATTGGACCTGTCATGAAATCTCATAATAGTAGGTATGACTCCAAAGGATAAAAAACAGGTTAGTGTTTTGATGGCATGTCAAATACAAAAAATACAATAGAGAATTATCTGATGAAATCCTTCATTTGAATCTATGGCAATCTAGTGGTAACAAATGCGAGACAGATTGTATTCACTTGATGAGATTCATGTCAAACTTACTCAGTTGTCATTTTAAGGTTGCCCTTATTTCTGATGTTTCATTGGCTGCCTCTATTCCTAGAATATTTTTTATCTTAATTTCTACTTCTTATATTTTCTGGTTTCCTTCAAGGCTCTGTTTAAATGCCACCTTCTACAGGAAGCCTTTCCCACTCCCTTACCAGCTAAAGTCTCACACATAGTAGGTACCTAATAAAAATTCATACTTTCCCCTGTTCTATCTTTGCTTCCCATCTTCCTGGAGGCAACCCTTTTTTCTTCATATTTTTCACTGAATGCTGTCTGGGCCTCTACTTTCAACTTCTGACATTTTGCTTTCAAATGTAGTTTTTATAAATATGCCCTTTTCTTCCTCCCACTCCCATTATACTATAAATGTCTTGAGGAAAGAACATATTCTGTGCATGGCATGTAAATAGATGAATATTTATTAAATTGAATCTTATGTTCAAGTGTCCAAGAAAATTTGAATATTTCAACTTAAATGACAAAATTTATAGCATCTTCCTCTTGTGATAGGTGAGATGAAATCTGGTTTTCCCTACAGACCAGGGAGCTAAATAAATTCAATTAGTTTTTCTGGTTTTGTTTCTCTGTAAAATTAGGAGTGGTAGAAAAGACAAGCCCTTAATGATTCCTAAAAGATGTTCTAATTTTTTTATGTGTAAAAACCTCAAGTCAGCTAGATGGAGTATTAAACTTAGAATCAAGAAGATCTGGATTCAAATCATGCCTGATACATAATATATGACCCTGAAGAAGACTCGGATTTCTGCCTCAGTTTCTTTATCTATAAGATAAGAATAATAATACTACCTTCCTGACAAGGTTGTTATGAGGATAAAATGTGATAAAGTTTGAATTGTAAATTTTAAAATTCTTACATAAATATGCAAGGTATCATTCAGGAGGGTTTCTAATGTGCTCTAGATTTATTCTCTGATCATCAATGGAACCTGGTGCAATAAGTTCTTCTTCTTATTATTATTATATCTCTAGTGCCTAGCCCTCTCGATAGACAGATAGATAGATATATAGATAGACAGATAGATAGATATATAGATAGCAATAAATAGATAGTAGGTATCCAAAAAGGATCAAATAACAATGTTTACTGACTGACAATCTATATGATAAAGCACTTTGCAAACTTTACAATGTTACAGAAAAAAAAAAGTTAGTTATCCTCATTGCCACTTCTCTCATTTTTGGAGGAGGTGGAAGACACTTTTTGAGCTTTCAACTTGGATTCCTTTTCCTTCTCCCAGATTTTCCTTTCTATTAGATAATAATTATATTAGACTGCACACAATACTTCTCATGACATTTAATTGTTTCTGCCTTGGTTCTCCGGGGCTAAAAGTAATAACTTTCCTTAAGTCCCATTTCCCTAATGTGAAAAATTTCTGTAAAATATGCTGCTCTAATTATTTAACCTATCTTCTAGGGATGTGAGAAGGATTAATGATAAACTACCTTGCAAAGATCTAAATTCCTTGGAAGTGAGATATTCTAAGTATAACCAGTCACCACTATCACTTATCAGATTCACCCTGTTTTCTAAATCTATCCAAGAAAAAAAATTTAAATGAATGTAAGACACACACACACAAATTAAAGAAATACACTTTCCTGTCTTTTTTCAGCCTCTATCTTCCTCCCAACACACTCTCATTTCAGTATCCTAACCTAATTCTTCCTATCAGCCTAAGAATCAGGAATTGAGTGATTTGGAGACAATCTTGTCCCCAAAGAGGGGGCTTGACCTTTCTATGCATTTTTTCACAATTTGGTTTAATAATAGACATTCACATTTGGAACTGGAGCTCATGTGACATTAAATTATTAATACTATTTGAAATCGGGTATCAAATTCCCCTGTAAACAAATAGATTTCATTCATGGGAAAAAAAAAAAGTGTGGGGGAAGCTTGTCAGCCATGATCAATTACTCTAGAGGTTAATGAATAATGACTTTTGATGACTGGTGATTCAATCATTAAGGTGAGAAGAGATATCCTTTAATATTTTTTATCTATAATGGAAAGTAAAAGAGTTACTTCTCTCTTTTATATGGCTATGGGATTAGAGTAGAAAAGAATAAGCCAAAGAAAATTCTGGGACAGAAAAAAATCATGTTCAGCCTTTTGCAAATAAGGTCACCCACCTTAAGCCAATATTCTGTTAAAGGGTGACATTAAACACACATTGGACAAATCTATATAAAATGAATGACTACCTCAAGTTCATAGCAGTCTCATGCTAAACAGTTCTATGTTATTCAGAAATAACACACAATTTCCCAGGGTTCATGATCCAAATTTATTGTGTCACACCATCATAGTAACTTAGGACAATAGAAATAGACTTTAAAATTTATTTTATTGTACGTGTGTTAAGCAAATTAACAGAGTTAGTCCTAAAGTAACTTAAAACTGTCCTACATCAAAAGGAAGCTAGGCTCTGTGCAATTTAAAGATTAATAATGAGCCCAGAAAAAAAAAAACAGATAATGAAGCATACCATCCCTTTCCTTTAGTGAAGAGGTGTCTATAAACTTTTACCATTTAAACATATATAAATTTATATTTGTAAATATGTTTCTATCATTTAAAAATTCATATCTTCTACTCTCCTGTAGCATACCGGGCATATTAGTATCTTGGAAGTATGATTGATGTACTGATATTGTATCTTATGTTTTCATTTACCAGACTCATGGTCAGGTCACTTATTGATCATTGTATGGACGAATTTGCAGTCCAAAGGGCAAGAGAATTCCTGAGCAGGGCATTACCGGCCACAGTGTCCTAGCTCATGCCTTGTCAGATCACATTCCTTTCCAAGCTGCATGTTGGATTAATCTTCTCCTCTTTGATTTCATGATTGTCAATTCAACCAATGTTAAAACCTATGCCATGTTACATATTCATTAATAGCCTCCCACTTGACATTCCTAAAATCTCCAATAAAAGTTGGGGAACAGAAGCGAGTCTCCCTCTTGATCTTCTCACTGCTCTGGTTCCTCTTTCTGTTCTAGCCTCTCTTGATCCTCATGACCTCTTGCTTCTCCCAACGCTGTTGCCCCTCATACTTTTCATTACTCCTCTGGCTCTCTTGCCCATGAGAATTATTACCAGGAATTGCGACTCCACACGTGTTTTAACTTGCCGTCTCTTGACTCTTTATTCCTGCATTTCTCTCTCTCTCTCTATTATCTATTCATTCATTTTCCTCCAGTCTCCATTCTCCTTCTCAGGTCACCACCCATAAGTAAATTGTGTAGGAACTACAGGGGATCCTATATCTCCCTTGACTGCAATGGAGAGGGAAAGAGCAATGGAATAAGAATTTATATAATACCTAGGATGGGTGTTAAGTGTTTTACAAATACCTCATTTGATCCTCATAACAACCCTGTCAAATAGGCGCTATTGTGCTATTATTATCCCTATTCAAAGATGAGGAAACCTAGGTAAATAGAGGTTAAGTGATCTGCTCAGGGTCACACAGCTACCAAGTGTCTGAGACTGGATTTAAATTCTGGTCCTCCTGACTGTAAGCTCAGAGTTATATCTACTGTATCACATAGTTGCCTCAGAGCTATAAGAACAGGAAGATTCATGAGAAAGTGTATTTGTGTCAGGTTAAATAAAATTCTTGGTTGAAGACTTCTACAGAGTTAGAAATGCTCATTTTGCTGCTATTTCCTAATAATTCTCCTTTATTCCTTGGAAGAGCCCAGAAAATGGATGGACAAAAAAAGAGCACAAATAAGATTTAAAATTTTGTTTTTGACATTAACTAAATCAAAGGTCAGAGTATGATTTAAAAGTCTATAAATTAGTGGGCATGAGGTTGACAAACATTTGCCCTTGGGTTCATTTACATAGAAAATTTAAACTAAAGTTTAATAAATGTTGTAATAGTGAGATGGCTGACAGAATGTAACTATATATACTATTAATGCTTTTTAGTATTTCTGAAGATCAATGCCTTGATTGAAATATGTTTAATTTTCCAAAAGCTCTTCATTATTCCCAAACCAGTTTGAATAAATTAAATGTGTATTACATCAAGATTATAAGAGAAGTGAGTTTTTTCCATATTCATACTTACATTGGGCTTTTTCTCTTTTTCTTTATTTTGACATGCAGTGTTAACAAATGGGCACAAAATGGTAGAAGTAAGCCACATACCTTTATTATGGCCTCTAAACAATGGGCACAAAGTTTTGAGAGACAGTGACATATAGATCATGGGGCCACACTGCAAAAGCTAAAAAAAAAGAGTCAAGTTCTTAACTCTAACTTTCATCTCAGAGATGAGGAAATGATGAGCTACATGGGTAAAATCATTTCCCCAAATCATTCTGAACATACTTCCTTTGACTCTATTCTTCCATAACATTCAACCTTAATCCTCTGACCTTCACTTTTCCTCAACATCAGCACCACTGACTGAATAATATAGTGAATAATATAGCATCTACATGTCACATTTTGGAAACTTCAGTATCATTTCTCCCATGCTCAATAAGAAGGAAAGTTTCCTAAATGATGAAGTTTGAAAAAGAAGGAAAACCTGTCCTAATCAAACCAAGAAGATACAGTTTTCTGTGAATAATTCAGGTGAGTGATTTTTAGAATGAAAGTATAACTTCTATATCTGATCACCTTTAAATAATATTTTGGTGCTAATGGGAACCCAGATTCTAATCTTATATTCAACATGCACAGTTAGTTGGGAAGAAAGGAAGAAGAATGGAGGAAATAAGCTTTATTAAATACCTACTGTGGACCACGCATTTGCTAAATACTTTACAAATACTATTTCACTTGATCTTTACAACAATCCTGCAATGTAGGTGTTATTATTATCCCTACTTCATAGCTGAGGAAACTGAGGCAGATAGAGGAAAATTGCTCGAAGTTATGCAGCTGGCAAGTTTTTGAGTCTGGTCTTAAAATCTAGGTCTTCTAGCAAACTCTATTAAATATTATCAATGTTGTGACCTCAAAATAAAAAAAAATGATTTAGCCATTTTTTCTGCATTCTTAAATATTTAGCAAAAAGCAAAATTTCTGATTATCCAAGACTTCCTTGAACCTTGCTATTAAGTTGCCTCTGTCTTCTAATTTCTAGATTACAGGAGGTGTAAGTTGAGCCTGGAATCAGACATTTTCCATAATATGACATGCAAAACTACATAGTCTAAAATCCCCAAATGACATTCTAGACAACCAGGAACAGTGAATATTCCTTAATTTTATCAAGCCCTACCATCCAGTCTTTCATATATCTGGCTAGTATCTGACCCCATTCCTGGAGGGTATTTTTTTACTTATTTATCATATATTGAGTACTAGGATAAAAAAAAATCATCTTATCACTGTTTATACCTTTCTTTCAAGCCTCAGCTCAGAAAATATGCCCTTTTATGAAGTTCCCTCTGATCCAGTCAGTGGAAAGGGATCTGTCTGCCTCAAACTTCCTAGAATATATGGCTGTGATTTTTTTTCCTTGCCCCTATCATATTCTACTTTGTATTAAGCTTATTTGTGTAGATGTTATATGAGTTCCTTGGGGGAAAAGAAGAATTTTGCCATTTTCCATCTTTTTTTTCATAATTTTTCCATAATCTACCTCTGCACAGAGTAGATGCTTAATTAATGTTTGCTGAATTGAAGATAATTACTAAATAAAATTAGAAGTTAGTTGATTAGTTTCCCTTGAAGCTCAGAGTTTCTCTAGAATGTAGAAATTCTTTTAATAAGTAAGGAGTGATGGATAACCTACGTGATACTTTGAGACACAACTCCTGAAAGGATCTTAAGGACAAGCCTGAAAAATTGAATGTGAATGCCTGTTAAGCTACCACAGGTGAATAGGTTTTACTCTCATTACTCATTACTAGAATTATCTATTTCCAGATCTCTTTATAAAACTTAAACCATTCTGATGCTCCTGCCAATTCTACTACACACCCTAAGGAACAGTACCACATAGCATGACAAAGATGGGGAAGGCATGGATACACTGTAGTTCATCTGAAAAAGACCTGGGAATTATAGTGAGCCTCAAGGTCTATTAAGCAACAATGAAGTTTATTCAATCTTAGGCACATTAAGACAGATATGTATGACATCCTCTTTGTACTCTGTGCAGTGGATAGAACTCTGGACCTGGACTGAGGAAGACCTGAGTTCAAATTTGACCTCAATCACTTACTGGTTGTTTTACTCTGGGCACGTCACTTAACTTCTGCCTGATTCAATTTCCTCATTGTTAAAATTACGATAACATTAACAGCTACATCTCAAGGTAGTTTTCGAAGATCAAATTAGCTAACATTTGCAAAACACTAAGCAATTTGTGAAGTGCTATGTAAATGCTGGCTATTACTATTAACTATTGTTGTTATAAAATATTGGGTTCAGCTTAGGATGACAGATTTAAGGATGGATGTCAACAAGATAGATAAGAAGCTAGAATTTTGAAGGGCCTTAAAACCATATGAAGATTAGCTGAAAGACTTCGGAATGTTTAAGATGAGTGGTGAATCTGCTAGTTAAGATCTGTGTGGGAAGTGATGCAGAGAAAAAGGAGCAGAACCAGGAGAACATTGTATACAGAGACTGATACACTGGTACAATCAAATGTAATGGACTTCTCCGCTAGTGGCAATTCAGCGTTCCTGAACACCCCAGAGAGATCTATGAGAAAGAACACTATCCACATTCAGAGGAAAGACTGTGGGAGTAGAAACACAGAAGAAAAATAACTGCTTGATTACATAGATCGAGGGGATAGGACTGGGGAGGTAGACCCTAAATGAACATCCTAGTGCAAACACCAACAACATGGAAATGGGTTCTGACCAAGGACACATGTAATACCCAGTGGAATTGTGCATCGGCTATGTGAGGGGTGGAGGGAGGGAGGGAGGGAGGGAAAGAATATGATTTTTGTAACCAAGGAATAATGTTTGAAATTTACCAAATCAAATTAAAAAAAAATTGAGTGCGTGTACTGGAGAAGAAGTGGGGTTTATTTGTTTTTCAAGTACCTAAAAAACTGTCATGGAGTCAGTTACAGAGCCTCATTTGGACTCTGTAATTAATATAAAAAGAAAACATTCTAGCAATTAGAGCAATTCAAAAGTAGGATGAGCTGTTTCAGGTGAGAGACTTCTCTGGAAACTAGACTACCACAATTTAGTTACAGAGATTGTTTGTCATATATAGGATGGACCAAGTGGTCTCTGAGATGGCATCCAATTCAGTTTCTGTGAAACTACTTTTTAGTTTTCCCTAGAACAAGGGAAGTGGATGAGTCCATTTAAATTCCTGGGTTTCTAAAGTTTCTTTGCATGTAAAACTAATGGAAAAAGTGAGATGTCTAGAAAGCCATAATTATAGACTTACATGACATATAAAACCCTCATTTAAAAAATAAGTTTGAAATCAAAACTTTTTTCTGTATCTGAGCAGGTCTGACAATTTTCAGATTGACTGGTCAATATGCAAACAATTCTATCTCTGTACATGACTGTATACTGCACATAAGTACTGTAAGCACTCTGTACAGAAGTTATATAGCTAAGTGTTCTTCCTTGAGGTGTGGATTTATTCCAAAGAAGAATAAATAATCTCCTGACTTTGTCCCAAGAGGACATATTTAAGGGATTCTCCTTTTTTCCTCCCCTTTCCTCTCTGGTTGCCCAGAATACAAAAAGCAGATACTGTATTTGAAATGATGAAATTTTTAGATAATATTTACAAGTGGGAAATACTCCATATTTACCTTCCAGATATTGTGTAAGGATAAGCCAAATGATATACTGCTCACCATGAAACTAATAATAGTCAATTCAACTTGCTTGTACTAGTGGTGCAAAGGGCAATAACAATAATATAAAAATTACTTGAAAATACAGCATGTATTTTTATTAGGCTTTAGAATGTGCTTCTGTGCTTACAAAAATGCATTTGCTATTTAGGAATTAACTCAATAGTCTTAAGAGCTCTAGGAGTAAACATGAATAAATATTACTAGTATTTAAAAATATATAGGATTTTAATTTAAAGAGAGAGAGAGAGAGAGAGAGAGAGAGAGAGAGAGAGAGAGAGAGAGAGAGAGAGAGAGAGAGAGAGAGAGAGAGAGAGAGAGAGAGAGAGGGAAAAGGAAAAAAAAAGGATTTTCAGTCAAGTGAGCAGAGCAAAGAGAGCCAGAGACTCATACCTACAGTACTTTGCCAAAAGCACAAGCTCCCAAAAAAGAGCCCCACAGCGTGGGTCTCACCCAAATTTATCTCCCAAGCTTCCATACATAACTTAAAAGGATGCTGGAAATGTAGCCCGGGTGTGGCAAATTGTCCACCTGTAAAGAGCTGAGAAATATCCAGTTTGCTGATTTTAACCTCTCCCTCTCTCCCCATGCCTTCATCAGTTCTTACTCCCGTTCTACTCAAGTGGTAAAGTCCATAAATAGTTTATCTTGTGTAGTAGACACAGAACATACTGCAATCTGATTCAACTACTACTTTGAGCACTCACTCACTATATGCAGGTTCTGTGCCAATAGCTTCAAAAAGGCTCCAAATATGAGCAAACCTTGATATCTGCTTCCATCAAACTTGCAATAAAACTTGCTTCTTCACAACCTCTTACTTCATAAGCAATGCAAAGACAATCTGCCACATTATCAACAATTCTGAACTAGGGAAGTGCTTTGGGGAGGTTTATTATACGTTAAGAAATAGCACTAACAAAATTCCATACTGTTATGAGATTTTCTGTTTATCCAGTTTCTCCTTTCATTTCAATCTCCACACAGTACCATCCCCTACGATAATCATTTTCTCTACCTGCCCTTCTTTCTATATTTCCAGGAAGCTTAAAAATGGAGCTGGGTGGTACTTTAGCAGTTCATTTAGAACCAATTGCCTCTCATCTTATAGATGAGCAAATTAAGAGAGCTTTTTTAGTTCATTTATAGGATCTCAGGGTCCAAAGTTGGGTTGGGGTTCTTCCTCCCTTCAGATAAGATCTTGCCAGGATGGATCTAGCTCAATGTCATTCCACTAATTAAATATTGAACATATTTTGTTATAAAATGTGGCTACTCTAGAAAGGGCGTCAGTTTGTTTTGTGGGGTAGAGCTGGTCCACCTTTCCAATAAGTCCAACAAGTTATACTCTACAGTGTTAAAGTACTTTTTCAATGGAGAAACTATAGAATTATAATTGCCCACCATTTCTTCCAATTACTATAAAGGACATATAGCTTTTCTCTGGAAAGTATCACACCCCAAATTTGGGAATGGAAATGTCCTGGACTTTCTAAGTGTGCCTATTCCATCACTGAATCATCATAGACTGTTTTATTTTTTCTTTCCTAAGGCATTTTCAAGCCCATAAAAACCCACAGTGGGACTCACTATTTCCTGGAATCTAAGAAAAATAGTCCCTCATAAAGTCCTTTACAATTTCCTGCAAATTATATTTCTCCTGAGTGACTTACAATCCACCAACACATTTCTCAGCTTCAAGCACGTGTAATGTGTCATTTCAAGCCACTCATTTAAGACTCAGGAGACTAACCTTATCAACACAAAGTATTAAATATCTCATTGAAGTTGAAGGAGAAAGTTCACTTGCAGAGAACAAGAAAAAGGGAGGGGAAGAGCAAAGAGAGAATGTCTACTTGAATCCTAGATTGAGGTATAGAGATTTATCACTGATAGTTAGATATGGAAGGAAGTCTTTCTTTCTTTCTTTCTTAAATGAACTAAAAGAGGAGGAGAAAACCCACAAAGATATGATCAATTGAGCACAGAGGGGAAATGGCTTAATTCAGATATGATCACAGTGTCAGATCTGGCAATTTTTCTCCTGAGGTCTGACAACTATTTTCTTGGCTGCCAAGAGAGAAAGAAGGAGAAAACTAGTACCTTTTGCTGTTAACCACCCAAGACATGACTAGAGCTGGGATTTATCAAAATCAAGAATCATTTAACAGGGCTGTCCCTGAAAGAAAACAGAATTGGCCAGGGTGCCTTTCGATGAGTGATTTGAAAGAATGACTGGACCTCAAATATCTCTCCCACTGGTCTGATGTGGTGTTGGCAATTCTTACTCTTAGAATTAATCTTTTGGATTAAATTCCCATCAAAATGTAAGAGAAACCATGTAATATATAAGATGTTTAGAAAATTAAAACTTAGAAACATGTTGTGAAACCAAAAGTAACATAAATCCCCCCAAAAAGTATTCTTTTTTTCTCTTACACAATTTTAAAGTATATTCTTTTAATATCAGGATTGCTGGATCAAAGGATATAGTTATTTGTAGAAATATTTAGTATATGTGCTAGATTTCCATCAAAAAGACTATACCAATTTGAGCCAGGAGCATATATGTGTATATATCTCTTCACATCCTTACTACTGAGTTTTACCATTTGTTATTTATTTTTATTAATTTTCATAGCTCTAACTAGCATGGACACAGCCCAACAAGATGGGGGGTGGGGGGGCATATGTTTCAGCCCAAGAGAAGGTGAGTTTGGTATATTTACACCCTTCTCCTGCTATGGACCTCTGCCAACTGAATCTTAATAGTCATTCTATCACTCTTCAGGGTGCTATGACCTGAAACCTTTATGCTAGCGTCTGGCTTCTCCCAAACTCCAATGGGATATAAGTTAGAAAGTGACTGAATTCCACTCACTTTTCTGCAACCACAGAGAGAATATATGCTATGTCATTCCTCCCTATCCACAATATTCCACTTTGTATCTGTTGCTCTGCCTTCTTTCAACTCCATGGAACAAGACCTTACCCTCCCTCTCAGACCCTTTCTTCTTCCTGTTATCCCCTCTCCTCACCTGCCTTTCTATCTCCTTTTGTGTGAAGTTTTCCCCCTTTAAATCTTAAGATCCTTGAGGACAAAAGCTGTCTTTTTATTAATTGTCTATAATTGTCACAATGCCTGGCACATAATAGTCACTTACTACATTTTTATTGGATAAGATTGAACTGCTCCAGAAACAAGAATTCCTAGTTAAGGGTCTGCCAAATTAGTGGGCATAGATGACACAGTATAGTATGGTTTTAATTTGCATTTTATTTATATTATTCAAGTAATTATTCATGATTTATATGTTTTCTTATCTAAGTTGTCACTCCGTTGTTTGATTAGAATCAAAGGTTGCCCCTGAATATCTATATCATTTGTGGTACATTAGAGATATCAGATTTTAGAACAAAATAATAGAGGATATTGCATTTAGGGAAAATATGGGGTTTGGATCCTGATGCTGACACTATTTAAAGTGGGACAAGTCACAAAATCTTGAAATAACTCAATTTCTTCATCTGTAAAACATAAAACTTAAGTTTTCCCAAGTAGCCTATATGTTTCTTGAACATAAAGACTACTGATTACTCAATCTTTATATCTGTGTCCCTAGAATCTGCTACAATTTTTTTCCTTTTAACAACCTGTTATTCTTAGTCAAGTGATACGCTACAAAATTTCCAGAATATCACACAATCTAATCATCTATCTTATCCCTGGATAATTCTTATGGTCGTTTACTGAATAAGAATTTGTTTTTATGCCTTAAATTAGATAACTTTCACTCTATTTTTTTCAACATTTTTATTTTCTTTTACAATTATCTTTTAAATATGGATTTTTTACTATGGTAAAATCTAGTTTTCTCAATAAAACCCTATTAAATAATGAATATCTTCCTCAAATTTTACTTTTTGCAGGTAGCCATTGCATAAAGGGGAAAAAGCAAGATCTAGGATAAAAGGATCTGGGGTCAAATCTTGATTCCACCACTTTCTAATTTCTTATGTGATCTTTGGTTAGTAATTTTACTTCATTGAGTCTCATTCTCCTCATTTATAAAATTGGACTAGATTGATTCCTTCCAGTTGTCAATCTATGATTCTATTATGAGCCATACAAATATATATATAATGTGTATCAATATACATATACATATTATATATAATGTCATGCTACATAGTACATATATTATTTTATATTCATATTTCTGGATTCTCTAATTTCCACTTCTCCCCCCAAAAAAACCCCAAACACACTTTGGCAATTTTTTGTAAAACTTGCCTTGGGCCAAGCAAACTATCAGTCTTTGCTTCTTTCTACTTTTATAACATATAGTGTTGGATGTAGAAAATTAATAAAGAACTTATTAGAAACTTATAAGGAACCTATCAGTTGGAAACTGATGTGGAATGTTAATAAGGAACTTATTATAAACAAAGAGATAATAGCAACAACAAAAAAAATCACAAAAGCAAAAATAATCAAAGACCTCACAGATGACTCCTTCAGATCTATATTAAACTAAAGCCATAGATTAGCTTTCCTGGTAAAGGTTATGGAGGTAGCCTTGTCTCATTTCTTCTTTCATCCTAAAAGTTATCTAGGGAACCTTGATTTTAAAAGCTCTGTTTTTTTGTTGTTGTTTTTTTCTCTCCAGGAGCTGTCCAGGATGGAATTTCTGGTCTATCCCTAAACAAGGCAAGACCTATAGAAGAAAATGAGTCATCCTGAAACAGAAAAAAAGTCATTGTCCTGCATGGGGTAGTGGGAAGATTATTGAATTAAATATAATTTAAAATACTCTAAATGTATATTTGACAGGTTCAGGACAACCTAAAAAATTGTTTTAAGAAAGTGTTATTTCTGAAGTGATCTCTGATCTTTTGTTAAAAAGTAGGTTGACATACACATTAGGTACAAACACTCAAGCATCCCCTTATTTTCTATTCTTTACATGAAGTTAAAAAGAATGAAGGTGAAAAGAAGGGAACAAAAGTGGGTTTGTCAATTACAATGTTGAAAAAACTTTAGATATGTATGATGGAAGAAGGAACTAATATGGAATGAAGAGAACTTTGCCTCCAGGCACCAAATTGGCTGGTTCTTTCCCTAAAATGTTGCTCTCCACTGCAATTCTCTGCTGGCCTATGTTACTGCATGTTGTGATTATGTCTAGGCTTCCACCCTCAAAGTCTGGTTACTAGGGTACCTCTATAGGGGGTTACCTTTCCACTCAACCATTGTGGGAACTCCAACTTGACAGCTTTGGGTGACAGACTTTCTCTGTCTTGACACAATTGAAGTTCAAGCAAAAATGTCCTTTGCACCACTACTTCCATCTTCCACAATTGAATTTGCTTTAAAATATAAGACTCTAGAGCTAAAGGTTAGTGTTAGAATAGAATTTGGTATATCTGGTCCAAAGGCAGATGGCTAATCTAGGATTCTTCACATGACTGTCTCATAGGCATCTACATGTCCCATAAGACTCAGCATATCCAAAACAGAACTCATTATCTTCCCTCCAAACTTCCCCAGTGTTGGGGAGGATACTACCATTCTTCTTATCCATATTCATAATCTCTAAATCATCCTTTCCTCTTACTTCTTATTCACTCCTTCCCCTAGCTAATCACTGCCAGGTCTTTTTAAACTTTATCTCCAAAAAATCCTCTGAATGTATTTCCTTTTCTTCATTTATACTGCTACTAACTTAGTTTCAGGTCCATATTATCTCTCTTCTGCATAACAATTTCCTATTTAGTCTTCTAACTTCTAGCCTCTCCTACTATCTCATCTATCTTCCAAACTATTGCTCAATTAGTATTCCTAAAACACAGGACTGACTATAACACTCCTGTGCTCAAAAATATCTGGTGATTCTTTATTGTCTTCCTTTGAATAAAATAAAATCCTCAGTTTAGCATTTAAATCTCACTCCATTCTGGCTCCAGTCTCACTTTTCAGACTAATTTCATCTTCCACTCTTTCATACATTCTACACTCCAGTCATACTGACCTACTAGCTTTTCCCTGAAATTAAGATTCTATCTCCATATTTTACATACCTTGCCCTCCATGCCTGAATGAATTCTCTTCTTACCACTGCCTCTAAGTATTTCTAACATCTTTCAAGACTTGGCTCAAGTAATATCTCATTTATGAAGCCTTTCCCTCCTCACTGCCTGCCTCTTCTAATTACTTTATATTTATTTTTATAGAATCTTGTATTATCCCAGTATAATTTAAGTTTATTGATGTCAATGACCATATATTTTGTTCCTTTGAAACCCAGTATATTTGATACAAGTAGTTATTTAGTTGAATTGGTTAACATTATTTTCTTATTTAGCCTTTTGATTTTTTTTGGATTATGGAAAGAAATAAAAGAGAGAGCATACAAAAACAAGGTCCAAAGGCTGAATATTTGTCAAGAAAAGGAAAAAAGCTGAGGAGTAACCAGTGAGGAATTTAATTCATTTTCAGGTTAATGTCATTCCTTCTCTTTATCTCTGGCATTCAGTGTTAATTTTCCCCTGTAGAAAATTATTGAGAGAATAATACTCTTTACGAAAAATTCAATTAGATCACAAGAAAAGTATATTTTAAAAAAATTCTTCCACATTAGTGATAAACTGCATTTTCCTAACTACTTTAGTAATACTGGCAAGTTTCTTCCTATTTTCTTTGTAATGGGCATGAAAGTATTCCTGCAAATGTGGGATAGTTGATAAATCTGCTGACTTCCCCATCAACTTAATGAGAATATATGGTATAGACTTTTGCCTGAAGTGAAGGTTCTTTGGAGGTAGACATGTCTTGGGACCTTGCAGAGAGAACATAAGAAACTCCACTGCTTAGTTTCTGATGAATCAGGACATCTCAGAGGGGATTACCAACCAAGAGTCAGGACATGGACTGTGTCAGATGAAACATATTTGCCCATGGTATAAACAAAACCTAATCTTTTTTCAGCCTCAGCTTCCATATCATCTTCTTTGTACTTAAGTTGTAATAGAGAGGGTTGGAAGACATCCTCCCCTAAGTCCAGAGCAGTTAATTGGAATTCAGAGAAGGAGCACATTGGGAAACGATATCTATTCTTCAGACCTAAGGCTACTAGTATCCTTTGTATTTCTGTTTCATTTTATAAACCAAGGGCAGAGTTTAGAATTCCTATGAATGGATGTTCCCTGTCCAGCTGGCTGAAGCATTGAGATTATGCTTTTATAGCTTATCAGAACACAGAATCATAGATTTAAAGGTGGAAGCCATCTAATCCAACCTAATATTAGACAGAAGGAAACTGTGGTCCAGAAAAGTTAAGCAACGTGCTTCATATGTCAGGTATGCAAAGTGTTAGAGAGGATATTCAAATCTGAGTTTTTTAAGTAAATTCACTACTTCATGAGCTGAACGAACATCATGAGCTGAAAATCTGACCCTTTAATCTAGTTACTAAATGGTTTCTCATTTATACTATAAAGATTAACTGAAGAATGAATAGAAGCACATCTAGAATTTCAAATTGCCTAATGGTAAGAATCCAGAGGTACTTGAGGATAGGGGACTAGACCTGGAGTCAGGAAGACCTGAGTTCAAATCTAGTATCTTATACTAGCTGAGGGAGTCTGGGCACATAATTTAAACTCTCTTTGCCTCAGTTACATCAACTATAAAATGGAGAAAATAGTATCTACCTCACAGGGCTGTTAGGTGGATTAAGAGACATTTATAAAAATCATTAAGCATAGCCTGGCCCACAGTGGGTCCTATATAAATGTTCATTCATTTCTTCCTTCCCAATTTTGTTTTGTGGTAGTATTAGCTCACTAAGTCCTATTATTGTACTTTGTTTTGTAATCCAGAGATGTGATATCCTTTGTGTAAGAAACTCTTGATGAGAAAACTGCCAGTATCAATGGAGACCAGGAGCTCTTTTTTTAATTCACAGTCTTAAATAGTTACATAGGATACTAAGGAGTTAAATGACTGCTCAGAGTGAAACGGACATTATATGTATCAGAGATAGTACTGGAACTCAGTCTTTCTTACTCTAAGGACAATTCTCAAAATACTAAGCCAAGACTGCTTCTCTAATTTTTTTTTCCTCTAAATTCATTGGGAACAAAATTCTGTGGATTGTTCTTTTTGTTTTCATATCCACAATTTCTTCATTTATAGAATGGGGACAATAAAAGCACCTACCTTGCAGGGTTGTTATAGGGATCAAATGGATAAAACTCTTAGCTCTTAGTACAATGCCTGGTACATAGTAAGTACTAAATAATGTTACTTATAATTATTTATTGTTGTGACAGTAAGTTAAACTATATAATTCCCCAAAAATTACAAAGCCAAATAAAAAGTATTTTAGGCATATACTCAGCATATCAAATAGTTCTCCTATATATATATATCATCACAAATAAAAATATAAATTAGATGGCAAGCTTCAGTGTCCGAAGAGAATATTATAACTGCAGAATTAGCCTTGTAACAAGTGGACCACAGAAAACAAAATGTCATCAGTAGCCCTTTGATGATATAGTTCATGATGATCGATATACATTTTGTATATCTTTGCAGGCTTTAAATGTTCCTCACCTAAATTATCTAGTTTTTACCTCACAAAAATCCTATGATATGTACTAGGCAGGTATCTTTCAGGTGGGGAAGTAAAGGCTCAAGAGTTTTAAAAGTCAAATAACAGGAAGTGATAAATCCTTGGGCATGCTAACTCAGACCTTTTCCTGAATTCTTTTCTGATCATTCCAGCTAAAGGCTATGAGAAATTCTAAAGGTTACCCAAAGGAATGGCTGAGAGTAAGTTATAGTATATGATGGTAATGGATTACTGTCTATAAGAAATGACAAGCAGTAAGGGCTGAGAAAAGCCTGAAAAGACCTACAAGAATGGAATCAGAGTGAAATAGGCAGAACCTAGGGAACATTGTACAGTGACAAGAATACTATTCAATGAAAAATTGTGAATTATAGCCATTTTCAGCAATACAACGATTCAAAACCATCACAAAGGACTATTGATAAAAATACTATCTATTTCCAGAGAAAAAAATGAGACTGAATCCAGAAAAAAGCAAACTTTTTAAATTTTCTTCATTTTTTCTGAGTTTCCTTCCACAAAAGGATTAATATGGGAAAATATTTTACATGATTACAGGTGTTAAATCTATATGAAATTTTTTACCATCTCAAGAAGGGTAGAGGAGTGAGAAGGGAGAGAGGGAGAGAATGCAAAACTCAATATTCTTTTTAAAACATTAGAAATTGATTTTACATGTAATTGGGGAAAAGATAAAATATAATACCAAAAGGTAACCTGAAGTCAATGAGAAATAGAGAAGACTTAAATTGTGATATTTAAAGACGATTCTCTTACCAGAAGTCACAGAAATCTACTATATGCATAGTTGCGTGCGCACGCGCAAACACACACACACACTTTATGAGAGAGTGAATATGAAGAGGTTGTTAACCTAGGGTTTGTGAATATGGTTTAAAAGAATTTTTTATACCTTTGTTTGATTATAGTTGATTTCCTTTGAAATCCTATATACTTTAAAACATTATTTTGAGAAGGGATCCATGGGCTTCAAACCAGACTGCCAAAGGAATCTAAGACATACAAAAAAGTTAAGAACCATTTTGAAGAGGGTTGGCTTTACAGTCTGAAAGATCTTAATTCAGTTCCTGCCTCTGATACATCCTAGCATCTGTGTAATCATGGGCAAATTATGATCCATGAGGTTTCCTAATAGTATCTCACAAATTACTGACCTGTAACAGTAGAGGGACTGATTTCCTTATACCAACAAAATCAGAGGCCTGGACAAAATGATATATGGACCTAACTAAATGACAATTTAACAGAAACACAAACAGAAATGCATCAGAAACATTGTTTGAAAAATGATTTGTGTAGGTCCACCTCCAGAGAATGTACTGATAAATAGAAATAAATGAAACACAGTTTTACATATAACTATATCTTTTTTGTTAAATGACACCTTCTCTAATGGAGGGAGGGAAAGGCAGGAGAGTTAA
The DNA here is from genome assembly GCF_027887165.1 of Monodelphis domestica. Taxonomy (NCBI): domain Eukaryota; kingdom Metazoa; phylum Chordata; class Mammalia; order Didelphimorphia; family Didelphidae; genus Monodelphis; species Monodelphis domestica. Next base: position 112,488,794 of record NC_077233.1, read on the forward strand.
AAGCAAAATTTAAAGTAACAAATAATAAAAGGTTGGAGGGAAGATAGTACAAAAGAAAAGGACAAGATGGATATAAGACTTTAGCATATAACCAATGACGTATAAGATATATCATGAAAGATGTTATCCAAGTATAAAAATACAATAATACTCCTGGGCTCAATGAGGCTGGAACATTAATTTTGCTCCTCTAAATAGGTCACTCTCAGCTCAAACTTTGAGACTATGTTCAGGCCAGCAGAACCTGACTCCTAAAAAGAAGTTTGAGGATCTTCATACTCCCATCCCAGAGACCTGCAGAGAATCATTTAAAGTTTAGGATTGGGTCATGCGAGGAGCATGAGCTTAAAATTAAGCATAAAGCAGTAGCTTATAACAGATATTATACTCATCTTCTAAGTGTGACAATACTTATTGTCTTCCCTCTGCTACATGTATTTAAATGAAATACACAGAACAGCAATGCAATAGTTAACCACATTCTTTTTTAAACTGTCTTTAACATGAAAGCAAACAAGCTCTTAAGGAAACAATAGCTTAAAAAACAGGTATAATTCTATCTTAAGAGGGAGAATGGAAGAAGAAGAAGTCTGGAAGGAGTGGGCAATCACTAGTTCTGGACCCCGCCACATAATTGGTTCCAGCAGCTCAACATTTACCCTTTGTGTCTTGTGCATAGCCTGGTAGCAGTCCTTGTCTTTCCTTGGCTCTCATACTACCCATGGCTCCAAAGATAATATTTCCCCTCTAGGACATAGTATTAACACAACCCTACTGAATCCTCTCTTGTCTACTCTTTATCATTGGCCCTCACTTATTAACAGTGTTGTTTATACCCTCCCCTTTCAAGATAGCTATCTCATCAGTCAAAGTCAACTGTGTCAAGCTTATGGCAGGACATGAGAGATGAAGAGAGGAATTCAGGGAGTATTTTTATCTGGACCAGCAGTCTTCCATCTTCAACATCCATGTTCCCATGGCAACCCTAAACAGCATTATATAAGACATGGATGATCAGAAATGTAGGTGGGCCTGGGTAGCTAGTGAGAGATGACAGATGGCCAAGCCTGAGGGTCATTCTTGTTCCCACACAGTGTTTATTTTTTTAAAGATGGGAAAAAAGGTCTCCAGTACCCAAGATTCCTTTGGACAATATATGGGAGAAGGATATTTTCTTAGTACATTTCTTGTATATTCTTATTTGTGTTTTTTATCTTTTTTCCATTAGAATGTGCTTTGAAGTCAGGGATTTTATTGTTTTTCTTTGCATCCCTGGTATACAAACTGCTCAGTAAAGGTTTTTTGATTAATTAAAGAATCACAAAGGATGATAGGACTTCAATGTGTAGCAATTTGCCATGAATTTAGGAGAAGCTACAAGGTAATAATGGAGTTCCAAAGATGAGCATAAAAATAATTACTCTGACAAAAAAAAAACCCTAAAGTCTATAAATGGTATGAACTCAGGCCTTCTCTATAATCCCCATGCTAAATTCTTAGTCTGATCCTTAAACCTCATCCGTTTGCTCACTGCTCAAATTCTATTTCTTCTTAGGACTGCTCTGTACCACCTTTCATTTCTCTTCCCTCACCTTCACACTCATATGAACAACTAAACCTTTAAAAGACCAGAATACTCTTCCCAGACTTTCTCCTTACCCATCATCCAAGTAGTCCTAATCCTACTCCCTGAAGAATTCTCAACCTAGACCAAGGAAGGATGCCATCCCCACCTTCAGGTACTGAGAGTCAAAAGACCTCAGTCAGACTTAAAGGTTTGGGTTCCTAAACAAATAACATAATTTCTCTAAGTTTCAGTCTTTGAATCTGTAATGTAGAGAAAATAATACTTCTATTTTCTTTCTCACAAGATTTGTTTTTGAGAAACATACTTTTTAAACCTTGAAGTTCTATATAAAGGGTTGTTATTACCCATTAGTCAGCTCTGAAGGACTCCAAAACAGATATATGTGCTTGTGTATATGTATAAAACACAATTCTGCCCCTAACTGAAAATAATAATCAGATCAACACTTCTATTCCTACAATGGATATGTCAGTCAATGGTTCTATTATTTCACTCACCATTCCTCTGACTTCTTTGCTCAAAACAATATTCCCTTATAAGGTCTTTGAAGACAAAAACTACTTTTAAAAAGAAATAGTATCACCCATAAAATGGAAGTGGGTAACAGAGTGGATTAAAAACCAGAATCCTACTATATATTGTTTACAAGAAACGCATATGAGGCAGGGTGACACACAGAAAAAAGGTAAAAGGCTGGTGCAGAATTTATTATGCCATATGTAAAGAGAAAAAGGTAGGAGTAGCAATCATGATATCAGACAAAGCTAAAATAAAAATTGATCAGATTAAAAGAGATAAGGAAGGAAACTATATCTTTCTAAAAGGTACTATAAGCAATGAAGTAATATCAATACCTTTATGCACCAAATGATATAGTACCCAGATTTCTAAAGGAGAAACTAAAGGAACTAAAGGAGGAAACTGATAGTAAAACCATATTAGTGGGGGACCTCAACCTTCCCCTATTAGATCTAGATGAATTGAACCAAAAAAAAATAAGAAAGAAGTAAGGGAAGTGAATGAAATGTTAGAAAAATTAGAATTAATAGATATCTAGAAATAACTGAACAAGGATAAAAAGGAATATACCTTCTTTGCAGCAGCACATGGTACATATACAAAGAGTGACCATGTACTAGGGCATAAAAACATTGCAAATAAATGCAGGAAAGTAAAAATAATAAATCCAAATTTTTTCAGATCAAAATGCAATAAAATTTTTAATTAGTAAGGGATCATGGAGAGGCAAATTCAAAACTAATTGGAAACTGCATAATCTAGTTCTTCAAAACTGGTGGGTTAAAAAGAAATAGTATACACATAAATGCTATTAAAATGCATATGGTCCAGTACAGTGACTAAACAATAACTGCTTAATGTTTTTTCATTTACTCATACACACTCACACAAGTTGTCTTCCATTTTGGATCACTGAAAGCATAAGCAGAAGATTTCAAATTTGGACATGGCAACAGGTTATATATATGTATATATATATATATATATATATATATATATATATATATATATATATATATATATGTTCCTCAAGGACCAAGTGAGAAGTTCAGAAAGATTTACCAATGGGTCAGCTATAGGGTGACAACCATTTTATCTACAATAACTCTCAGTGAACAGCTACCGAGTTGTAGGGGAACTACAATCTATATCTGGGGTTAAAATGTGTACAAGGATGAAATCATCAATCCCTGAAGTATTTTCCCTACATGTCAGCATAATTAGATAGGCACTCCAGATAGATGATGATCTGGGTCTGTAATTCAAGAGAAATTCCAAGGAGGAACTCAATAAATGGCATTTGGGAAATTACATGGTACTTTGAATGTTGCTAAATAGCTCATTCCTAAAAAAGCGTATCTCTCTAACAATATTCTGCTGGTGATGCCATATGGCTATATATTCTAGAATACCATTATGTCAGAAGAATTAGGTAGGGTTTCTCAGGGGTCACTGCAAGACCCCTAGAGGCTGGGCAAACAGATAGTCACAGCAGAGGGTCAGTACAGGAACAGAGGAGCACTGTGAAAAGCTGTGTTCTTTCTAGCTTGGCACAGCTATTGGGCAAGGAAGATGTCAAACCTGGCTCCCTGTAACATTTCTTCTTTTATCCCAAGCCTTCCTTCCTAGTTCTGTTAACAGCTCTTCAGCATTCTCTGTCAGCTCCCATCTGCTTAGAAAGGGGAAGGTCTCAGGGTTTTCAAGAGGGGAATCTCATCAGTGTTCCAGATCTTGAATATTAGAAGAAGGAAGTGAAATACACTGAGTGAAACAAAAGCTCACGGTCACATAGCTTCTTAGAAACTTTTGGTATCCTCTGAGAGGTTCCTTGCAATTAAAATGACAACCCAAAAGATAATAAAAAGAATGTGAGAGGTGGTTGTACATTCTCAGGTGACTGACCATCTAATAATGACTGGGGTGTAGGAGTGACAGGAGAAGAGAAGACATGTCTCCATGATATAATGGAAAGAATGATAGACTTGCAGTCAAAGTCCTTGGATCCAAACCGTGGCCCTGTTGCTTACTGCCTTTCACTAAACCTCACTAAGCCTCGGTTTCTTCATCTATAAAATGAGGGAGTTGGATGAGATAGCCTACCCTATCTCTGATAAAATAAGAGAGATTGAGTTAATTGGAAAGAAGAGGTCCTGAAGAAAATCCTTTAAGAAGTCTGAAGATGAAGGGAAGAATTTGCACATTATTTGGTTCATGCAGTAATGGAAGGATTTCAACAGAGAGAGACTAGAGGAAAGTCCTTTCCATTGTACATGTAAAGGATGTATTTGTTTAAATATCTCTCTATAACAAGCAGGTATAGCTACCCATTACTTTGTATACACACATAAACACAAACATGCAAACCTTTGATTAATTTTATTATCCTGACTCTACAGAGTAACATTCTTTGCAGTAGGCAGCCATTTCCCTTTTCTCCAAGAACGCCTTTTATGAACACACACATATAATATTTTAGATCATAAAAGGATAACCCTTAAGTCAGCAGTGGGAATCTGGCTATTTGAGGCCTATTCTCTGAATCTATCTTTTCTTATATAATGGCTGAATCCTGCAGCTGAAATACTCATCAGAAATTTCCCAAACACATGCACATACACACTACCACCACCATGACCTTACACCCACTGACAGTATATAACTCTGTACCACCTATTTCTATTCTCATTAATAAGTCTCCTAATGCTAGAGATTTTAGGATATAAAATGCATAAGGAAACACATATCCCTTTTTGCATTTTGCATTTAAATTCAAAAGCAAAAGAAAACAGTGGTCATTAAGTATAGAGAATTTTTGCCAAGATTTTTCTGATCCCAGAAAAAAAGCCAGCAATACAGCTCAAAATATAATGAGCTAATGGCAGCAAAACGAGATACAGCTACTAAGTGAAATAGTCTTTGCAATGTTCTTGCAGAGTAGACACAATATCAGTTAAGTAATTAATTATTTCTAGCTAACAAGACAGCTTTCCCTAATAATTATAACCCAACGAACATAGGGTATGAGCAAGGTTACCATTAGCGCACTTCTATAAAATGTAATATAGCTTCAAATCCTCATCATCTACATAACCTTTTCCCCAAAGAAACAGACAGACTCTTTGCACAGTATGACACAAAGAACATTGGGATGGAAATTAAAACATCTCAGATCCAGATCTAGCTCTTCTAAGTCCCAGCAGTAGGAACTTGGGCCACTCATTTCAAAACTCTGAGCCTTGATTTCTCTATCTGTAAAATGATGATAGTAACTTCTGCCTTGGTTACCTCACATAGTTCTTACTAGGATCATTATATAAAGCCATAATTTTAGAGCTAGCAGGGACCTTAGAGATCAACTAATCAAACTCCAGTATATGGAATTTCCCTCAAGAACTGGAAATCATTATATAAATGATGAGTCTTATTTTCAGTCTATTGCCTTATACAATAAAAAGAATCAAAGGAAAGTCTGTAGTACATTCTATAATTCTTTAATCAAGGACATCAAAAGAATTAAATCTAAGAATTATAACCTAAGAATTACAATGGATAAAAAGGTGTGGAAGAATTACAACTAAACCCTCACATATAAAGATGAGATTTTAAAATCCATTGAATTTTTTGAGTTATTGTTGCAATGATTTTCATTTGGTTGGATTTGGAGGATTTTTGGAAGACAGAGAAGGACTGGCACTCTGATTTAATTGACATAAGGAACTATCAGTAAAGATAATCATTTTGCCAATGCAAATCATTCCATGTTCTAAAATTTATGATTTTAGAGAGTTGCTTGGGGTGCTGAATGATTAAATAAATGACTTGCCCAAGATCACATAGTCAGTACCTGTTCTGTACATCAATAAAAGTTAAGGTTTGGGGCAGAACAGGAGAGACGAATAAGAAGACAAGGAGGTGAGAGGGAGTAGAAAGATACAAGCCAGCTAAGCTAGCATGCAGCCAGGTTATTTTGGAATGATTGTCTACCCATCCTAATAAACTTTATAAAATATATACCTCTGGGTAGCAAGAAATATTATTATAATTTTTAACCATAACAATGGTCAACTTTCTATCTCTCTTCCTCTCTCTCACCTTCTGATCCCAATCATGAAGTCTTTATAGTATATTCTAAGACTCTAAGTAACAGAGGAAACTTGTTCAAAGGTAATCAGATAAACTAGATAACTAACTCTCAAGTGTAAAAATGAAGACAAGCCCAGATAACTTATGTCCCAAAGTAACAGCAGAATTCAGCTAGCACTCAAGGCCCTTACCTCTTCACCCCTAGAAGACTACAATGGCATCCCATGGGAGTGGGAAAACCTGCTAGGAAATGGAACTATACATGTGAACTCAAAAAATTAAATTTGCTAATTAGTTAAAGATTTTTACAAGCTAACATTTCACATCCATAGATGAAGACTGAGAATAATTTGCATTTGTCAATGTAATAAGAAGATATGGAACGGTAACTCAGCAGGCAGTTATTGCCTGATGAATAATAGTGTATGATGGCTTTCCTTAAGCAAGTTTTCAGAGTGAAGGAAATGACAACTTCTGACTGTGCACATGCATCACAAATGCCAGCTCTGGTAAGTCTTTGAAATGTCAGAGACGAGTTGGTTTGCCAAGAGAACTTATGAGTACTCCAAGCTGTGTTGCTGTATACATTGGCAGGGCATTGTGGTCTCTGTGCACTAGACTTGCTGATGGTGGACTGTCAAATATGAGGATTCATATGATCATAGATTTATAGATAGAAAAGGTCTTAGGGGTCATTTATCACATATCTCTTGTTTTTAAGATAAGGAAACTGAGGTACAGAAAGATTAAATCATTTGCCAAGACACACAGGTAGCAAGTAGAAAAGTTGGGACTTGAAAACAGGTACTCTTGCACTGGTCTGCTTCTCTATAAATAGTCAAATCTCAATAGTCAAGATTCCCTCCAGATCTGAATCCTGTGATATGGGGATCTTTTCAAGTGTTTATTTCATAAGCATATTATGAAAGAACAAAACTTACTGGAGCAGTTTCATGGGTCAACAGAAACTTACTCTAAAACCAAACAAAAATCTCCTTAAAAGAAAGGTATATTACATATCATCAGAAGACATAACAACAATATTTATTAAGCACATTCAGTATTCACATCATTATATTTAGTGTCCAAAATGTTTGCTATTATTATTATTAAAATGTAAAGTGCTAGATAAATATGAGTTATTTCTCTGAAAGCTAAATCTTATAAATTGACAAATAGGAATATAATTCAAGTTCATTAACAGGTCATGTAAAACAGCTTCACAACTTAACTAGGGTCAATTGATTTCAGAGGTAAAATACAACAGTGGAAAAAGAGTCTATCACAAAGCTAAGGAATCCTGGATTCTTATCCTGTCTCTGATACATAAGGACTGTGTAATTCTGGATCAGTCACTTTAACCTCTTGGTCTTCTAGACAATTTTCTAAGAAAAAAATTGCAGAGAAGGTACTAGTGGAGTGTATTCATGGAGCGGATTTTCCTCATGTGGAAGTTCCTTATAACACTGAAATCACAGTTTCGAAATCCCCTTCCCAACTATATTAATATTAACCTCTTAGCAAAAACTTTAATTCTAAAAAGTAGCATTTTTAAAGCAGCACTTTATCTACTTTTTTTTTTAATCCTAGGGCCCCTTTACACTTTTAAAAATTGGCAGCTCTTGTATATGTGGATTATATCTTTGCTAGTATCAGAAGTTAAAATGTCTTAGTATTATTATGAAAGTTACAGTTAAAATATTGGAATTTCAATGAACCCTATAAAGGATTTAAATAAATTTTAGAAGAAAAACCTATATCATGGACTCTTGGGTAAGAATATTGGGCCTACAGCAAGGCTGCATGATGGGAAGTGCTTTGGATTTGGCAGTTTGTTTCCTAGTTCTGATGCTTTTTGGTAATATGATTATTAGGTGAAACTTCTTAGATTCCCTTTTCCCATATTTGTAAAAGAATTAATAGTAACATTTGTAAATCCTACTTGGAATCTTTTTCAGAAAGGGTTTTTGAAAAGTTTCACATTGCTGAGAGCACTAATTTTTATTTCAACAAGGAAGCTAGGGCTGATATGGTAGTGTATAATTAGCCTTGCACTTCAACCTATAAACAGAGAAGAGAGAGTCAACCTGCTGGGTAATCCAATACATCAATGGATCTGTGATATGTGATTTTCTCCCTCCAAAAATGTTGATCATGTGTTCTTCATTGAATAAAATGCATATCTGTGTCTCATAAGATCACAAGAAGAGGGCCACCCAACATGCTGGGGAGCTTTCTCAAATTCTCTTGACATCATAAAGATATCAGTGGAATACATACATTCTCCATAAATTTATCCCTTCATTCTCACCAAATGACTGCAGTGAGGTGGCCTGACTTGAACTTGGGCACCCACTGAAGCAGCTATGCAGGTACCACTGGGAAAATGTCCTCTCCCCCCACCACCACCAAAGCTTTCCTATCATATTCAACAAGGGAAAAATTATTAATAGGAGTATACCAACAAAAGGTTGTGGAGACGACTGATTTAGATTCAAGCAGTCAATGTTCAAGATGTTTTTTTTTAAATGGAAAAGAATCACCTAGACCAATGATGGCAAACCTTTTAGAGACTGAGTACCCAAACTGCAGCTCATACAGCATGTGAGCTGCCTTTTACCCCAGATAGGGGAGAGAGGAAGCACTCCCATTGGACTGCTTGGGCAGAAGGACAGATGATGTCCTCAGGTGTGGGGGAGAGAAGGAAGGGAGCAGATACACCCCCCCTGACATATGTGCCATAGATTCACCAACTCAGACCTAGACTGAAAAGGCAAGACTGGGGGTAGGATTAGAAAGGGAAGAAGGTCATATTCTATACTCAGGATATCCCTGCTAATCCACTGATGTTTAAAAACATACTGTGAAGAATAATCATTTGTTCACCTAAATAAGAATTAGTGCTACAAATAAGATCTATTATCACATTAGAGGGGCCCCTGCAGGAAAGAGCCTAAGGTTAGAAATTCAAGTGCCTGTCTCACTGCTAGGTAGTAATGATTGTAATCAACTAAAGAGAACTCACATCATGAAATATTATATGTACTGATGAGCTTTATTGCATAAGTCTGTGTCAAAATATTTCTTTAAGAGGAAAAGCTAAAGTCAGGTTTTCGTATAAATTTTTCAAATAATTAAAAGTAAAGCATATAGTAAATGTTCTACGTATTCAGCACACAAATGTCTAGCACTCTGAATCATCCAAAACAGCCATAAAGATTTTTTTTTATTTTATATTTTATTTAAAGAGATTTATTTGCAAAGGTTCACCATCAAAATGGGCCAAGTAGAAGCTAAGACTAAAATTTTTAGTAATATACAGTATGATTGGCAAAGGCACACTTTCTTAAAGGTAGCAATTGCTATTAAAGTCAACTGACATTTGCATGTTCAAGTATATCTTAATAACAGTAAGAACTGTCATCTCAATAGAACTTAAAATAATTACGGCATGCTTTCCTCATATTAAGATATGTGGTGCACATATCATTATTTCCATTGCACAAAAGAGGAAAATGGGACTCAGAGGTAGTGACTTATACAGTTTTACAGAGTTAATATGCATCAATTCTAAGACTTGAAACTAAGTCTCCTGGGTCTAGAACTACATAAAATCATGTTATCTCTTGTATGAATAAACTTATGTGAGATGTGCTGTGTGGTGAGAATAGAGGTTTATGAGAAGGCATACATCTTCCATATTCCTTCAAATTCTATACTATGGAATTTGTGCAGGTATTAAAGAAGAAAAGTTAAGCATGACAGGCTATGGATGAATAATGTCTTTCCTGTAGTTCTCAGCAAATAGTGATAATCCATCCTATAGTCATATGGACATTACTAAGCTCCTTACTGGAAACAAATATGTATCACAGTAAAAAAAATCATTTGAGCTCCCAATTTCAAATACTCTGAGCTCCAAAATTTCCAGATTGTCATGGTTTTGGAAGCTTAATCCTCAAGAACTCAACAAAATGCAATGATACAGATAATGGCCAAAGTAACAAGCTTCATCTTGCCTACTACTCGTCTTTCTTTATTCATCAACTACAGAATATATAAATATTCAAAGGCAGAAGACAGTCCTAGAGAAAGAGAATGCCTATAACTCTTATAAGGACCTGTAGTGGGGGGAAAGAGAAGACAGAGACAGAGAGACATAAAGACAGAGACCGAGACAGACAGACAGAGACAGAGACAGAGAGAAGCTAGAAGTTCCAAACAGAAGCAAAAGCAGTAACTATGGTTTTTAAAAAGGCATTTCAACTGTACTATTTCCTCTGCATTGTTCAAATTTTTCAACACTGTATCTCTTCTTATATCATTTGAGATTCCCACAAATACTCCATCTCTTAGGGACATCTATATTTTCATTCTGCTTCTGGTCTTTAGTTCATTGTTTTTCTCCCCTCTTCTACAACTAAACAGGCTTGTATGTCAAGAGAAAATAAAGAACATGCATGATACAGCTGAATGAAGCCAGGAGAGAGCACGTACACAAAACCTAGAGATTTGAGGAAGTCTGTAAATCCTTTTTTAAATTATTAGTAACAATAACAAATTTTAGTTCAATAATGGCATAAATAATTGAACACAGGAAAAATCAAACCTATAGCTATGCAGTCAGGCTACTTGATAACCAATCATTAGATTTTATTGGAAGAGAAGGGTGAAAGGAGACCAGAAACAGAGCAGGCATCTTTCTTTCAAAACAGGAGCAACTGTTACATCTGGCAGAGTTAAATAGCTGATGCAATTGACTGGGGGGAGGGGGGGAGAAGGCGAGAAAGGCTGGGAGATGTGAGTGACTAGAAAAAAAAGAACATGAAGTGTTCACATTAGAAAACACAAAATATACCCACACATAGTACATTTTATAACAAATGTCAATCCAGTTTCTAAAGGTATAGGCAGTGTATCTGAATTTATAACAAAGATTGCATGGTATATAATAGAAGGAAAATTAGAATCAGGGAATCAAGATTCTGGTCATGGCTCAGCAACCAGATTCATGTAATAATAAGTAAGTCAAGTCATTACTTAGGTTTCAACTTATTCACCTAAAAAGTGATAAAGAATAGACACTGGAACTGTAACTTCATGGATATATATTCTTGGGTGAGAAAATTTCCTTGACCAAAACAAGTCTACACCTTCTCTGAAACTAAAAATCTTAGACAGTTGCCCAGAGCATTGAAAAGTTAAGTGACTTGACTAGGATCATGCAATTTGTATCAGAGGAGTCAACAAGCACAAGTTTCATGGATTCAAGGCTAGCTCTCTATTCACTGTCACATTGCTTGTCTTCCACAGTGATAAGAAGGCTGAAAGAGATGATTTCTCAATTTCCTTCCTTCTTTATAGCCTATGATCTCTAAGCTCCCTTATGTTTCTAATGGTCTCATTGTAAACATAACCTAAGGGTAGTTATACTTTAAAGCCAGCTCCTTACATTAACTAATAAAATTATAGTGGTATTAATTGATTCATCATTAAAAGACTTACTGGATAAATCTGCCATATATCATTCTAAATGAACATTCACTCTAAAGCTGCATATTTAGACATTGATTAAAAACCTAGATTAATTATTATCACAAAATTAAACCTTGATTAATCATGCATCATTAGTTGGTCTCATAAGAAACACTAAATCTATCTTTTATAATTTGGGGAGTGAGGCCAGATGTCATCATGTATCATGGGATTATAGGCGATAGCTGGAAAGAATATTAGTGATCACCTTCCCTCATTTTATAATAGAAGTAAGGCCTAAGGAAATTAAATTACTTTCTCAAGGTGACACAGAAAGTATTAGAAGTGAGAAAATAATATGGAATAACTTATTTTAAGTTGCTTGTTGGGTGGGGAAGAAAGGAAATATTTTCAATTATTCTCCTTTTCTATGAATCTGACATACCACTAAAATATTTCCTTATTGATTATCACTTGGATGTAAGGGAGGGAAGAAGTCTTTGGATTGTGACTCTGAAGTGCTATCAGGTTTTTATTTTAATTTGACATGCAAATTCATATGGTTTATTTTGAGATTTCTGCCTGTGTTCTCCATATGAAGTTTTTAAGATACTAACAAGAAAGAGGGAACATATTTCTTTCAGGTCAAAATAAAATTCCAGATTTGCAAATAGCCAAATGACATCATTAACTGCAATCATCCCAATCAACAGCAATATCCCAAAAGATATTAACTGAGTAATAACCCTCAGAAAACCATGGGGACTGAGTATTATGCAGAGATCTCTGTAGCATATTCTCATAAACTTTTAGGCAAATGTTGTTCCCTAGAAATAGGATTCCAATGTGTCTTTTATCCTATTTTTTTAATCACAAATTTATTCAACTGAGCTTTATAGATATAGGTAAGGTATCAGATCTAAAATTCTAAGAAATTTTATCCACATTCAGCTTTCCATGCTATATCTTGCACTCCCATTTGTGAGTCATTCATTGTATAAACCATACAGAGCTATGGTACTCAGAAGGATAAATTACTCATGTTTCTCTCCATGACACATTGTATTCTACTGTGCTCTCAGATTTGAGATAGAATCAGGATTTAGGCATTCAAGACAATCTATCATTGCCTCTGTATGGGGTCTCACAGTATCTCATGATTGTCATCTATAAAACAGTAACATGTGGGAGATTACATTGACTTCTAAATCTTTAGAAAAGAAAATATGTTAGTAGATTCTGGCCCAAGTTTCCTACCACTCAAGTATTCACTGGTCTTCTTTTAGTCATATACTCTTTTGATCCACTAAGGGGTACTCTAATTTGCTGAAGAAATTAATCCAGCTTCCAGAGGTGCCCAATTATACCTTTGGAGCAGCTTAGACCATGGGAGATTCCATATCAATGTCACTTAGGGTACTGAAATGAGCACAAATTGTGTAGCATAGAGAAAGAAATGTCTTTTCTTAATCTTAGTACCAAATCCATCACTCAATAATTACTTGAAACCTTCATGCCTTATTTCACATCTGTATAATTAGCAATGCTAATATGGGGACTAAAATCCTAGGTAATAGATGCCAAAGCAAAGACCTACTACCCATGTAATAGTTAAAATTGCATCAGGCTTTTGTTACATGGAATTACATTTTTCCATATTATTCATTTTTTAAGTGAATAACCTTATAAAACCCAAACCCCAAAACATATAACCAAATAAACAAGTAAAAAAAAATGTATGCTTTCATCTGCATTCCTACGACAATAGTTTTTTTTTTTTTTTTCCGGCAGTGGATAGAATGCTTTATCCTAAGTCCCTCAGAAGTGTCCTGGATCATTGTGTTGCTGATAGTAGCTAAGTCTATCACAGTTAATCATTCCACAATATTGTTGTTACTGTGTACAATGTTTTCCTGGTTTTGCTTATTTCACTCTGCATCAGTTCATGTAGATCTTTTCAGCTCTTCCTGAAGTCATCCAGTTCATCATTCCTTATAGGACAATAGTATTCCATCATCATCTTATACCACAATTTGTTCAGCCATTCCCCAATTGATGGACATCCCTTTAGTTTCCAATTCTTTGCCACCACAAAAAGAGCAGTTATAAATATTGATATTTATCTAGTAGCGGTATTACTGGATCAAAGGGTATGCATTTTTATAGCTCTCTGAACACAGGAATTACATTTTTTAAAACATTAATGTGACCACCCCAACAATTATACTTAGCTTAGAGTTTCCAAAGAGGATTCTTCACATATCACATAATATAGCTTGGCAGATTTGAAAGTGAACTGACATCTTGAAGACCTGGTTGAGGTTCCACCTCTATTTTCTACCAACTTCATGACCTGAAGCAAGTTACTTAACATTTCAATGCTCTAGGAAAACTCTCCAAAATTATAAAATGAGAGGAAAAGTGCTAATCTTCATTGACAGCAGGAGCACTCTAGTCACTTAAATCAAAGGTTCCATCTCTTTAATATAGCTTACATTTACAAAATGCTTCAATGCTTCAATAAATGGAAAGGGGAAGAGAATAAGCATTTATATACTACCAACTATATACTAAGTATTAAAATCCTACAAGATAAGCACTATAATTATCCCTTTTTACAATTGAGAAAACTAAGGCAGACATGTTACGTGATTTGCCAGGATAACTCAGCTTTAAGTGTCTGAGGTCAGTTTTGAATTCAAATCTTCCTAACTCAGAGCTGAGCACCTTACATATAATGCACCACCTAGCTGCCTCTTATTATAGTGTTAATTTGTCTTTTGGACCAGACCTGTTATTTCATTGTTACAAAGAGCTCTACATAAGTACTAACTGTCACATTTTAGGAAAGTCAATTTAAAAAAAAGGATATAAAGAAAAGGACAACTACATGGTAAAATGGAGACCATGCATATATGTTATGAAGTTCAGTTATTGTCTTGTGGTCTGATTGGTAGGTTATTATATTACAGTTATCAGTCTACAGACTAGTAAGGGAAGAGAGATATACAAGACAGTCATTATTTCAAATGTTTGAAGGATTGTCATTTAGAATAGGGACTACATTTATTTTGTTTGATTTCAGAAGGAAAAGTAAGACTAATATAGTAGAAGTTATAGCAAGGTAGATGTCAAACCGATAAGCAGAAAAAAAATAATTCTAATGATTAGAACTGTCTAAATATGAAATAGATCCCCTGGGTAGACAGTTCTATCCCTTTCATCAATACAACTACAGAACTCAATATCCTAGTTTTCATTAGTAGCAATCTTCAACAAAAGAAGTCAATTCTCTAAATGTTCCACTCCTGTTCCTCAGAAATCTTCAAGTCTTCTTTCAAATTGTTGAAACAGTATCACACTTATAACTTAAATCACTGGTAAAAAGGATTCTGAGACTATGTAACATTATTATAGTGGCAAAAAATTCCCTTAAACCAGAGAACTGTAAAACAAATCATTTTGATCCTCAGAGAAATGCAGGTTATCTCAACCAGTTCTTTATTAAGCAGAATTCTTTGTCATCCAATCAGTTCTCAGCAACTTGTTACTAGAAAAAAGGAGCTCACAGAAAAACTATTTTTTGGGCAATGCAAAGCCCAATCTGCTTGCCACTCAATAAAAGGCTGAACTGTCCAATCGACTCTAGGAATATACTTATAGCAATACAGAGGCAAATCTGTCTTTTTCCCCTTTGCTTTTTGGTCTCAAACCATGGGAGTGGAGGGCATAAAAGACAACCCAACATTTCTGAGAAACTTCATTTTTCTCAATCTATAAATTATGCTGAAAATGCAACAAACTTCAGCTCTCCTCTAAAGAACATGCCCCTATATTTTTCTTAAGCTAGTTCACAAAGCTCCGTCTTTCCCAATATGCAGTCTTTAAAGAATAACATCTGACACCTTCTTGTTTATGTCTTCTTACTTACACTGACTTCTTAACTGCTATTATAATCTTATTAACTCCTCTCTTGTTGCTCTCTTGCCCTCATTGGATCAAAACAGGATTCCAGTTAATAAGTAGAAGTGATTAATATTTCCCTTTTGAGGTAAAAGTTATGAAATCTGTCACTCATGAAAATAAACATCCTTATTCAATTTTCCCATATATATTCCAAATACTTGATTTACCACTTCATCAGTTTTAATCTCTCAAACTCTAAAAAATAGCAACATATAAATTCCCTCCAGTCTCTATTCTCAAAATGTCTATTTCTGTTCTCTACCTAGTCCTCGGCTCTGTCCTCATTTTCTTTTTGTTTTTATAAATATTTTTCTTCACATATTATTTTATCAACTTTTCAAGTAAAATTCATTTTCCACCCCTTTTAGCAAACAAACTGAAAACAAAACAACTTTATATCTTCTATAAGTTGATTCCATCCTTATTTTTATGCAAAAAATAATTCTCTGCTCCTTTTAGCAACCAAACAACTCATTCAATGGGAGTTATTCCTTGTATATTAAAAAAATGCTAGTAAACATAACGTTGAACCACCCTTGGCTAGTGATTAGACTTGTGGACTAGAAATCAGGAATACTGGATTTGAATCATGTTTCATTTACTAGTTATGTGGTGCCCATAAGCTTAGGACTTAAACATCTCTGAGAGTCTACCTCTACCTCTCAGGATGTGAGTACCAAATAATGTACTTTTACAAGTGAGTATAGTTACTAATATTATAGATGTTTAAATACATTCTTAATATTGTAAGACTGAATGAAGAAAATATACTATATATCTATGGTATATAAAGTTAGATAATGACATCAATAGCAACATTAACAACAACTTGTTTCCATTTTGCTTTTTCTTCACAACTCTGAAAGATATTTTTATTCACATTTTATAGAGGAGAAAACTGAAGCTCTGGAAAGTGAAGGAATTTGCCCTGTGCCCATGTACTTAAGGGTATGATAAAAGATAATACTAATAAAAATGCTAAATTTCCCTCCAATAGTTCAATACCTAAAACTATCTGACTTTTGAAATGGTAACCTACTAGGATGACATATTTTCTGCCAAATTAACTATATATAGCACACTAGCTCCTAAATATTCTAAATGTTAATGACACTTGTCTCCTGGACTATTATTCATAAGGCTGTAATAATGCTCATGATCTACCATTAGAGATCTTCCTGCTTCATACTTCTTCAATGAAATTCACTGATAGATTTACTTATTTACCTCTTAGACTTTCTACTTATTTCTTAGCAGTTGCAATGATAAAATTCTCTGGTGGGTAGGGTACAAGTTTTCCAACTGGATATAATGTCACTTTTATAGATCCATAAGTGAAATCTCTTCTATGTAAGAATCTTTTAAATCTTTTTTTTTTTTGCATCAATGTTTCATTTCACATCCAGATTGGGGAGGGAGGGGGGACCTTCAGCAATGTTTGTATGACTAGTTATACATCATTTCTGAGGTTGATAGAAGATATATATCTTGGAAATAACAAATGTCCATCCCAACTCTCCTCAAATATTGAGCTGAATGAAATTCTTTCTTCACCTTGTAGAACTGCTGTCTGGCTATATATTATGGAGGAAGTAAAACTACTGAAGAAATTCCAACTAGACAGTCCAAAAATGTTTCTTATTAAGTTCTGTATAGCAAGTATATATAGCAGAAGACTTTGCAGTGCACCATGGTTAACGACCTGTCCCTAGAGTTGAGACTGAACTTCTACACTTGGCTCTGTCACTAGCTTTGAAATCTTGAGCAAGCTATTTAACTGAATCTTAATTTCCTGAACTATAAAATCAGGTAAATGACCTAACTAGCCTATTATGTCCCTTCTAACTCTAATTCTATCATCTGTAATGTAATTATTATTTCATAATCATTTGTTAAACTAAATCATGGCTGCTGATTTCTACAAGATTCCCAAAACACTTCTAAAAGAGATGTAAGAATTAGGAGGGGTGTTAGAACAGTACAAAGGGGGATAGCTAGGTCTCTCAGTGGATGGAGAACCAGGTCTAGAGATGAGAGGTCCTAGGTTCAAATCTGGCCTCAAATACTTTCTAGCTGTGTGACCCTAGGCAAGTAACTTAACTTCCATTGTCTAGCCCTTCTTACTTTTCTGCCTTATAACCAATATACAGTTTTGATTCTAAGATGTAAGGTAACAGTTATTTTAAGAAAACCTATCTCTGGGTACATAAAATTTATGCTCTGCATAAACCTGGTGGCATTTCCCTAATATGCTGCTGACTTCTGATTCCTAACCCTCATGACATATATAATTGGTAGAATTTTTGAGGCAAGTAGGAAAAAGGAACAACAATAAAAATGATAATAAATATGACAAGAAAAAATATTAGAACAAAATAAGTAACAATAACATCTTAACATTTACAAAGACAACTAAAAACTCTCAAGTAATCTATGACTTTCAACCAATTAATTCATAAATCATATTTTGTAATAAAATACATGCAATATCAGTATAAAATCAGAATTTCAAAAGTTTTCAAGGATGAAAATGCACTGGTTTAAAAAAATGAAAACTAAATGCAAATCAAGAACACAAATTTATCTATTCTATCCCCAGTGGTCATCTCAATATTATATATCACCAGATCCTTTGGTTAAATGAGAGAGGAAAAAGCATTAAAAAAAAGTTAGTCTCAGTAGTTTCAGTCTTTCTAAATATAGGTTCCATCAGTTAATAAAAGTAAAGAGGATAAAGAAAAGATGAAGCATAGATACCTGAATCACTGATGCACCAGATGGCATTCCATATCTCAACCAACCAAGCTTTCAGTTTTATGTGCAAATGTTATTCAAAGGCAGTAAATCCAAGGACAACTATGCCAAGACTAGCCATGAAAATGACTTATAAGGAAATCTATTTGAAAAACAAGTCATTGTCATCAAAAAGCACAAATTCAAAAATTAAAATATCATTTTTAGAAAAAGGGGTATGTTTAATCAAGAAAAAAAAGAAATTGAAGTCCAAGTTATGAGCATCTGTGCTAGTTCATTTTCACAGACAACATCAGGTATTGATTTAAATCCAATACCCTGTCAAGCTACACATGGGGACATAGAATTCTTCCATTAAAACTAATCCCCCTCCTGGACAGTTGAAAACTATATAACTCACTATCACTGTGACATAGAAGGCAACTAACCAGTGGAGTCAAAAGGGCTAGCATGTAATCCCTGCTTCTGTCACTCACTCTTGGCATATCTGAGCATCTCAGTCTTGTTCTCTACAAAATGACAATTTTATCTCCTGTCTTCTGATAAATGACAATTGAGCAATATAGTTATCTAAACAAGCAAGCTACTCTACAGTATGAAACACTATAACTATAACACTGTAGTAGATACAGAAACATTAAAAGACTTTATCTGAAGTCAGAACAACTTAGAAGCCTCTTCTGGGCAAAAACTATCACAGAAACAATCACTACATTCATTTTCATTACCTCTCCTCCCCTAAATGCATGCACATACACAGACTATTCATCACAATGCTGGACACATTGATTACAGAACTGATTATTGGAAACTAGGACCAAAAACCCCATTCATACTTGCAGCATGGAAATTCATCAATTCTATTTCTTGAGAAGCCCTTCCTCCATACGTTTAGTGTAAATGAATTGAATATGGATCTGACTGATGGAAGATGAGGCAAAGGACTGAGATTAGGGCTAAATTCAGGGGTGACTATGTGACCAAGAGTACATGTCTGCATTTCAAAGCCCAAAGTAAATGATTTTTGAATAATTTGGTGATTTATATAGAGTGTAGCTTTAACCTTTCTACATGAAATTGTGATATACTATATTATCATATAATTTAAGGGTCGGAAGGTACCTTAGAAGATGTTTAGTCCAGTCCATATCTGAACAAGAATCTGAAACCCAGCAAATAATCATCCAGTCTCTACCTGAATAGCTCTAGAAATAAGTCACCGACAACCTCTTGGGAGAGTCAAGCTTACTTTAAATCAGCCCTAATTATTAGAAAATTTTTATTCATATTGACTTAAAATTAAGACTCCATAATCTGTTTTTAGGCCTGTGCTATGGAGACAAGGACAGCAAGCCTGTTATTTCTTACACGTGATAGCCTTCAAATAACTGATGACAGATAATATTTTCACACCTCTCCACTGATTCAATTCAACAAATATTTACTATGTGTCTTATTTAATAGCAGAGATATAAAGTTGAAATGGTACAATAATTCATGATACTGGAATTTTTCAATGTACCACCTAATAATTAAAGTAAAAACTAAAGGAACAATTCCAATATGTTGGATAGTTACTAATCCATTAGATAACTTCTTTCCTAAGAAAACCTTAAAGCTCAATACAATTCTACATGCTTTTCTCTGGATTTTGTCACAAACCCCCCCCCCCCCAAAAAAAGAAGAAAAGGAATAAGATTTTCATTTAAAAGATAAAATATTTGCTACAGAGGCAATGCTGTGATGGAAAGTGTGCTGGACTTGAATTTAAAAGAGACCTGGAGTCAAATCATGGCTCCAACACTTGAAAACATTCTATGTCTTTATGCAAATCACCAAACCTTAGCCTCCTTATCTAGGAGTTGAATGATGATTTCTTAGGTCCTTTCCATCACTAGATATAAGATCCTTTGATCTATAAAATGGGAATAATGAAGTTAGCACTACTTATCTCATAGCATTATAGTGAGAAAAGTGGACTCTAAATCCATAATCATGATGTGACCATGAGTTTCATTAAATCCACCTGACTCATTTATTTCAATTGTGGAACATGTAAAGAACTGTTTTACAAAGTCAAAGAATCCCAGTCAGAAGGGTCTTTGGAAATCATCTAACACAAAACATATCTGAACAAGAATTCCCTCTTCAATTTTTATAACAAGGATTCAATCAGCTTCCCTAGAAAAGACCTCATATGATAGAAATCTCCCTGCTAAATTAGTAATTTCACTTTTAAAGGATTTTAATTTTTAAAGCAGAAGAGAAAGCTTATTAGGTCTGGAGTCAGAGGTGCTGAGTGTAACTTCCCCTGCCCTCAGTTTTTTGATCTGTAAAACAAGGAGGACCAAATGGCTCCTTAAGTCCCTTCCTGCTCTAAAACCATAATCTTTCATTTTTATCCTTTTGTTTTTATTACAGAGTGCCAAAAATTGGCCTGTGAAACTTCAAACCATTATTCTCTGTTCTTCTCTTTAAAGTAGAGGTCAATGAACTTGGGAGAGGGCAGTGTTTTTTTAATTATTCTGATAATTATTTCAATATAGTTTGTTTCTTGGTAATTCTGTGTATTTTATTTTATGCCTTTAAAAGCATTATTATGAGAAGGGATTAAAAGGCTTCAGACTACCAAAATTGTCCATGACACAAACAAAAAGTTAAGAACATCTCCTCTAGAGACAAGCTATGCAAATCTGAAATCTCCCATGTAATACATTCAGTTACTTGAAGAGAGCTCTGGGGTCCCTATTGTCTGCTCTACTTCAAGATAAATATATCCATAATTCCTTCCTTCAAAGAGATCATATGGCATGATCTCCAATTTATTCATTATCCACTTTACCCTTAGGGTATACTCCAGTTCCTGGGGTCCTTCCTAAAATATGTCACTCAAAATTTAATACTTCAATGCAATATATGGATGTAGTCTGACTATGTCAGATGACAACAGGATTACTTCCTCCCTCATTTTGTATAATATGCCTCTATTAAAGAAGCCTAAAATGAACTCTTTGAGATTCTATATCATACAATCCACTAATTTTAAACTTGAGTCCACTAAATCCCTCACATTAACTATTATCTAATAATGATTCAGTTTCCATTCTGTATTTGTGCCATTAGCTTTTTGAACTTAGGTTAAGACTTTGTATTTATCACAATTAAATATATTATTAAATCTGATTCAGTTCCCTCATCTGTTGGCAAGTTATGTGTTCACTATACAATAAGCCTTCATGAAAATCATTGATATTACAAAACAAGATTACAAAGAACAGATTCTCCTATAGAGATATTTCTTCAAGTTGACATCAATCTCTGAGTCTAGTGATTTAACACATTCTTAATACTGAATAGTATGATACCTCATAGAATAATAACAATAATAATAGCATGTTGTTATTTGTATATAACATATATGTATATAGGTGCAGTGCTAATTAATTTCTAGTAATTATCTCATTTGATACTCACAACAACCCTGGGAGATAGGTGCTTTTATTATCTCGATTTTACATTAAAGAAGAGTTACTTTTGACATAATGAAATATAAGTTCCTTGAGGACAGAGACTGTTTTACATCCTCAGCACCTAGCAAACTATGTTGCAGGCATGCTTAATGAACATCTATGGAAATAGATTAATAGATATCAATTAGAAAAACGAATCATAGAGAGCACAGTATATTTGTAGATTATGAATGATGTTTTGATAAGGATTTGTAACCTTCTGACTTTAATATCTTCTTACTGAATGCATTATTAGGAACCTCAGCTTTTGCCTATTTAAAATCTCTTTTGTTGATGATGATACTGTGTTTTCACTGTAAAGGCCAAGGAAAACATGGGAATTCTAGTTCCAACCTAAAAAATGTGAAATATAATAGACTAATCTCTGAATTATAAGAATTAGGCTCAAGTCACGATTTTTTAATTTGCAAGCCTGCAATTTTGGCTATGTCACATATCATTTCTTTCTGTATCTCCATTCATTTGCCTTACTAAAAGTGATATATACTTCTATCAGGAATTGAGAGGGGGCAGCTGGGTAGCTCAGTGGATTGAGAGCCAGGCCTAGAGATGGGAGGTCCTAGGTTCAAATCTGGCCTCAGACACTTCCCAGCTATGTGACCATGGGCAAGTCACTTGACCTCCATTGCCTAGCCCTTACCACTCTTCTACCTTGGAGCCAATACACAGTATTGACTCCAAGATAGAAGGTAAGGTTTTAAAAAAAAAAGAGTTGAGAAACTCAATTTGAGGTTAGTTCTAGTAAAGAACTTTTATAGTATTAAACACTATGAAAATCTCAGCTATTAATATTACTATTTTATGACCTACAGATAATAACTGTAGCAGGTTTCTACACCTTGAGGAATTTCCAGAATATTGACCATAAAGCCAGATATTCCATGGCCTCATGTCTCAACCATATTATAAAATTATTCATCATGTGTGGTGATTCACTACATTGTTCAATACAATCTCAAAAGTAAAGACATGATCTTAATTATCTCCTTTGATTTTGATATTTTCTAAATTAAAAGGATCACTGGTTTTTGTGTAGGACTAAAAATAATTTTAAAGCCAACTGCTTATTAGCATATTTTCCTCATTTTACTTTTTGTTCATTCTTTAATTCTATAAATAAAGCTCATGTCCTATTTTGTCTCATCTCTACCCTCTCAACACCTTCTAGGTCATACCACCACCACTCCTGTCTATTAATAGGCTTGTTTTTTCCTTAATTAACTTTTTTCTACTCCAAAGATGGTGCTGATTACCTGCATCTTATTAAGAAATCCATTTTCTCTTTTAGTTCCTATCTTATCCTGTGGAGACACAATTCTGGAAGATTTTTTTAAAGATTCTACCTCCTTCTGTCTCAAAATCATGAAGCACTCTGCCTTCAACCACTCAGAAAGCTATTATCCCACTTCATCCACAACTTTACTAATATCAATAAGTAGAATGGATTACACAGTCTTGGGCTGTGTTCCATCCTCATTAAACAAAATAATCCCACTCCCGTGGCTCGATAATATAGATATCAATTTAGCCAGGGAATTAATTCTCTGTGACTTTGATGATCTTATTATTGTGAATATTCCTGTCAGTAGCACAGATTGAAATGCATCTATGCCTGACTAACCCAAATGACTTTTATCTATAGTTTCCCATAAGTTCATCACAGAGTGGGCACTTGATATTTTAAAGTTCTTTCTTGAATTCTTTTGGCATTCAGAGGACAGCAACAGAACACGTGAGTTGTCATTCTTGGTATGTGACCCTCTCAATCCTTTTTAAGCACCCATTTTTTTTCTTACATCATTCAAAGTATATCTCTTGCATAATTCCTTCTTTTGCAGTCTTCTTTATGCCAGACATGTACCTCTCTTTTTGCCCTTGGGTTAATTAAAAATTCAAAACCTTACAAGTCATACAGAATGACTGGGAAAATGTTTGAATTTTTAAAAATGAATTTTACTTCAGGAGGAAAGTTTAAGTCATTAAACACATATATACCACACACACACACACACACACACACACACATACACACACACACATGCACACGCGCTGAAATGGTATAACTTCCTAAAGAAAACTGAAACTTTTCCATGGACCTCTTCAACTGCAGACCCAGCTCACTGCTCATCTGCAATGTCTTTAAAAAGTATATTATATACACATAAATGCATATAAATAAATTCTATAGGTTTTCAATCTAAATGTATAGGCTAGCTGGGGCAAGAAATACTCCTTGATTACTTGGTTTTCCCCTTCAGATAGTTAGTCCAAATATTCTGAATGACTATGAATCTCATTTATCAGACTCTGCAATTAACCAGAGCTTGATGGAATCAGTCCAATAAGTCATCAAACACTTATTAAGTGTTTACTATGCATTCAGGACAATTTGGAAAATCTCTTCAATGGAATCTATATTGGATCTCCTACAGAATTTAAGCATATATCTTTTGCAAACACAGGTCTCCCAGTTATATGATTCACTTGTTATTGGAATTGTTGTGTGTGGGAAGAAAGAAAGATCGACCAACAGTCTATTGCAAACCTACCCATATAGAGCTGTTCTGAAGATTAGATGAGGTTATATATAAATATATATATAATTTTGCAAATTGTCAAGTACCTATAAATATTAGCTATTATTATTTTTTATTGTGAGGATAGGAATAACTCTACCCTTTCCTATTTTGAGTTAATCAAATCAAGAACTTAATGTACCCCTACTTGACACTTAAGTAAGAGAGTTTACAAGTCACTAACTAGAGTAAACTCATACCTCCAAAGGCCACTGCCCCCCACCCTGGGCAAATTGAAAGACTGTGATTAGTTCCCATATAGTGGAAGAGCAACAGGAAGCAACATCAAGAAAACTGCTTTTAAAAGGCCAGATAGAGGATTCAATCATTCACTCTGCATTCAGTGAGCTGGACTGGAGGAGGAGACTCTTTCCTTGGATTCTGCCTCAACTTGCTGGGTGAGTAGCTGGCCTTCCTTTCCTTGCTCCTGGAGAGATTGGTTCCAGAGACCGATTCCCTCCCTGGCTTTTGGAGAAGTTGGTTCCAGAGATTCCTGCCTTGGCTTTGGAGGAGGCTATGTTGGTGAAACTCTGACTGAAGACACCACTGGGACCTCTGGCTAAAGATTACTGAGCCCTGCTGCAACTGAGGCAGACACTGGAGCAGCACTTAGGGTGGTAGGCTAGACAGTTGTCTACCTTCTTCTTACATTTTTCCACTTTCACTATTTCTACCTCTTTGTAAATAAAGCTCCTAAAGGTCATTTTTACTTAAGCTATAATATTTTTAAATCAATGACCACAATATTATTTTATAATTCTCATATTTAGTATAAACCCTAGATTTTTAAATCTTACATTATTGTGTTTACAAACATAGTTCATTTTATTGCCCTTTGCATTATTGAACTTTAAAGATATTGTGGTTTCTACAGATTGTTTAAGGTTTGTGGTCACCCTGCATGAGCAAATCTATCTGTGCATTTTTCCAACAGCATGAACTCACATTGTGTCTGTCACATTTTAATAATTCTTACAACATTTCAAACTTTTAAATTATTATTGTATCCATTATGGTAGTCTGTAATCAGTAATCTTTGTTATTACTATTTTAAATGTTTTGGAATGCCAAAAACTGTGTCCATATAAGACAATGAATATAAATGATAAATGCAATTGATAAAATTGAGTATGTGTTCTGAGTGACCAGTTCCCTTCTCTCTCCCTCTCATCCATAGAGGATGACCTTGGCTTCTCAATGTCTAACCAAGCTTTAAGCATTCCACAACATCTGCTTCTACTGCCTTCATGGCCATTAGAATAAATTGTCCTCATCTGCTCTGAAGTCTTCTCATGCTAGGGTTGGACACTCCCCTGATTTAGGGACAGGTTTGAGCATCATCTCTTACCCTCAACCTGGTTTAGCCCACCTATCAAGGGAGTTTACCAGGATATGGCCACTGTGTACTCTATAGCTTATTTGAGCTACAGGTGAGTACTGGCTGACAGGTAGGCACCAAAGGAGGAAAGCAACCCTTAAAAGGACTGAAAAGAACAAGATATATAATATCCACAGCATCAGTTTCCAAAGCACGGAACTAAGAATGATATTTTTCTGGAGAACTATCTCAATTATTCAAATTCCTATTGATCTGTCAAAAGGATGTTATTTGTTTATTTATAGATTGTTAGTCACTGCTACTTTGGGGTTGGGTTTCAAATGTATTTACCTACTTAATTAAGTAGATGACATTCAGTGAAGGCAAGATGTGTAAAAAAGGAAATAGACAGAAAAAGCTGCTTCTCTTGAGATGTAATTAAATAACTGGGCATGGGAGATGAACCCAAGAAAAGCATTAACCCCACAATAATGGCATGTCAAATAGAATGTGAAGGTTATAAGTCACCAAGGCAAATATATTAAGATTAAAAATATTCCATACATTTCATTCACTCCACATCTATAATTCCTTGGTTTCCTTGTCTGAACTTTCTTTGGCTATTGTTCTAAGGATGCTCAGTGAAGCTATTAGCATATAGTATGTTATTCATTTCATGCCATTTATTTATTGGCAGTGACAGTCTTGACACACTTCCTTCAGCAATAAACATTACATAATAAACCAATTAGAAAATGTATGGTCAAAAAATATAGAATATAAAGTCACAGAATCACAAATATCAGAGTTGAAAGGGAATCCAGGTATCTTCTAATCCCTCCCATATCAGAATAAGAATCCCCCCTACAACAACATAGACCAGTCATACATTCTATCTAAAACACTGTTAGTAAAGAAACTCCTTGCTACTCCTCTAAAGGCAGCCAATTCCACTTTGGGACAGCTGCAGTCTTTACAAAGTTTTTTTTTTCCTCTCTCCATTTTAACATTGTGTCATTACTTACCAATATGGGGGGTGGGAGAATCATAGGGTCTCAAAGTTGGAAGAAACCCTAGAGACCATCTACCCCAATCCACAGCAGAACAATAATGCCTTCTTTAAAAGAGGCAACAAGTGGACATCTCTGGATTTACTTAAAATTTTTCTAGTCTTTTACTTTTTGAGAAAGCATATTCCAGTGTGCAATAACTATAATTGTTCAGAATTAATTTCCTTACTTCAAACCTAAGCCTTCCTCTTTGCCACTTCTACCCAAGAAGGTGAGCTGCCAAGCAGGGGGAGAGGGAAGCATAATTCCTCTTCCCTATATTAAGCCTTCACGTGTTTAAAAAAAAAAATGTTATGTGTCATATCTCCTCAGTTTTCTCTTTTCCAAGTTAAAGATTCTTATCCTGGTTTCCCTTCTTTAAATACATCCTCATGTAAGAGTTAGCACTCTTTGGGGTGCTTCCTCCCAGTGGTTAGTATTTTTCTTCTTTTGGACAATCAGTTTGCTCTCTCATAAAATGAATAATTTGGGCTTGATTTCTAAAGTAACTTCCAATAAAAATCTCATGGTATCATTAAATCTAATAAAAAAAACTAAGGTTAAGGTCTAAATTTGTTTAGACTTAGTTGCTTAGAAACCAAAATTTCTAAAAGTTTTACTTTTCTACTCCAAAGTCCATCACCCAACTATTAAGCTGAATATTCACGAGTAATTATTACTTTAGCTACCAAGTGAGCAAATTTAGCACTAGATTTAGATTTGTGCCATAAATACCCATGGTTAACTCATATACCATAGTAAATTTAGCCTGAAATAAAGCATGGGTGGTGTAAACCAATCCTCAGTTGAATTTCTTGTTGACACATATTTATACTTTGAAATTTATTCACAGATGAATCTACACAGTCCTAGCCTAAATTCAGTTGAAGTAATATACCTCTATAGTACCATTTCTGTTGGGAAAACTCTTAATTCATTGGATTATAGTGATAGAAGGGACATCAATGGCCATCTATTTTAATTTCCTTTTATAGATGAGATGGATCAAAAGAGATTGTGGCAAGATCAAGATTACACAGGAAGTGAGTGCTAAAGATGATATTTGAACCCGAGTCCTCTGACTCCAGAACTAGTGCTCTCTCCACTAAACCATACTATCCTGTTCTGTTGTCAGCCTGGTTTCCATGCATACTTTCCTGGATGATTAGGAGAAGGATAATTTTCCTAGGATGATTACATTACTTTCACCCCTTAAAGACAGAGCTACTCTAGATTTGGCCAAGACTCAGTGGGTTATCATGAATCTCCCAGAGACATACTACAAAGATAAAAATGAACATCATAATAGAGGGAACAGGGGTAAGGCCAGTGATAGAAGGAGGCAACTTAGATTATTGGGAAAGTACAGTATAAAATGCTACATTTGAATGAATGAATAAAGAATTTATTAACTACTTACTTTTTGCAAAACACTAGTGATAAAAATAGAAAAGAAACATAGCTATGGCTCTCAAGGGTCTTACATTTTAATGGAGAAAACCATAAATTTAGAAGGTGTCAGCTTCAAGTTAAATGGAAAAGTCCTTTAGTCCTTAGGGTATGGGGGCAAAGAAGATGTTAAGACCTTTTCCTTAATGTCATTTCCAATGAAAGAGTGAAATCATTTATAATGTAGGACCATTTGACAGTGGCAAGGACATTGATGGCAAGAACTTTCTTTTTCTGCATCTTCAGTAGCTAAGGCTATAGTATCTACTGAAAGAATTACTAGGCAGCATCTCTGTCCAGATTCAATGTTGGGAATTCTAGACAATGGGGGTTTCTGTCCCTATGGGGTCTGGTGTAAGGAAGACTTCTCTAGCCTCCTAGATCAAGGTAGTAGGGCAATGATATGTTTGTGCTTAGACACAGTGTGTATACCACTATCAGGCCTTTTATTCTAGGATAAGCTCATAACCAAGGGACTTAAAACCTGATATGAAAAACATTCTGAATGGTTGGGAACAAGTCTAATATCACAGATATTAATTTAATTAGAGGCCCTTCTATCTCATGACAATCTACATGTTATTCTTAGTGATAAGGGCTATGTTTCTGAATTTTCCAGTCCTAATTCTCAATATCTTAGACTATAATGAATTATTTTAAATGCAACATTTTACACACTTGCAAACAAAATAAAACAAACGCAAAGGCAGTAAATATTCTAAGTAGGTTAATGATTGATGTTGGTCTCTTAGGAAGCAAAGAGGCCTTAGAATTATGAAGGCCTGGGTTCAATCCTGCCCCTTCTAGCTACAAATAGGCAAGTCACTAAATCTCTCAGCATCCAGGGCAACTCTCAAGGACTATAAATCAATCAACAAACATTTATTATGCACATATTATTTGCCACATGTTTAACATATAAGTTCATATGAATTCTAAATGAAGGCAATACAATGTAATTAAGAAAAGCAGAAGAAAACAACCAAAAAAAAGAAAAAAGAGGTGAAAAATAGTCCCAAACTCAAGAAAGTTACTTTTTAATGAAAGAGATAACACATACATATATGTTACCTATAAGATAACATGCAAAGTAGATGAAAGATAGTTTTAGAGGAGATGGAATTAGTAAAATTCTCCTGCAGAAATTAAAATTTGAGTTGAGACTTCAAGGAAGCCAGAGAAAGTAGGAGATAGAGTTGAAGAGGGAGAGTATTCTAGTATTCTGGAAATAGCCAATAAGCACAAAGATAGGAAATGGAGTGTCACTTAGGACAAAAAGAAAATGGGCAATGTAGAGCTGCATTAGTAGAGTGTATAGAGGGGAGTAAAGTAGATGATTGGAAAGACAGGCCCAAATTATAAAGAACTTTAAATGCCAAAGAGAAGAGTTAATATTCAATTCTAGGGATAAATGGGGGGACACTAGATTTTGTTGAGTAGGGGGATGGCATGACCAAATTTAGGCTTTCAGAAAATCACTTTGGAAGATATGTGAGGGATAGATTGAAAAAAACAGATACCTGAAGCAAGGAAACTAATTAGAAAGCTATTATAATCTATTCATACTATTGCTCCCAATAAACCATCTCTTTGGAAAGAGCTCCCATAAGGCAACATATAAGATGTAAAGAGAAAAAAAAAAGAATTTAATTGCGTAACATTTCCTTTTAATATACCTTCAAACCAATTTTTAAAAGTACATAAAATATCAAAAGGTCAATAGTCAAAATAAAACACAGCTAATCACACCTCAGATATGATCATCTGGGATGTATGACTTGGAAAGTACCTTCAGTTCTACAAATACGGTGAAAGACAAGCAAACACGATAGAATAGTTAAAAATTAAGCATATATGATGACTGTATATTTTTCTTGAATGAACTGAGCAGTGTATTGCAATGATGAAAACAGAACGTGAATTTATAGTAAGAGGATCCAGGATCAAACACTGCCTTTACCATTTTCTGTGTGGCTTTTCAAAAGACAAACCCTCTCTGGGCCACCTTCAAGGTGGATTAGATGATCTTCAAGGTCCCTTTCAGATCTAAATCTGGGATTCTAAAAATGTTGCAATTTCTTCCCAATTTGAATATAGTTAGGCTCACAAAATCTTTTGGGATTTCTCTCCATATTCTGAAGCTTTTGTTACTTTTTAATGAGACAGCTTGAAAAGTTAACACTCAACTAAGGCAATTGTAAAGCCTTGGGAGGGTGGAATAGTGAGGGAACCAGGTATAAATGGTTGGGTATGGAAATAATTTTCTCTGCCTCCTCGAAAAACACAAAAATAAATATTTAAAAACCTTAACTTGGCTTCTTCTATATGTGCACTTCTTTCACATGACAGAATATAAATATTTCATAGACCAGCCAATCAACATAAGAAGAATGTACAATAAGTGTAAAGGGATCAGGCTGTCTTTAATATCCATCCAAGATAAACACCTAGCTCTTCATTTCCAGTGACAGACAAGCAAGACCAGAGATAAGGATTGCATAATGTTATAAAGTGATCCAAAGCCTAAGCAAAGAATTTTGAATTCTGAAAACTGTCTTGTTTTCAGGCCACAGTCACTTGATCTGCTAGGGAATCCACTTTTCAACCCTAGTAAACAGAATTCATTTTTACCTTAAGAGGATTAAAGGAACAATTTAAGATTTAAATCAGAAACAGAAGCCTGATGCCACCCCACCAGCTGTTTGCCTATCTGCTAATAGCTTCTTTAACAATTCTTCTTTACAATAGAAAAATTAGTTATGAATATAATCAAAGCCAAAAGTAAAGACGACTTTGAACAGCATTCATTCCAAACCATTGCCATTTTTTTTTCCTTTTTATAGTCCTGTGTCTAAGGTTGCTACTGCCACAATCAAACTGAAGCCTCCAGTGGCCTCTAGACAGTGAACACAGAATCATTCACTTGAAGTACATTAAAATGAATGCACTGCACTCCGTATGCTGATGAAAAGTGACAGACTGCAACTCATCATCACATGTCACAACAACAGGACTTCTCCCTTAATTCCAAAGGAAGATTTTTATTGTTTTTCCTTTTTCCATCAAAGTTAATGGTAGTATCCTCCCTTTAATTATAAGCCTTCAGCAATGAGTCTGCCTTGTTTGAGCATGGACTGAATCATTTTAATGGCAGATTTATACCAATGTTGACATCTAGCTATATTGCATAATACCCCAAAGCTAGTAATGAAAATAAAATTAACTAGCAACTTGAAAACCATGAGAGAGCCAGAGATATTATTTAAACATAATTCACAGTTCCAAGTATTTCTGACCATATTTTTTCTTTAATAATTTTTCCTTTTTTCATAAACATCAAAAACAAATAATTCAATACGCACAGAAAAACAAAAAGGGATTGTATCTGAAACTGTGAACTTTTATTAGGTACTATTTATCTTTTTTTCCACTACATACAGTTTAGATTTTTTTTAATAATTCAAATTTAACATGGCACTTCCAATTCTGCCCTATTTTCCTATATCTACTTCTGAACTTCCTTCTGTTCTATTTAAAGACTCATTAATGCCTCTTTTTCTTTATTTTCTTCCTTTTTTAATAGTATTCCTATCACTACCCTCATTCTAATACATCTCCATTAAAAAAAGAAATAAGAGAATCCTTTTTTCTTTCTAACAAATGAGTATAGTATTGGCTATGTCTGAAAATAGTGTTTCCCACTCTACCTATAGTTTATATTTTTATGCATGAAACTAAACTGAATATTCAAAAAAGAGGCATCATAAAATAATGAAATTCTATTCAAAAATATTTATTAAAAATCTCCTATGGGCAAAGCATTCAGTCAATAAACATTTATTAAGTACCCATTATGTGCCCAAAAGGGCAGCTAGGTGGTGCTGTGAATAAATTGTAGGACCTTAAATAGGGAAGATTCATCTTTCTGAGTTCAAATCTGACCTCAGAAACTTACTAGCTATGTGACCTTCCGCAAATCATTTAACCCTATTTGCTACAGTTTCCTCATCTGAAAAAATGACCTGGGGAAGGAAATGGCAAACCACCCCAATATCGTTGTCAAGAAAACCCCCAATAGTTGGACATGACTGAAATTACTGAACAATAACTGTGCCAAGCACTGTGCAAAAAATTGGCGCTATAACTTAGAAAAGATGCCGACAAAATGATCTGGGGAAAATCAAGGAAGTCTTCACAGAAGAGGTAGGTAGTACCTATGTAGAATACAGAAGGATTCTAAAAACCAAGGTCAGGAAAGAATACTTTTCAGTTAGAAGAGATAAATTATGCAAATAAATAAGGTGGAGAATCACAAATAGTCCAGTTTGCAACACAAAGAAAATGAAGGAATAAATGTGAAATAAGGTTTGAAAATTAGATTAAAGCCAGATAATTGTCATTCAGTGGTGTTTGTCTCTGATCCTGTGGAATGCAGCAAGCCAAATCCTTGACTTGAGAGGCTCATCTTCCCATGTCATGCATCTTCATACTGATCAATGGGGTTTTGTGGCAAAGACACTGGAAAGGTTTGCCATTTCCTTCTCTAGTGGATCATCTTTTGCCAGAATTCTCCACTATAACCTGTCCTTCTTGGTTAACCCTGCATAGCATAGCTCATAGTTTCATTGAGCTACACAAATCCCTCCATCACAACAAGCCGGTGATCCAAATAAAGCTAGTTAAGATCAAGGCATGAATGGGAAGGAAAAGCCAACTATGACTACCAGGTGTAATTCTAGGCAACTGGTAGAATAGTGTTATCATCAAATATAGGCAAGTTAGTAGGACATGTTTGAGAGGGGTTAGAAGACTGGAAACCATCTAGTTCATCCCCATCATTTTTTAAATTTAAAAAAAAAATGAAATCCAGAGAAATGAAACTGACTCACTTTTTCTCTCAGAGAATAACTTTTATTTTGTCTTCCTGTATTTGCACATTCCTTACGCCTCAAATGCTTAACATCTACACCTTGAAATTCTAGCTTCTTTAAAGGTAGCTCAGGTTTGCATTTAAAAAGGTCTTTCTGTATCCCCCAAGGTATTAATGTTTGCTTCCCCTCAAAAAGAAGTTAATTTTGTTTTTACTTTGTAAACTTTTACTGTGCCTTTCTTATTCTCCATCCATCTCACACATACTACACCAAGTTGAACTTAAGATTCTATCAGGCTGTTTAAATTTATTTTATTTTGCCAACTCATTGTACATTGTAGGTAGTTAATAAACACCAAAGGTCTCAAATAACCAGTATTCAAATATAGTCCTGAAAAAGGCCAATAATGCAGAGAGGAAGTGGGGATTCTATCATTCCTCCAGATCATTCTAGTAGCATCTGGCTATGTTTTGCCCACATTCCAAGAAATGCTACCTAAGCAACCATCTTTAGGGTAGCATTCACATTGCTGGAATACTGGAACTACAGTCCCTACTATTAAATATCAGCCTTTCAGAGGGGACAAAAATTAGGTATCACACACTGTGGGGTTCTAAAACTTGAACTGTTTCGAATTTTGAGCACTGTTCATAAGGAGAGAAAAATCTGCTCTCCAGCTTCTATAAAGAGGAGTGTTGACAGAAGTGTAATGTTTTCCAACTATTTATATCACTTGCTTTGTTATGGCAGGAAGCATGGTGGTGCCTAGAGCTATTCTCTGTCATTTAATGCAAAGCTCCTTCCTTTTTCAATGGAAAATTAAGCTATTCTAAGATTTTGCTATTAAGAATGAAAGCACTCAAAAAATAGCAGATGCAAAACTTAACAGAGGAAAGAGAAAACGAATGCTGACATCTAGAAGGGAGGGGTCAAAGATTGATGGATCAGAAACTACATTAGATTTAAAGTCAGCTGACATGGGTTCAAATTCTTAATCTGCTAATTCAATACTTATAAGACCTGAAGCAAGTCACTTCTTATTGGGCCTCAGTTTCTTTACACACACAGGCTCATCTTAATTGCTAAGGTCATTTCCACCTTGAACTTTTATGATCCTCTTACCAAGACAACATATTTAATATAAATTAGGAAGGAGACATAAAAGAAAAAAATGTGATAGAGGTTAAAATGGGTAAATCAAAGACAGAAAGAGACAGAAAACTTTGTTACAAATTTTGGCTCTACCACCAAAGCCTAAGCAACAACTTAAGCTTTCCAGGCCTCAACTTCCTTATAAGCAAAATAAGAAGGTTAAATGAGATGATCTCAAAGGTCCATTCCAGTTCAAACTATCTAAGAATCTAGATCACTTCAACTAGCTTCATCTGTTTCCACACTCTCTTCCTCTCAGATTATTATGATCTTATAATTGTATGAACCTAAAAGCTCTATAAAAAGAAAAGTTAAAACTATTTTCACTACCATACTATCCACATTGCTAAAAATAAATTTGAAGGAACAAAAATGAGAAATATAAATGCTTAAAACATAAGAAAATTGTGTTATTTATGCATGTCTTTTACAAATTAAGAATTTATCTTAATCTAATTTTATAAAATTAATTTGCATTTCTATCTTTTTTGCATCATCATTTCTAAGTGAATTTCTCCCAATTCTGCTAATCAAAGCTATTCTTGTAATAAAGAAAAAAGAAAAGAAAAAAAGCAGGTTAAGAGATAATAATCAATACATTAACCATACCCATAATCCCCCACCTTTGCAAAGGAGGGAGAGAAATACATATATTTTTTCATCTCTTTTAGGAAAAAATCTTGATCATCATAATTAAACAGCAGCCTTTTTTTTAAAGGAGTGGGAAGTTGTTATTGTTTCAATTAACACTACATAATTACTGTATATTTTGTTTTCCTCATGGTTTCCTTTTTCTGTCATTTTTCTTGGTTGTTTATTACATCACTGAATCAGTTCTCTGAACTGCTCACATTGATCATTTCCAATGGCACAGTAATAGTCTATTACATTCACATACCACACTGTTTACTCGTCATTTGATGGGCTTTTCCTGTTTTATGCTACCACAAACACTGCTGCTATAAATATTTTGGTAACAATAATATAATTTATTATCATTATTATATTGCTAATATTTATATGGCATTTATATGTGCCAGGCAATATGTTAAGCACTTCACAAATATTATCTAATTTGATCCTTACAACTACCCTGGGAGATAAGTGCTATTGATCATTATCTCCATTTTGTGGTTGAGAAAACTCAGGCAAAGAGAGGGACCTTTTATTCTGTCTTTGACCTCAATGACACATGCATAGGAGTCATCCTCTGTTTAAAAGTATATGGATATTTTTAGTAACTTTTTAGTATGATTTTAAAATGTTTTCCAAAATGGTTATATATGACAGTTATATTTTTTTAACAGCACTGTATTCATTTGACACTCTTTCTGTAGCACTTCAAAAACTGAGCATCCTCATATTTTGCTCTCTGTCAGATGAAACCATAGAGTTGTTTTGATTTTTTTTTTCATACGAACGGTAATTCAGAGCAACTTTCACATGGTTCTTAATATATACTCTGTAATCCTCCTTTGAAGAATTCTTTGTTCCTATCCTCTGAGCATTTATAAATTAGGAGATGTCTCTTGGTCTTAAATATCTAATTATATATATACATATATATATCTTAGATTCAGAAGAAATTAAAATTGTCTTTAGTCATAACAAAAATGCTCCAAATAACTATTAATTAGGGAAATGCTCATTAAAACAACTCTGAGGTACCACCTCACACCTATCAGGCTGGCTGTTATGGTCAAAAAGGGAAATTGATAAATGTTGGAGGGGATGAGGTAAAACTATCAGTGGAACTGATGTGCCAGCATGAACTGATATAACCATTCTGGAGAATAATTTGGAATGATGCCCAAAAGATCATCAAACTGTGTATACCCTTTTACCAAACGAAACAACTACTAGGTCTTTATCCCAAAGAGATGAAAGATGGAGAAAAGGACACACTTGTACAAAAATATTTCTATCAGCTCTTTTTTTTTTTGATGGCAAAGAATTGGAAACAAAAAGGTTGCCCACCAATTGGGGAATAGTGAAACAAAATGTATTATATGATTCTAATAAAATTCAGGACAACTCTAAAGCCATAAGAAATGACAAACAATTACCAAAAAAGTCTGGAAAGACATATAAAGTGATGCAAAGTGAACTGAGCAGAACTTAGAGAACACAATAGCAATAATATACAATGATTATTTATGAATTACTTCACTTATGAGTAATTCAAGGATTAAAGACAACTTCAAAGCACTAGTGATAAAAAAGTTATCCACCTCCATAGAAGAAACTGATAGAGTCTGAATGAAGACTGATACATACCACTCTTCAGTTTATTTCCCCCATGAATTATTTTCTCTAGGGTAAGCTATATTTCTTCTTTCACAATATGATTAATATGAAAATACATATTATGACACATTTACAACCTATATATCATATTGCTTGCTTTCTTGGAGAGGGGATAGTATTGGGAGGGAGTGAGAGAGAACAGATCAAAAATTTCAGAAAACAACAATTAAAAATTCTATCAATACATAATAATAAAGAGGGGGAAAAGACATTTTTATGAATGACTAATAGAGGAAAATGAAATAAGTACCTTAAGTACAGTATGATCAAAATTTTATAGTGGAAGATTAACAATTTATGGTAGGTAAAAATAAGAGGAACTAAATTGGTCTTTATGATTTATAAGCCATCCAAGTAACAGTTTCCTAAACCATTTTAATGATTTTAATGGTTAACATTTATATTGACTTGCTGAGTAGTGTGTATTACACTTAAAGTTAGCTTTTAATTGTCCATGCTAATTAAGGGGAACATTGTTGTAGTTGATACTAAATAATAGATAATAAAATAAATTTTTGTTGACTTTGGAAAAACACACATACACATATGTATATATCTTAGATATCAGATTATTTTTCAGTATATTTGATGTAAGAGTTTAAATTTAGGTTTTATGTGAAATATGATAATTCTAAAGTAATATTATGAAAAAAAATAAAATAATGTTATGGTCACCAATTTAAAAAATTACAAGAAGTCAAAATGACTATTAGCAACTTTATTTACAAAGAGGTGGAAAGAGTGAAAATGGAAAAATGTAAGAAGAAAGTGGGTGAATTGTCTAGCCTACCACCCTAAGTGCTCCTCCAGCTTCCAGTTCAGCCTTGACAGAGTTCAGTAATCTTCAGTCAGAGGTCTCAGTGGTGTCTTCAGCCAGAGTTCTGCCAACGCAACCTCCTCCAAAGCCAAGGCAGGAATCTCTGGAACCAACCTCTCCAAAAGCCAGGAAGGGAATCAATCTCCAGAACCAATCTCTCCAGAAAACAGGAAAGGAAGACCAGCTAATCATATGGCAAGTCAAGGCAGGATCTAGGGAAAGAGTCTCCTCCACCAGTCCTGCTCACCAACACATAGTAAATAACTGAATCCTCAAGCTGGCTTTTTAAAAGCAGTTTTCTCGATGTCACTTCCTGTCACTTTATGGGAACCAATCACAGTCTTTCAATTTGCTTAGCACTGCCCAAGAGGGGGCAGTGACCTTTGGAGGTGTGAGCTTCCTCTAGTAAGTTATTTGTAAACTCTCATACTTAATGGTAAGTAGGGGTACTTTAAGTTCTTGATTTGATTAGCTAAAAATAGACAATGGGAGAGTTAATCCTATCTTCACAATCCTTCCTATATTTCTTTGGGAGACTAGTCTCCCCAAGGAATCATTTAATATAACTAGCTTATACCTCTAAAGATCTTGTAGCTAAAGGTGCATACAATATTACACTTTCTAAGAGAAAACTACAATAGTAGAGACAAGAGGGAAATAGGAGAGAGTAAAATCAATGTTTGCTAGGCACATTGACAAAAAGTCAATTGGAAGCAGTCCTCTTCGGCATAAGATTTTACATTCAGAATAAATAATATGTTCAACCCCCTTCAGTTCAATCAATTACATCCCAAAGTTCATTTTGGATCTTCTTTCTGATGCAGTGTAGGTTTCCTTATGGCACTTTCTCCAAAAAGTTCACTTTCTTGATTCAAGGAGTTAGTGAGCTTCTTTTCCTGAATTGTCTCTCAAAAAAAAAAAATTTAAATCTTGGATTTTATGAAAATTATACAACGTGAAGAGTTTCCCCCAGTCAATGGCTTCTATTCTTGTACTATATAAATTTATTTTATTCATGGGACAAAAATTATCTATTTATTTTTGTGATCATCTACATCCCTCCTTTGCTTAAGAATCCCCAACCCCCATAATGTAAAGAATTATCTCATCTGCTTCCCTTCTGAGTTTTTTATGGTATGGATTTTACAGTCAGTTCTCATATTCAGTTTGAGCTTTTTGTGGCATGTTGTATAAAATGTTGGTCTAAATCTAATTTCTGTCAGAATTGTAAGTATAATCATGTGGATTTGTTATAAAACTATATTATAAGATGTGTAATATATTGAAGTGAATACATTATTTAAGGAATAAACAAAGTCAAAGCAGTTTTAAGAAAAAATAGGCAAATGTGTATTTTAGAAGAAAGAGGATTACATAGAAACTCCTCTGTGGAACTTATTTGTTATCCACTATGAAAAGAATTTGAACATTCTTCCTGTATTAAATTTAGTATTTGTATGTAATATATTGTATTCCTTTATTATCATTTATATTCTCTAAATTTATATAAGTATTCTTCTACCACCATACTTGAGAGTTAATATCAGGATTCACATATGAATTCCTATAGTACCTATAGCATTTTCTTATCTAAATTTTAAATGCATTATATTTATAAAAAGAGTTCAATAATGTTAACTATCAATTAACATTAACTTATTAAAGAAAACACAGGGTATGTGATTTCATTCAGGACATTTTACAGATATGATAAACTACCTTGCTTTCATTTTGTGCATATTAAAAATTAAATCCGACAATTGATCTGAAGAGGGCTGGAAACATGATAAAATGGAAGGGAAAAAAACCTCAACTAATTAAAAATTGAAAGCACAATAGCATCTGATATTTAATACACAAGGCAGAGAACTGTCATGGTTGCTTAGCAACTAAGGGGCAAGACTAAATAAAGAAAATCACTGGTTAGTCTTTCTAAGAGGAAGTAGCTCACTACTAATAAATCAAAGTGCTACAACTTCTCAAATTAGTCTGGTCAATATTATGATTTGATGTGTACTGGCACATAGTAGGCATTAAGAAATGGGGTGTTTCTTTTCTCAGGGCCTTATGATTTATAATCAGAGAAGACTTTATTCATCATCTAAGCCAAACCTCTGAATTTTCAGATGAGGCAACAGAAGCCAACTGATATGACTTACTTAAAGTCATATAGCTTGTAAAAAGTAACTAGACTTGAACCCACATTCCTCCAAATCCAAATCCCACATTCTTACCACCAAAGCACAGTGATAATCAAACAATACCTATATGACAAAGACCATGCTATGGAAAAAACTCAGAGCTGCCCTTTCTAGTTCTACCCAGCCACGTGGGAATTTTGAGCCCTGCATCCAGCCACACAGGACTTAAAGACTAGAGGGCATGTAAGTTGAGATTGAGCTTCATCCCCTTATTGGCTCCTGAGCCAGAAAAGCTGATGTTTCAGTGTCAATATGAAAAAGAATGGCCCCTTCCTTCAGCTCTTTCTTTTCAGCTATGAAGCCATCAGGACTATTTTGCGGGGAAAGGGGCAACTTGTGGATATGAAATAGTGCTAAAGCAGATGTCCTAGATAAGCAAGCCTAAGCCTACATCTTTTTTTGTTGTTCTTTCCTAATCTTGAGCAAATACCTATCCTGAGATAGATGTATCCAGGCTCCAAGTAAATCTTGTGACTGTGAGAAGTCAGGAGGACTCAGGTTCCATCAGATTGGAGCTGGGGAAGAAATCCCATGACATCTACTCCAACATAGTTGAAGACAACCATCAACAAGAGAATTTGATCTGAGACAGATTCATTTTACCCTAAGTCTCTGTCTAGGAGCTGCTTCTACAGTGAAAAGTCAAGAAAAAGGGTTTAATCCCTAAATATGTTTAATAACCTAATATTTTGGTTAATATCTAATGAAGATCAGTACAAACTTTTTTACATTTAGTTAATGTCACTTATTTAGCCCATCTTATAATATATGGGTGCTATGAGAATCACCTTAGCTTTGCCCATTGTCTATAGGAAATGAATATATATATATGTCCTCTGCCCATCTCTACCTCATCATGCATTAAGTACCTTTCTGTTCTTCCCTTGTGGAGAAATATTAAAAATGAACTATAACTGAAACCATGAGCCAATTTTCCCCTGGATTTCTGGGAGAGGTGTTAAACGTGCCAGAGAATATCAGAAATGTGACCTCTACAGTTAGCTTCCAGGTTTTCCCAGGAATTAATCCTAATCACATGTCTGGAAAGTGAATGTAGGGATTCTATAGGGAGGGTTAAGTAAGCATAGTACCCAGTCCTTACAGATCCAGTAGTTGCCCTTCAATGCTACCTCTGGAATGCTATCTGAATTGGTTTTTTACCTAATTTTATCCTTTTTCCTCCAGCACTTAAAAACTTTCAGATTTGAACAAGT
Source organism: Monodelphis domestica (assembly GCF_027887165.1). Lineage (NCBI taxonomy): Eukaryota > Metazoa > Chordata > Mammalia > Didelphimorphia > Didelphidae > Monodelphis > Monodelphis domestica. The sequence continues at coordinate 112,529,663 of NC_077233.1, forward strand.
CACACAAGAAGTCTTTTAACCTCTAACAATGTTCATAAGCTGAGTCAGAAAGAGTCAGTCTGTGGAAGTGAAGAAGCATGAGCAGAAAGTGAGAAGTAAAAATGAGCTAGACCTTTCCACAGTGACCCCTTAACTTGTCCATTAGCTTCACACATCTAAGATACTCTGAAACTGCGCCTTTTTATCCTCTTTGTGTCAAATCCAGAAGACATTCTGAACACAAATGTGTCTGTGTCATGTTGACAGTGTGGATGGCTTCACCTATATTTGACTCACACAGCACACAGGTAATATACAGACACAGTCAATCTTAGCGATTAAAAGGGAGCATTCTATTTGCATTTCTATTGTGAATGAGAATAGCATAGTTGAAGGGAAAAGTCAGAGTTGTGCTCCAGACATTACCTACAATCAGAAAAAGTAGGTAGGGGAATATCTTGAGGTGGGATCACTACTGAAAGCAGTGCCAGGGTGCAAACTTACTCATCTTTGGTGACAGTTCTGAGCAGAATGTGGGAGAGATGGAAGCAAATGGCCAAACAAAGCTCTGAACCAGCAGCTTAATTTGTGTTATTTGGTCCTGCCAACTGCTGACCTTTTCAGAGAGATCATCAGAAGCATATTGTGTGTGTGTGTGTGCACGCATGTAGCCATATGCACGTATGTCTGTGGTCTCCAGGTGTGCCTGCATATTGCTCAGAGGTGAGGTCTTATTTACTCTGTCGTACAGACATAATAAATCTCCCCCAGTTCTTGATGCCTAGACAAGGGGGTCCTGGCCAAGCAGATAATGTAATGTGACAGCTGTCACAAAGCAGGAGTTATATGGAGCACTAGGCATTAGCTTGCATGTCTCTACAGCTTTCACTCCGTGTGCTGACATTCCAGAAGGCAGGTGACCTGACCATTTTCTCTTCTGGGGGCTGTTCAGTAATGACTTTATTTGCCCCAGCCATTGGAAGCAACCAGTTTCTGGTTAACAAGGAGTCCCATGAGACAGCTCCAGGTCAGATGCATGTAAATAGCCAAGAATTGGCAGGAGTTTCAATCCACAGCAAAACAAATAGATGAAATTTTTCCCCAGAAAAATTCTGACATCTGATTTCATTACTCATCTTTCCTATTGGTAGTCTGGTAAGCAGCTCAGAGGATAGCATGCTAGACTTGGAGTCAGGAAGACCTGTTTGCATCTCAAACACTTACCAGCTATGTAACTCTAGAAAAGTCACTTAAATCTCTGCCTCAGCTTGCTCATTGTAGATACTGGAGATTGTAATAACATCTACCTCAAAGGGTTGTTATCAAATAGGATGTAAAGAGCTTTGCAAATCTTAAAATGAGCTAAGTTATGTAAAGAGCTTTGCAAATATTAAAATGCTTACAAATGCTGGTATTAACACCATAATTATTATAATTATCATAGTCCAACTATGTCTTCATGCTAAACCTTAAGTAGCCAGGCTCATAATTCTATTCTTTAAATAACCATCTTGCCTGCCTTCTAGGAGGGTTTAGAAAACTATCTCTAGGGTACCTTACAGCTCTAAATTATGAGATCCCATGATCCACCAAGATTATTAGAATTCCTTTGGAAGAAGTGAAGAAAAATCATTTATTAAGAACTTAATATGTGCTAAGCATTGTGTTCAAAGCACGGGGGAATACAATGTAAGTGATCAATCCAGTCCCCATCTTCAAGATCTTATTTTCCTTAGAGAAGCAAACACAAAAAGGGAAGCCAGAGAAGGGGCAGAATACCCTTCCCATCAAGGAAGCTCCAAGCTTGCCCATGAGCTGGAACTTTTAAGCCTCATAAAAGTGAGGTCACTAAAACCTTAAATTTTCTGTTTCCAAGAATTCTTGTGTTAAATGACGGCATCTCTTGATGAAGAATAAAGGTCTAGCACAACTAGACACTCAGAAGTTTGTAAATGGCCAGATGCAAGGAAGAGAAAGAAAGTCTGGGAGCTATAGGTTCACAGATCTAGGCATAATCTTTAATGGACCATGCTCTCCAGCCCTCCTCCCACTAGAACTTCAATTCTTGCCCCTAAAGGCTCAGACTCTGAGAGATGAGCTCTGACTTTTTATTTTGTCTGGAAAAAGGCTTCCACCTCAGTAGTGTCTACCACCAAAAGAAATAGAGGCCACTGAATAAGGATCCTTATCTATGCATATTGTATTTAATTTTATTTATTTGGTTAAACATTACCCAATTGCATTTTAATCTGGTTCAGATTGTATCAGGAATGCCTTGCAGACTATGTTTGATATGTCTGCTCCACATCATTTCCCAGACATGCTCATAACACATTACCAGCATTCTGGTTGTCATCCTCAATGTCATTCTACATCCTCCCTCCCACTATTATCTAAGACCCTTGAGACTCTGGGTTATCATAGGTCAGCTTGTGCCTCATCTTGTCCAGAACTAGGCCTTCCAGACATGTATCAAGCACTTGCACACCATTGTGCTTTGTACCCCTGCCCCTTCTGCGGCTCCTTTTAGAATTCTCTTCTCCCATTAGGAGGTAAATTCTTTGAAGGCAGAGGCTATCTTGCTTGCTTGTATCACCTGTGCTTGACCACTGTGCTTAGCATTTAAGCAAGTGGTTTTTCATTCACTTGTTCTAAAAGAAATTCTGGTTATATTACTCATTTCAATAACACTTGAAGGTTTTTTAATTGCTTTATTGAAAGCAACTTTATGATTTAGATAATATAATTGTCAAGATGTAGATTTTATCATTAAGGAAACAGACCAAGAGAGAGTAAGTGAATTGCTCACGGTCACAGATAGAATGGGTTAAAGTCAGGATTCAAACCTGAGTCTCCTATCCAAGAATAGAAACCTTTCCATTTTAATTACCCTGCTGCCAGCTCTGACTATTGGTACAATTCCAATTGTACATCACTCACTGTGATAGAGAACTGGCTGCCACCTTAACTATACCTACAATAACAACAACAAAGGATTCAACTCTATTTATAGATTTTTTTTCCCCTTAAGTGAATTTCCAATTTTATGGTGAAGGTTGGTGGGAAAATGGGAGATGCTATACAGAAAATGATTCTCTAGTCAACTTTGTGTGAACATATCTATTTCATAAATTTTGTATCTGCCAGTGGGAAGGTCAGTACATAAATATGCTAGCCCACCAGAAGCAAAAGTCATGATTTTCTAAGACAAGGTGAAAAACTATGTGAATTAACACATGCCAGTGTGACCATAGTCTGTGAGGAAATTGGCCAATCAGGTCTATGAAAAATTCAATCAGGCTTCCCTCATTCTTTTTAATGGCACTTAGTTAAGTTTTTACAGGGATCTGATTTTTTTAGTGAATTCAAGGTATTTGGCTGGTAGTACATCCTGCCAGGCTGGTAGTCTCCCCAAATTTCATAAGCCCAAAGGGCCTATATGTCTGAAAAAGAATTAGGCCATGCCTATGATATGGCAGGTGCCAAACAAAGCAGAATATTATAAAAATCAAATACTTAAATCTACAACTAATGCCCACTGCCCTTCAGTTGCATGGTGTTGCATAATAATATAAAGGAGGAAAGGCTGCTGAAAAGTTTTTATAATGGTAAACAGTTGGAAAATTAAGAGATTTAATAAATCATCTGTAAGAATAATTGTGAATATTAGGACCTTCTCTTCCCCACAAAAGGGGGGGAGAATATTTTTTAAAACAATCACTATTGGAAATTCCATTCTATTGAACTCACCGTTTTGTATTTTTGCTGTCAAGGCTATGTTGTCACTGACAAGACAGGGACACTTAAAATTGACTTTAATTACAGCTCTCTAGAGCAAACTCCCTAGCAACAATTATCCTACACATATTTTTGTAATACATACTAAGAGTAATATTCCATGCCAAAGATGGATTGAAAGTATCTCCAGTTTCAAAGATGTTAATTTCAAATGTCATGGTTAGGTGGGATTCTATCTAGTTGGAACATAACATGTGGCCAAAATCATCCAAAGATGATAAAATGATAACGAAAATTTGAGAGCTATATGAAAACCAGTGGGTTGGGCACATAAGTAGGATGAGTTCATGAGATGAGTCCATCAGTATTCTTCTGAGTAGTAACATCTGGATATAGTAAATGTGATTTTGGTACAAATTTGTCAAATTTATTAACAGTGATTTCTCTCTGATACAGCTAAAGCAGATGTTTAGAAAATTGATTTGAATATCTTATTTGTACTAAATTCAAGCACAGAAGAGCTGATCTTTGGGGTCATTAAAGAAAAAATGAAGTCATTGAAGAAAAATAAAATGGCTGAAGTTGCCTTTCTTCAATTTTTTTATACACACATGACTAAAAGTCTTTTCTTAATGCACAAAATGTCACCTCAGTTTCTTTTTTATAGACATTTGTATAATATTGAGTTCCTTCACTTGAATCAAATAAATATTTTATAATCAGTAACCTTCTTAGATTTTTGTTTCAAAATTAGAAATACATAATCATCTTTATTAGCCAGTAGCTAATTACTTATTGAAAAAATATTTAGTCCTCAAAAGTAAATGAGAATAGTTCAAAATTGAGATTTGTCTAATAGAATCATCAATTCCATTCCCCTACAACCCTCTCCTCATCCCCTCCCCCACCACACCAAAAAAAGTAGACTTGTTTACAATGCCTGGTACTAAGAGTAATGGCATCCTGTGTGCTTTGGTTAAAAAAGGAGAGCCATATCCAAGGGCATTACCAAACAAAACATGATTTCATCCATATTATAATAAAATAATAGGTTCTTCATATCTCATCTCTTCTAAATGGTTTATCATAGGCAAATCATTCTACATCTTTGAGATTTGTTTTTTTTTTCATCAGTTTAAAAAAAAAAGAAAGAAAAGGAGGCTCAACTTGATAATCTCTAAGGACCCTCCCAGCACTAAATCTAAATTTTCTTGCCTTTTGTGAAAAGAGAAGTCAGACCTGTGATTTCATCATTGAACCAGAGGACTTTCAACCAACAAAGACCTGCCTACAATTGTTCTGTCAATTATAGTCTAATGGAAGAGGCTTAATGGTTTGCCCAGCATCACACATCCAGGACTTGAATCCAACTCTTTCTAATTCTGAGGTTGCCTTTCTTTTGAGAAGCATGAGACAGTCAAAAAATATCAACAGCCTTATAAAGAATGGTGTTTTTTATCTTGGGAATCAACCAATCAAACCTAAATTATTAGGTTTTTTGGTTTTTATTTTCCCAAAATGACCACAGTGTGGTGGCCTATTGAAATTTTCATTCCACATACATAGATAAAATTTACTTTGAAATAAGGCAACATCATAATAGGTTTTTCTGACAGTTTTAAACAGACAGATATTAGCCTAGTGATGTCAAATCTCAAATGACTACCAGAAAGGAGTCACTGTTTCATTTCCTGGATGAAATTTAAAAGTTTTAGGATTTTATCGCAAAATTTGTTGCATTTATATTATATATAATCTATTGATGCATCTACTTATAGATAAGCCATGCCTATAGAGATCTAACTATATTATATGGTTTATAATTATTTTTTCTGAACCTCAGTTTTATCTTCTGTAAAATGGCAATAATAACTACCTAACAGAGTTGTTGAAAAAAAATCAAAGGACATAGGAAATTGAAAGTATTTTACAAATATTAAAACACTAAATAAATGCAAACTGTTATTGTTATTTGTGTTTCCATGACAAATAACATGCTATGGCAGTATTATGGGGTAAAAACAGAGTCAAATATAGTCTAGAGATCAGGGCAAATGAATTCTGATCCATGAGCAAATTACTGTTCTTTTCTGGACTTTAGTTTCCATCTCTCTAAAATAAGAGGGTGGGATTAAATGACTTTAAGATAACTTCTCATTCAGTTGTTCTTTAATTCTCTGTCTTGTCCCCCCTCCTCTTTGCCTTTTGCTCATTTGTCTCCCTCTAGATTTAGTCTATTTGTCTCTCCTCTTCCTGTTTCTCTTTCCAATCACCCCTTTGAAATTCTACCTATCTTTCAAGCTCAAATGGGACTCCTACCAGAAAGTCTTCCCTGATCTTCTTTCCTTGTAATCCCACACAGGGGTCCCCAAAGTTTTTGCACAGCGGGCCAGTTCACTGTCCCTTAGACCATTGCAGGGGCCAGACTATAAAAACCTAACCCTAACTCTAACCCTAACCAGGCAGCAATATACACAGTATGGAATCCCATCCCCCAGATTGAAGTTCACTATGTTGACATCTTCCATTGTGTAGCCACATAATCCTTTGCACAGCGCCTCATTCTAAAGCGCTGTGCAAAGGATTATGTCACAGAAGTAGTACTGTAAGGAGAGCAATGCTGTGCTTTGCGGCACCACCACATACAGTGCTCCTCTCACTGACCACCAATGAAAGAGATGCCCCTTCTGGAAGTGCAGTGGGGGCTGGATACATGGCCATAGCGGGGCCACATGTGGCCCACAGGCCATAGTTTGGGGACCCCTACACAACCCCTTGACTTTATCTTTCATAGGTTATTTATCATATACTATCAATCTGTTTATGCCTTATCTTCCCTGCTAGATTTTAATGTCTCTGTATCATCCAAGGAACCATACCCAGTGTGCTGTAAAGTGCCACCAATATTTATAGAATGAATAAAATGCCTAAACATTTCTATTTTTAAAGCAATCATCTTTAAAAATCAATTTAGTGAAGTGGCTTGAAGCCAGCTGGACTTATTAAGCAATATTTCTGCCATATTCTCATCTTTGAGTGTTTATACACTACCTCTGCACCATCAAAAAAAATCAGGTTAGGAAAGTTTACTGACTCGTTTCACTGGTAAACCCATCTCCCTTCTTACTGTAAACATGAAATTTATGGAAAGCTAAATGATAGCTAATATGCTTAATTTCAAAATAACTACAAAAGATACTTGCCTAAAAACATATATAGAGACAGTTAGGTGAGATTTAATACCCAATCACAATTTCTAACTTTGGAAAGATTTTTTTTAATTGCTAGTGATCCATGTAAAGTCCAGTGAAATTGCTTGTTAACTAAGGGAGAGGGGTGGGAGGACAGGAGGGAAAGAACATGAATCATGGAACCATGGAAAATATTCTAAATTAATTAAATAAAATTTTTCCAAAGAAATAAATAAATTAATAATGATCAAAGAAAAAGTATCTATAAGTTCTAAATATTTTAGCAGCTCTCTGTTTTGACAAACTCTGTTTTGACAAAGAACTGAAAATTGAAGGGAGGCCCATCAATTGGGGAGCATCTAAACAAGTTGTGGCATATGTCTATAATAAAATACTACTGTGCCATAAGAAATGATAAACAGGTTAATTTTGGGAAAACATGGAAAGACCTAAGTGAAATTATGAAAAACAGAACCAAGAGAACATTACATATAGCAACAGAAAAATTGTTTGAAGAATGACTTGTGTGACCACCTCCAGAGAAAGAACTAATAAATAAGGCATAGTTTTATATAGACATACATCTTATTATCAAATGATGCCTTCTCTGATGGAGGGGAGGGGAGTGAAAGGAGTTAATTGGATATTTAAATGTAACAAATGAATAAATCAGATTTAAAAATTAAAAATAGCTTCTAATGTGTTATAAAATCAATATAATTTTATAATGAAGGGAAATGATTCAAGTAAAAAAATTACTTGTTATCATGTCTAAATTATGTGAATCTAACATTTAAAATATGTTTCTGAATTTACTTATATCACTTGTCTTTAAATAACATCTAGCTATAATTACATTTATTTTTGCATTCTCCATCCTTTTTTGCTAAGTGAAGCTAAATTAGAGACTATTAAGTGAAATGTTACTACTCTGATATAGCAGCAATATGTCAAAACCATAGTGAGGTTTTGAAACTAATTCTGACATGGAACAAAATTTTGGACTTGCAGAATATTTTTTAAAGATATATTTGACTGAAGAAAACTATAAGGTTTATTGAGGGATAGTGAATGATCTTTTTCAAATGAGAACCTATTTGTGCTGTTTATTCTTTTTATCAAAATATGTGCCATAATTCAGCAAAGGAAATGTTACACATAAAACATTATTATTCTATTATTCAACAATCAGTAGCAAAGTTGCTTGGGGATAGAGAAATCCAAAGGTATTAAAATTGTTGCTTTTTTAAAAATTTAATCCCTTTTTCCAAAATTTCCACCTACAAATAAGAAAGCACTAGTATACAAAAGGCAGATTCCCCATATCCTTAGAGAAAGAATCATTTATTACTGCATTTAATTGACAAGTTCCATAAAATGCTTCAGTTGTATAGAGGCAAATAATCAAATTCAGCAGCAATTTCGTTTTCACTTCTAAAGCTCAAAGTTCCTTTATTCTGTTAACTAGGAACTTACTACTGAATTAGAAGTTACTAGATGGTTAATTCTATGAGGCAAAGGAAATATGGTCTTACTGTAATCAATTCAATAAGCATTTATTACAAGTTAGGCATTGTGAAGACAAAGACAAAAATGAAACAGTCCCTGCTTTGGGGAGGCTTATATCCTATATAAGATTTTTTATCTCAAAGTCTTTCTTAGTGCTCTATACATGAGCCACTTTATAAACGTTGACTGAATTTTCATTTGTACTTCATGCAAAGCCCTATGAATAACTTACAAATGCAGCCCAGACTTAAGTAGCTTACACTCTTGATAAGGAAAAGAGATACCTTCACATATGACAATATGTTTGTATAAGTGCCATACAAATAGTCAAAACAAAATGGTATAAGAGAGGAAGAAGAGAAATTAGATAACCATATGCACTTGAGGTGATCAATGAAAGTTTTGGCTGCAAGAGAAGAGTAAGGGATTGGTGGGATTTTCTCAGGTGGAAGTGGGAGGCAGAGTCATTCCAGGCAATAAGGAAAGAAGAACATGAGGAAAATCACAAAAGATACCATGGATATCAAAGAATGGCAAGTAGATGCATTTGAATTTTATAGAGCAGATATCAAGGCAAATAGTGTGAGATAAAGTTGCAAAGATAGGCACAGGTGAGATTATTAAGGGTGATGAATGCCTAGCTGGAATTGGCTGTCTAAGCAATGAGGAGCCAAAGAGTGTTTTTGAGAATGGGAGAAACAAAATCAATCAATATTGACTATTATGCGCCATGTATTGTGCACTGGGAATAAGAAGATTAAAAAAAGAAAAAACCCAGTCCCTTACTTAAGGAGCTTACATTCAGCTGGGTTTAATCTAGAAAGATTATCCTGGAAGTGACTAATGAAATAGCCTGGCATATGAAGAATATGGAGGCAGAAAAGTCAGTTAGAAGACTAGAACAAATAGTCTAGGCATAAACTTTATAAAGCCCACACTAGAATAACAGCAGCAGAAATGGAAATGGCAAAGAAAAGAATAATACAAAAGAAGTACACATATATACAATAGGCAAGACATTCTGACCAAGTGGATATAGGAGAATATGAGAAAAGCATGAATAAAAAAGAGTCAACTCTGAGTGTGTAAAAGAATTGTAACAGACTTGATTGCAAATCCCCATTTGACTCTCCCATTTCTGTGATAGGCATATAAAGTTTGATGTTCATTCAAATAAAATGATCATCAGGTAAGTGAAAATATGGGCTTGAAACTTGAAAGAAGTGCATGAGCCAAATCTACCCCTTTGGGATTCATCTGATGATGGTGAAAGGCAGGAATGGGTAAGATTGCCAGGGAATGAAGGGTAGAGAGAAAAAGATAGAAACTATGTTTATAGGATAGAAAAAGTAAGAAGACCCAGTCAAGGGAAAAGAAGGAGAATGCTGGTGGTTCATAATACTCAACAAAAGAGAAAATGTCAAGAAGTATATACTCAACCTTATCAAATATTGCATATAAAAGGCAAGAAAGGTGATGATTGAGATAAGACCATTAGATGTGGTGCTGAAGTAATTAAAGATTTTCCAGAAAACTATTGACTGGAGAATATAGAAAGTTTAAGAAATAAGACCCAGTCAGCAACATATTAATTTAGGAAACCACAAATTAACACATTCAATGTTGCTCTCTATTTTTATTTGTTAATATTTTTAAACATTACCAATTATATTTTTATCTGCTTTGGGGACACTTAGGAGTTTTGCTGGATCAAACTGGATACCTGGGTATAGACCACTTATTCAAAAAGATTGATTATCAAAGGAAAAAGAGAATTAAATGAAGAAACAGATCTAATTTAGCACAGTGGAAAGAGTACTCACTGACTCTGGAGACAGAGGATCTAAGTTTGGATACCAACTCAGATGTCTGCCACCTGTTATCACTTTGAATGAGTTACTTAACCAACTTTAGCCTCAGTTTCTGCACATGTAAAATGAAAGGATTAGCCTAAATGACCTCTTATGGTCCTGTTCTAGCTATATAGGTATGATCCTACAAAATGTACAAGTTTTCAAAATGAGAGAGAATCATGTGGAGAAGTGATGGGAAAGCAAGTATTGAAGGTAATGAAGAAAAGAGAAAGATTACAAAACAACAGGGTTGAATGACTTATAAATGAAAAATCATAGTATCATCACATTTTTGAGCAAAAGGGGATCTTAGAGATCATCTAGTCCAACCTCTTTCTTTTGCAGCAGGGATAACTGAGGTCTGATATAAAAAATCCCAGGTAAAGCCTATCTAACTCATGTCTCCTGCTTTTCTATAATCACTAGAGATAGAGCACCTACTCTGTGCCAAGCGCCATGCTAAGTATTTACAAATATTATCTCATTTGGTTTTCAAAACAATATTGGGGGACAAGTGCGATTATTATCCCCCACTTTACAGTTGAGGAAAATGAAGAAGAGAGGGGTTCAATGACTTTGTCCAAGGTCCCACTGTCAGTAAGTGTCTGACATTGGATTTGAACTCAGATCTTCCTGCCTCCAAGTTCAGCACTCTATCCACCATTCCACCTGGTTTGGGGGCATCAGAGTTCTTTCCAATGGGTAATTAAATTCAAGATTCTAGACAGAACAATTGAAACAAAGTTGAAAACCTGAAACAAAAGAGTAATAGATTCTCTTAAGATCCTGTGATAAACTAGTGCCATAAAATGGTCCATTAGTTACCTATTTTAATTCATTAGACTCCACTATCTTGTGTCATTTTGAGTTGTATAAACACATCTTAGAATTTTAGCAAACTACTAAATGAATACCTGAATGAATTAGTTAATGTTCTCATTGAAATTCAAACAAAACCTCTTGCAATTTTTTACTGGGACTTAGTAAGTCTTACCAATCCACAAAAGGAGAGCATTCAGAAATATGAAAGATCATTCAATAAACCTAGAAGAATGGTGAAACAAAAATGACTAAAATGTCACAGTTTACTTAGTGACATGCAGAATTTCAAGTGACATAGAATTATACCTGACAGGTCTATCTTTCATCCTCCACATGTGAGTCAAACATGTCACTTAAATGTGAGAAATGAAGGTTTCAGTATCATTAGGGAAAGTCAAATTTTTCTATGTTCATTGGCGAGGCCTTGCTGTTATAGCCCAGAACAACCAAATTCTCCCTGGATTGAAAATACAGATAGTAGTTGTTGTAGCTGAACACTAAGTAGCCAAATTAGCCTCCCTGGGCCACCCACAAAATTACAGAAGTCCTTGACAATGTTCCTTCTGGAGACTGTGCTGCCCTGTTTATTGCTCCAAATTCTGTATTCCCCAAGGCAATTAAGTCCATGCCTGTTTAGTTTGTGTTATACAAGACCACAGACTGCAGATATAATCAGGAATATGGATAGCATTAGGACTGTAGACTAGTAGAAACACCACTAACCTCAGAGTGGAAGACTTTGTTCCCCTATTTGCTGACAGGGTGACTTTAGATCAGTCACTTCACCTCTTTGATGCTAGTTTTCTCATTTGTAAATGAGTCAAGTGAGTAAGCATTTCTTAAGTACCTTCTTATGTGCCAGGCATTGTGCTAAACCATGCATATGCCAAAAAGGAAAACAAAAACCCAATAGTTTCTATTTTCAAGGATTTCATAGTCTAATGGAGAGATGTGTGAATAAAAGGAAAGGACAGCATTTGCCCTCAAGGAGCCCTTCAGTCTTGACCAACTCTTGTTCATGATGCCATCATATGGAGTTTTCTTGGCAGATACTAGAGGGGTTTTATAGATGAAGAAACTGAAGCTTCTTCAAGGAGCTTACAATCTAATATCATGCAACCAAAACTCTAATGAGGAGAAAAAGCTATTTGGACTCCTATTCCAATGTTTTTTTCCCCACTATATAACACTCTGCTTCTATAAATACCCAGAGGTTCCATTTATAGATATACAACAACAGCAGCAACTATATGAATAAACAGACAGTAAATGTTAGAGGAGTGAAAGGAAGAGGGGAAAAAATAACAACTGCAGGAGTTAGAAATGGTTTCATGAAAAAACGGAGAATTTAAGTGCTACAGGAAGCCATAAAGGAAAGTAGGATTGGACTAGGCAGAAAGGGAGTTCCTGTTCAAAGTTACTAGCAAATTCAAAGAGTGTATAAAAAAATAAGGCTGACAAATAACACTGGACTTGTTTTCAGCAAAAATGAAATGCCTTTAACCCTTTTCTATCACTTTTATTCCATTCATTATAACCAAAGCTTGTTGAAGGACCCTTAATTATCCTGTTAGTAATGTCTATCATGAGATTCTGAGCCCAGGATAACCATGTCACAATCTCACTTACAAAACTAAGAAGATTTCAAGTTAAAGCTATACCTTCATGCAGATGACCAACGAAAAGTCACTATAAAGATTACACCCAAAAGTCACAAGGTAACTTCAAAAAGAAAGCTAAATAAAGCTAATAAAAAGATCAAAGAGGGTGAGAAATAGCATTTTGCGTTTCCATTTATAAACCTTATCTATTGCACTGATGTACCTTTCTGTTATAGATTCACAACAAAAATTTAAATTAAGGATTTCACTTAGCTCTCCCTACATCAACAATGTGACTTCTATATATTTTTGAAGTACAAACAAAAAAGTCCAAATAATCAATAATTTTTATTAAGCATCTGTCATATGCCACATTATGCAAGGCATAAAACAGTTGTGTTCTCAAGGCATTTACATTGTATTGAAGGAGATAGCACATACAAATATACAAAATAAACCCAATACTCGGGAAAGAGGGCAATTTTATTGCAGGAGTCACCGAAATCAAAACTGGGATCATATAGAAGGTAACTGTCACTCATGTCTTTCTATGTCAACATCCAGCCTGGATCTAATTAGTCTAATCCTAAAACAACAAAAGAATTAACCAATTACACCTATCTGAAATATAGCTAGAATTCTTGCTTTAGATGACCAGAAGGACTAATGAACCTAAAAATCCCAACATGAAGTCATTAGGATTGAAAGAAATTTAAGTCATTTAGCCTAACCCTACTCAATGAATGATCTCCTCAATAAATTTCCCAATGTTGCTAGTGCTCTATATCCTTTTTAGCTCTGCTTCTAGTCCTCAATACGCCCAAACATTTTCTTAGCAAAGGAAAAGATAAACATTTCTGGACCAGTTTTCAAGGTCCACTATAAAGGACCTTGGCATCAACACTAAAGATAACTTTAATGAAAATTGAAAATAATTAGAGGGTTGGCATAAGACAAAGAAGAATTTTTTATCCATAGCAATTCAATGGCTATCTTTATGATCCCTACAGTAGAACATCAGCACCTTGAGATCAGGACCTACTATATTCCACTTTTGTCTTTGTAACCCCACCATCTAGCAGAGATGCTGGATGCTACACAAACTGAATGTATAACAAGTGTACGTTAAATTGAATCTATAGATGTTTGGCTAGGATGGAATCTCTATATCCCCAGACAAAGAAAATTACAAATTCTTGAAACATCAAAAGTATTATCATGAAGCAATTGGCTAGAGAGATTATTCACAACTCAACCAATTAATGACAGATATGAGGTACTCACAAGCACTAGAGATTACTTAGAAGTTAAATAGTAATAGCATCTCTAGCAGCACCACAGTTTTGTGAACTCAGACAAGAAGGGAGCTCAGAAAGATGAGAGAAGAAACTATCATAGCCCATTAATGCATTAAAAATTACCTCATCACTATAATAGTGGAACTCTATTATAGTTTGCTTATGTGTAAGCACGGAGAAACCTTGTACCTAAACAACTAGGACCTTATGATCAAACCAAAGTATCTGATTGAATTTCATCCCAAGGCTTTAGAATTGAAAAGCAGACCCCACCCCCCAAAATTAAGGACCTTTATATGAAAAAATATTTGTAGCAGTAGCAACTCTTTTTGTGGTAACAAAGAACTGAGAATCGGAAGGATGCCCTTCAAATGGGGAATGAATGAACAAGTTATAAGCAAATAACGGAATACTGGTATGCTATTCAAAATGAAGGGGACACCTTCTGAGAAACCCAAGAAGACATCTAATAGTGCTGCATAAAGTAAGAGGGAAAAGGAGTTATTAAGAACTTAAATCAATGTAATTCCAGAGGACCCATAATGAAGCAAACCACCTATTTCCTGACAGAGAAGTAAAGGACTTCAGGGTGAGACTTTTTCTGAACATGACCAACATTTTTTGAACATGGCTAGGTTGACTAAAACATATTTATTAAAAGTATTTTGTTTTGTTTGTTTCAAATAGGAGCAAAAGTGAAAGAGTAGATTTTTGTTCATTGAAAAAGTTAGCTAAAAAAACAAAAAATAAATTATGAAAAAAAAAAACAAATGAAAGCTATAGCTTCAAGATATAATAGAGACAAATAGAATTACAGAACCATAGATGAGAACCAGAAAGGACCTCAGAATGAATGCCTTGAAGAATTTCACCAAGATCCTTAGGGCAAACAAAGAGTTTGAGGATTATCTGAGTCATGGACTTATTGGTCCAGAAATCCAATTTTAAATTGCTAGTCACTTACTGGTGACTCATTCTAACTCTACCATTTCATTTCTAAGGTGAATATATCCAAGTTGTGATAGTATAATAATGATATGCCACAGTTCTTATTAAGCATCATCTCCTATTCTAACAGCAACCAGGAATCAACAATATCAAAATTCAAATTTATTTCTATCAGATTTTAAGGTCTTTGAGGGCAAATATCTTAAAAGTCCTTTTTATCTTTATTTACCAATCAGTTTCAAGTATGACCCTTTGTACATAGTAAGCAGTATATAAAGGAGTAAAAAAGGTCAGCACAAAATTCAACCTAAGTATCCTGGCAGCCCCATTAGAAAGTTTCCGTCATCCTCAGGTGATACACCCAACACACACACACAAAGAATCATCTCCCCAATAACACCTGTGTTATACCAGTCTTCCTCATTCCATGCTATTCCCAATACACATCCAGATGCTAGGGCTACTTCCCTCCATTGGAACTATTTTCTACATATTTTGTATATATCTGTGGATATGGCTACACTGAAAGAAGGCAAGCTCCTTGAAGGTAGGTGCTGTTTCATTTTTATTCTTCCCATTAACTAGTAGAGTGCCTAAAATAGAGGAGATTAGTAAATGTTGTTGATTGACCAAGGCAATCAGTAGATACATGATTAATGGCTCAAGAACCCCATCCTTAGTGCACAGAAATAATGATCAGTAACATTTAACGCATTAAATCACACATATAGGATGACTGAACACCTTTGTGTCCTAATGTTCAAACTATTTGAATGGTTATTACACATTAATGTAGAAAGAAACACATAGAACCAGATCAAGAACTCACCCAGGACCAGAAATAGCAATGCAGGCAGTTGTTTTAACAATAAATAGAGACAGCTGGCCCTAATTTTGGTTTTGGCTTTAAGAACTATGCCAAGAAAAAGGTAACTAGTGCCAGTTCAGTGGACACAAGAGAAACATTATTGGAACTAAATGACCACTTTAAATTGTTTTCCGGTATGTGTTAAATATTTGACTCAATGCAAGGGTTATTAACTTAGTGCAAATTTACTACACTTGCCTATTTGGTGAAATTACCATTTCCTGGACCAACAGAAAACTCCAATTTCCTCCCTTCTCTGAAATTTGAAAAGCATCTACATGAGTTGGGTTCTTGGCATGATTCCCACAGAGAAGAAAGTGGTTTCTTAAGCATGTAATTTTGTGAGTCTATAATCAACATGCCACCATAAGAGTCTTCCTCCAGTACCTCCCTGTAATGTGGAGGTGACTGGGTTCTTGGGGGCTACACTAGCAAAGCACAATTTCTGACACATCCTTCCAAGTTGACAAAGCTTTGAAGTGTGATCTTGATTATACCTGCTGTCCAAGGACCAGTCTAGTTAAGCAATGAACCTAATCACTGGTGATGGCTCGTGAGGTAACAAATTCTTTTTGTTTTGTTTTTGACCCTGGGTATATCACTTCATGCATCTTTCCCTCAGTTTCCTTCCCTATTATATGGGAATAATAATAGCACCTACCTCCCAGATTTATTGGGTTGATCAAATTAAATGATAATAATAAAGTTCGTGGAACAGTAGCTGGCACATACTAAGTACTACACCATTGCTAGCTATTATTAATGTAATTATTTGACCACAGTGAATCATGGAACAAGTACCATCATAACAGCCCAGGATTCTATTTGTTCACCTTTTGTTTTGTTTTGCTTTCAGATTGAAGGTGGTGGATGAAATCACACAATGCTAGGACAAGCTACAAATACAAACATATACACATATATTGTGTGTGTGTGTACTTATAATTTAAATGTTAAATGGATGATCTTTTCCCAAAGGTCAATAAATGAAGAATATAGGGTCTAGGGAACTGCAGATTGATAATATAAAAATCTAAAGTTTTTCTTTTTAAATTTTATGAGTATTCTTGGATAGAAAAAAGTCTGTCTGGGTGTGTATGTACATACATGTGAGGGAGAGGGAGAGGGAAAGAGAGAAGGCAAAGGAGAAAACATTGAGTTGTATAAACTAAGTTGTTCAGATTGTTCAATGAAACTTGTAAAATTAGGTGTGGTCTTACATCTATTCCATCCATTCAATGTCTATTAATAAAAATCACATATCATAAGTACATTCCAACTGCATGAAGGGTTCTACAAAAATCAAGACATGCAAAATCACCATTCAGGGAATTAAATTGGATGTACAGGAGAAGGACATGGTTAATTTCAGTGTTACTTAAAGCTAAACTTGGGCAACTTTATTTGGCATTGGCAGCCTTATGCCCATGCCTAAGCAAACATACGTAAGTCCCTTTGGCTCATCCCACCTTCACCTCACCCCCACCCCCAGGTATCTGGTTACATAGTGTGAAGAATGAATGCCATAAAGACATTCTTATAAAAATGATCTCTAAGGCAGATTCACCTGAAAAAATTAGAGCCCAAAAAGTTTCTAGGATTTTAGAAATGGAAAGGACCTCAGAGAACATCTAGTTAGACCTCTTCATTTTATGGCAATGAAGAGATTTGTTCCTGGTCATACAGGCTGTGAAAGAAAAAGATTATACTCTCTTACACCAAATCTAGAGTCCTTGCTTGTCACCCTACCTCACTATACTACTGATCAAGGACACAGAACAGCATGGAACAGTGGAAAGAGGGCTGAATTTGCATTCAGAGATCTAAAGTTTAAATCTCAGCTCTCACATTTATTACCTTTGTGACCTTGGGGAGAATAGGGTGAAAAAATTTATTAAGCATTACTGGGTATCAGGCACTATTTGCTAAGTACTTTACAAATAAAATCTATTAACTAAAAATATTTGCAAAGTGCCTATGACATACCCACCACTATTTTAGGTACTAAGAAATTAGTCACAGGATAACAGATTTAGAGGGGAAAGGAATCTAAAGAGGCCATCTTCTCTCATTTTACCTAGGATGAAATTGGTCTGACAGAGGATGTGACTTGCCAAGAGTCTCAGAACTAGAAAATGTCATTGGCAGGATTTGAACTCAGGTTTTCCTGACTCTAGGTACAGCACTCTTCCTATCATTCCACTTAAATGCCTATATAAAAAAGAGAAGACATAGAAGAGCTAACTTTATCCACTGGGAGAGTAGGTAACCTGACTACAATGTATGATTTCAGGGATCTTGAATAAAATTTCCTGAACCTTTTGACAGATGTCTCCAATTTATTCAATGAGAACAAAACTGAAGGCAGCTGAGTGACTCAGTGGATTGAGAGGCAGGCCTAGAGACAGGAGGTCCTGGGTTCAAAATCTGACCTCAGACACTAGCTAGCTATGTGATCCTGGACAAGTCACCTCACCTCCATTGCTGAACTCTTACCACTCTTCTGTGTTAGAACCAGCATACAGTATTAATTCTAAGATGGAAGGTAAGAATTTTGTTTGTTTTAAAACAAGGTAAAAACTTTTCATTACATAATTAAAAGATGAAATTAAAATGCAAAATCCCCTGTGAGAAAAACACACTTGGATTTAAACTCAAACTCATGTATAAATTACTTCTGAAGACATTCAATAAGTACAAGTGAAACAAGATGTCATGATGTACCCTGCAGGGTAAGGAAGCACCTTGTAGAAAAGAAAGAGGGAAAAGAAGAGGAAACTAAAAGAGCTTAAAGATAAATTTGGTGTAAGACTTAATATAAGATCAATTGTGAAGATAATGCTTTTATAATCAACTTGGAAAAATAAGGCATATACTTTAAGGATCCCATGATTTCATCAGTGCAAATGATCTAAGTGTAAATTAAAACTTTCTACAACTTGGTCTTTGAGAACTGCTATGAGTGGAAATTTTTATCACTTTACCTTTGGTGCAGCAATTCTACTACTAGGTCTATATCCCAAAGAGATCAGAGATGGGGAAAAGGGCTGACTTGTACAAAAATATTTATAGCAGCTCTTTTTGTGGTGGCAAAGAACTGAAAACTGAAGTGATTTCCATCAATTGGGGGATGGCTAACCAAGTTGTAGTATGTGATTGTATTGGAATATTATTGTGCCATAAAAAATGGTAAACAACACAATCATTAAAAAAAAACACCTGGAATAGCTATAAGAAGTGATGCAAAGTGAAGTGAACAGAAGCAGAACATCATACACAACAAAAGCAATGACGTACAATCATCAACTGTGAATGACTGAACTATTATCAGCAATGCAAAAATCTAGGACAACTCCAAGGGACTCATGATGAAAAAGGCTATCCACTGTTATAGAAGAATGGATGGAGTTTAAATGCAGATTGAAGCACATCTTTTGATACTGATTTATTTCTTTTGTAAGATTTTTTCTTCTATAAATGGCACATGTCTTTTACAACATGACAAACATAGAAATATGCATTGCATGATAGCACATGTATAACCTATATCATATTACCTGCCACCATGGGGAGTAGGGAGGAGTTGGAGTAAGAGAACATGAATTGCAAAATGTAAAAAATTATTTAAAATGTATTTTAAAAAAAACAAATTTTGTCACTTTAGGGCACTGGTATGCTAAGTTCCTGAGAACTTTGCTGGGCTAGCCCTTAGATAAGAGATCTACATTGCAGCATTCCTGTGAAAACATGGGGTAAAGTCACAACTTCTCTCAACTTCAGACAGCATTGGAAGAGTAATGAACTAAATTGAAGCCAAGCTGCAAGATCTTTGATGACAATCTAATAGATAGGGTGCTAGTTGTTTGACTGAAATAATAATAAAGGCTAAAAGAAATTTTTCAATGTTGGATAATGAAAAGAGAGATCAGAGGATATAGTTTCAACCACTAGTTACAAGGACACATTTCCTCATCTGTAAAATGAGAAGGTTGGACTAGAAGGACCTGCAAGGTATCTTTCATTTATCTTTCAGATTTACAGCTGCACTCCCATTGCATTAAATTATGTCAACATGGGCTGGAATTTTCTTCATGAAATGGCCAAGACTTCATCTGGGGCTGGAGGGGCAGAATGTAAATTAACCAGGAGGAAAGAGGGCATTCAGAAAGGATGAATATGAACCAAAGCACTAAAGCAAAAGAGAGCACAGTATGTGAGGAGAATAAGGAAAAGAGCCTGAAGATATGAGATACATGTCTCTTCTAGTTTCAAGATATGTATTTTAACTCCATATATACATTATACAAAAAGATAACTTTGTAATACCATTAGAAGAGTGGCATAGTGAATAGAGTGCACACCTTGATTCCAGAAAAATTCTGGGTTCAAGTCCCATCAATGATACACTCTAGTTGTGTGACTGAGCAAGTTACTAACCTTCTCCATGAGCTAGGCAATGCCAAGGCTAAGCAAATCTTTCCCAGTGTATATAGAACTGAGAACCAGAACCATAAACTAAGAAAACCATTGTGAAGTTGGCACAGTTTAGGTAATTGTTGGTTTTTATTGGTTGGTTGGTTCATTATTCTCTTCTTCTTAATTCTATGCTATACTTGTTCTCATAGTTGATGGTATTTTATTGGTAGTAATTGTCATACATGAAAGTGATTCAGGAATAAGACAATTGTATGTATACTGCTGAAAAATTGAACTAAATCAATTGATTGCTTATTCAAACTATACCACATGTGGCAGTGAATCATAGAGAGCTATAATACCACTGAGGCATCATTAGTCACCTAGTCCAATCCTTATCAGAGGAGGAATCCTCTCTTTACATCACTCACAAATAATGGTTACCAACTCTCTATTTAAATGCACACAGTGGAATTGATCCAACCATTCTGGAGGGCAATTTGGAACTATGTCCAAAGGGCGATAAAAGACTGTCTGCCCTTTGATCCAGCCATAGCACTGCTGGGCTTGTACCCCAAAGAGATAATGGACAAAAAGACTTGTACAAGAATATTCATAGCTGCGCTCTTTGTGGTGGCTAAAAATTGGAAAATGAGGGGATGCCCATCAATTGGGGAATGGCTGAATGAACTGTGGTATCTGTTGGTGATGGAATACTATTGTGCTCAAAGGACTAATGAACTGGAGGAATTCCATGGAGACTGGAACAACCTCCAGGAAGTGATGCAGAGTGAAAGGAGCAGAACCAGGAAAACATTATACACAGAGACTGATACATTGTGGTACAATCGAAGGTGATGGACTTCTCCATTAGTATCAATGCAATTTCCCTGAACAATCTGCAGGGATCTAAAAAAAAATACTACCCACAAGCAGAGGATAAACTGTGGGAGTAAAAACACCGATGAAAAACAACTGCTTGACTACAGGGTTGGAGGAGATAAGACTGAGGAGAGACTCTAAATGAACACTATAATGCAAATTCCAACAACAGGGAAATGGGTTCGAGTCAAGAACACATGTGATAACCAGTGGAATCATGCGTCGGCTATGGGAGAGGGAAAGGTGGGGGGGAGGGGAGGAAAAGAAAACGATCTTTGTTTCCAATGAATAATGTATGAAAACGAACAAATAAAATAATGTTTAAATAAAAAAAACAAAAACAAAAAAAAAGAATTAAACTCTCATTAAGCAGGAGATATGTATCATTGGTCCAATATTATTATCAATACAATGAAAAGATTGTTATATAATAAAAGTTCATAGCAGGAATTAATAATTTTAAAAAGCCTATTTTTTCCATCTAAGTATGAAAAATTTTCTTAATGATCAAAATATTAGTCACTGTTTATATAATGCAATTATATCTGGATTTGTCTCTTAGGACTTGGTTTTTAAGTGCAATCTTTTGATGAATAAATACATTTTATGCAGAAAAAAAAATAAATGCACACAGTGATGAAGAACTCACTTTGAACCTTCTGCAACCCATTATGCTTCAGATATCTTTCATTGTTAGAATATTTTATTTTCCTTTTATATTTAGCCAATATTGTGGTGGTTGTTGTTGGCTGTCATTGTTGAGTCACTGTCAGTCTTTTCAAACTCTCCATGACCACATTTGGGGTTTTCTTGACAAAGTACTGTGTCATTTCCTTCTCCAGCTCATTTTACAGAGGAGGAAACTGAGGCAAACAGGAGTAAGTGACTTGCCCAGGGTCACAGAGCAAATGAGTGAATGAGGCCTGATTAACTTACAAAGATGAGTCTTCCTGACTCTAGGCACTACACTTTATTACATGTGCCACTTAGCTGCCCCAATCAAAATTTGTCCCTGTAATTTCTAAAAATCATCCCTCTTTATTCCCCTTGGCACAGAACAAAACAAATATAATCCTTTTTCCACATGAGGGACCTTCCAACATTTCAAGGTAACTATCAATTCCTTCCTAAGTCTTCTCTTCTCCACAATAAAGGATCCCTTTGATCCCTATACTCCTTTTGCACATGGTATAGTTTCAAGTTCTGTTTTACCACACTCTTGTATGTGAATGCCCTTCCTAAAATGTGGAACCAAGAAGTGTGAAAAACAAATTCCAAATGTCATCAGACCTACATAGAGTACAGTGGGATTATCATCTCCATTGTTCTGGATGCTCCAATTTCATTTATACAATTTATGACTTCCGTTATTTCAGCCATCATGTCATACTAAGTTTGTACTCCATTCAACATGTCAGGTTTTTCCACAGCTTTTTACCTTGTACTTGTGCAGTTGATTTTTTGAGTCCAAGTATAGAAATTTACATTTACTCGATTCACTTTTTTATCTTAGTAGATTCAGCCCATTATTTTAGCATTTTGGAAGAGTTTAAACTCATTCATCCAATGTGAAAAGTATGAATCCAACCATTTGCTGTCTACAGATTTAATCAGCATAAAGTCCATGACTTTATCTAAGTCACTAATAAAAATAAAATCTTTCTTAAAGTTGATATTAATGTTTTAATCAATATTTGAAAAGAGGGGAAAGGTGGGGAATGGAACAACCTGTTCTAAATCCAGCAATCATTGAGTTTGTACATTTCCACCTTGTACATTGTAAATAAGGACATTGTTACAGATTTTTGCTATATGCCTTCTAGAAATTCAGGCATACTGATCAACCAACCTAGAATATTGGCACCTTTCCAGTTACCAAATAATAGAATCTAAGAGCTAAAATGGAGCTAAGCAGCCATCTAGTCCAACCAATATTTGAACAAGAATTTTTTCAACAGTATTCCCCAAGTGGTCATGCATTTTCTCCTTAGAAATCTCCAATAGGGGGGCAGCTGGGTAGCTCAGTGGATTGAGAACCAGGGCTACAGACAGGAGGTCCTAGGTTCAAATCTGATCTCAGACATTTCCCAGCTATGTGACCCTGGGCAAGTCACTTAACCCTCATTGCCTAGCCCTTTACCACTCTTCTGCCTTAGAACCAATACACAGTATTGATTCTAAGATGTAAGCTAAGTGTTTAAAAAAAAAGAAAGAAATCTCCAATGAGGGAGAACGCACTACTTCCTGAAGTAGCCCATTCCACAACAGCATAACTTGAATTCTGAGGAAGTTTTTTTTTTTCCTTATCTGGAATCTATACTATTTAAGTCATTAAACAGTAATTGTATGAAAGGCCCAAGACATGAGAATTCATTTTATATACTTCTTTGTAATGATAGAAATCTTCTACTTAATGAAACAGATTTTGCAATCCAGAATTATC
The DNA here is from genome assembly GCF_027887165.1 of Monodelphis domestica. Lineage (NCBI taxonomy): Eukaryota > Metazoa > Chordata > Mammalia > Didelphimorphia > Didelphidae > Monodelphis > Monodelphis domestica. The sequence continues at coordinate 112,553,211 of NC_077233.1, forward strand.
AAGATATCTTCATATTCTCAAAATACAAAGGTATTAATTGATAATATGGATATCTTCCTATCCACATTTCAGTTATTTATAATATTACATCTATCAAGAACTAACCAAAATCCTTCAGTAAACATATGGTCAAGGAAAAGATCCCTGGAGCTGGAGTTAGAAGATGACAACTTGGAGAGGCAGCACAGCAGAAAGCAAAGAGCACCAATTGAGAAATTATAGGAGATCTGAATTCAAATTCCATCTCTCATATGTACTATAAAACCCTGGGCAAGTTACTCAGCACCTCAGAATCCAGGTCTCCTATATAAAATGGAGATAATATCTTATAATTCATAAGACTGTTAAATGTACATAAAGCACTACATAAAACTTAAAGATGATGATTATGATGAGAGTGATGATCTTAGAATCAATGAGGGTAAAGATGGTTATCCTATTAATTGTTTTTTGTTCAATAGAAGATTCGTTTCTAATAGCTATTATATAAAAAACTATTCTATCTTCCAACAGTCAGTGCTAATCTCAGTTCTAGTAATAAGATTTAAGAAATGGAAGAGACATTCAAAACCAGCCAATCCAAGTTCATCCCAAGGTATAGAAATAAGACCTAGAGAATTTAAGTGGCAGATGGTTAAGTAGCAGTACTGAAAGAGAATATGTCTTCTTACTGACTCCCAGGTCCAATGCTCTTTCATTAAATACTTCCTCATTATAAATATCAGTGTTATTTTGAATCAAAAACTATAGGAAAATCAGTAAACAGGAAGTGCTGATAAAATGTCAAATACATTCGTTTTTATTATAATCTTTTATATGTAGCTTGTAGAAACCTATTATTGGACCAACCTTGGGAAACCATAATTTTACTCACAACCTAGGTTCACTTGCAATTCACAGCCTTGTTACAATAACCCAACCAATTAATACTGATCTGTTTTTCTGGGAAAAGAAGAATAAAAATCAGTAAGAATTGTTCATAATGGAAAGAGATGTCCCCTTCTTTTATTCTACTTGGAAAATATACCTAAGTATAAAGAATCATATAGTAAAAGTGGAACAGATCCTAGAAATCATTCAGTCCAAGTAATGCTCTCATTTTACAGACTTTAAGACCACAAGTGTAGTGATATTAGTTGTCCAAGGTCACAGTTTATTAGTAATTAGTAGGAGGATTAGAAAGAATCTCAATCTTCTGGGTCCCCAGGCTAGCAGTCATGTTGAAAATAGAGAAGTAAAAAATAGCTGTTTTAAAACTAATAACATGAAGAAAATCATTAGATAATCCATGTATCAATAAGTATTTATTAAGTGCCTAATGTATGCCAGGTACTCCACTAAAGATATACATAAAAATGAAGCAATTCTGCCTTTAAGGTGTTTATATTCTATTGGGGAAGACTATATATAATATATATGCATTAGACAAATTGAATGGGGGTGGGATGAGGAGGTATTCAATGCTAGAGTAAATCATCAGAAGACTTCATATTAAGAGGTGGCATTTAAACTAACTTCTAGTGGAAATTTAGAATCCAGAGAGATAAAGATAACCTAAGAGTATTCCTGGGGTGGTGATTAAGTTTTATAAAAGCACAGAAACAAAATATAATAAATGGGGGTGACTATAGTGAACTTTAAGGAAAAATAATTGGATACTGTCACTTTCACTTTCTGAATAAATAAATTCTTGAAATTGTCTTTTAACTTTTTTCCCCCAAACACAAAATGTTCTGCCAGAAAAATAAAGTTGCTTGAAGGAAACCTGAGAACACTCGAAACTATGCTACATATATATCACATTCCATTTAATTTTCAGACTTCATAATCATTTTTACAATTTTTGTTAATAGGATCTTCCAAGAACTAAAGGAATAAAATGAGTGGAAGACCCTCCCCGCTTCACCCCTCATTTCTGTTGGCCTCTACTTTCCTCTCCTCTCGCCCATGATAGTCCCAGGGCTATCACTCATGTTGAAACAAGAATGTCAAGCATTTGCTCCATACATCATACTAATGATGTTTAAGTCACCAAGCCCTTTCACCGCTATCTAAGGTCATCCCCATCAAGTCAGTCTTCGTTGTTTCCTCTTCTTTGCTGTCATTCTCCCTGGTAAAGAACTTCCAACCCTCAAGACTCTAAATAATTAGGGAATCATGAGTCACTCTAGTCTGTGACAGGATAATATGTGCAGGCCTTACTGGGAGAAGAAATGGGCTCTTGGCCAATGTTTCTGGAATCAGGCACTATTAATTGGGCTCTGTGTAGAAGCTCAGTGCACAATGCAGTGTCACCGACAGACAACAAAATCAGAGGGGTATAAACTGCTCCAAATTTGTCACTAGGAAGCAGCAATTTCTTTAATTAGTAAATCTTCAAACTTCTTGTGTCTCCTAGGAGACAGTTATGCAATCAAAATAATCTTAAAAGAGCAAGAAAAGGCAAGACAGGCAATTGCCCCTTTATTCCTTTCCTCTCTGGACCAGGAAAGGAGTATGGCACAACAGATCAAGAACTATCCTTGGAATTAGGAAGATTTTAAACCCACTCCTAACACACACTGTATGATCCTGGTCAAGTCTCTTAACTTCTCAAAGGCTGAAGAGAAGATGCTAACTTTGAATTGATAAAGGAAGTTTCCAAGACAAGTCTAGTCCCTTGTCCTTATCTATCCCGAGCATGCTGTTCTCTCTGTCCTCAGTTGTTATACTTTTAACACTGAAAAATGGCCTCAATATATATTTGCATCATGTAATACTGTACCACCTTCATCCCTTTTCTAGCAACTATCAGCAACCCAAGGAGCTAGTTTCATTGGTGGCATGAACGTGACTTATTAATGTCATTAATTCAGAAATCATCAGAAGCAAATGGTGTGTTTATGTAAACCGGGAACAAAGCATTCCCAGGGAGGAATGTCTTGAACACCTGGGCACTTGATAAACATTTGTTGAGTTGACTTGTTTCAGTCGTGGAATATACTTCCTCATCACCCCCATCTCTTAAAATCCCTACAACTCAAGAGATATCACCTGTAATGAATTTCATGATAGCTACAATCATTAGTGCCCTCACCCTCTAGAAATATCTTTATGCAATGTGGTATTTACTTGTGTTGTAAATGTTGTATCCCTTTTCCTAGTAAAATATAAACTTCTTGACTTCACTTTGTTGAGATGAAATTAATTTTAAGGAGGTTGCAAAAAGGGATGAGATACAGTCATTCCCTTCTAGGAACTTCCAGTTTAACTGAGAAAGCAAAAAAAGAGATAAACAGTTAGATAAGTCAGCATCCCCAGAGTGCCAAATAGATGATAACAGTAATATAAACCACTGGAGAGCCACAAAAGGCAGGAGCACAATAAAAGGCTGGGAGATGAGGAATTTCAAAGGAAAGTTATACTTAGAGAAGAAGAGGGTGGGGGGGTTATGTTACACAATGTCCCTTGCATATAGGGATAGAGATAAGGATTGGGCCTGTGGTTTTATTGAGATTAGGAACTTCCAAATGAGGAAACTCCCTTGGACAATGCAGATTGGCATGTTAACTGCAATTTACAATTATAGAAAGTTGCCTAGAGAATTAACAGATTGAATGCAATCCACTTAAAAAGTGGAAAAGCCAACACCACAAAAAATACATATATAATCGTAACTAAGACAGAATATCATTCCAGTCTGATGCTTCATTAGTCAAACCAGTGTATTAGTTTTCTTCTACCTCAGCTTGCAAAAACTGAACTTTTAATATACCAAGAAATTGGGAAAACTTAGCTATTAGAATACTAAGATAGTCATTGTTGCCAGCTTCCTAGAGAAAACATACAAAAATAAGGACTGATGGAGTCTAAATGCAGATTGAGGCATTCCATTCTTCACTTTATTTCCTCCATGAATTTTTCTCTAGTGCAAGTGATATGTGTCTTCTTTCACAAGATGAACATGCAAACATATTATATGATAACATATGTACACCCTATATTATATTACCTCCCATCTTGAGGAGAAGGAAGAGTGAAAGGAGAGAACATGAATCATAAAATGTCAAAATTGATCATTAAAAATTGTATCAATATTTTTAACAAAATAAAATAAAATCAAGAGAAGCTAGAGCATCAAGCCCTGTCCTTAAGCTGGAGTTCCTTGTTGGTCCTCATCCTGTTAATATGTAGCTAAGTTAAGTACTTTGAAAATAAAGAAAGCAAGAAAGTCTGGTGAAGTCTCTTTGTAGCAGAACAAGAAGGCTCTCTAGGGAGTCTGGTTACCTAGGTGTCTTTCACTTTGTATCTCTGCTTTGAGTTTAGCTGTACTGCACATCCCCCTGGGAAATCCTTGTGCATTTCAGCTGTCTGAAGTTTAAGGACAAAAGTACATCAAAGGGTTAGTAAGCTACATCTCTTTATTACAAGGTCAGTGATAGCTGTATCCTTGATAACACCTCCTGAACCTCTTTCCATTCTCTTGGGAGTGTTTATTTGAGATACCTTGGGACCTTGAGAGTCAGCAGTCTTGGGATGTTGGCATTTTTAATAGGCTAGTTGCTTATAAAAGAGAGAATAGCAAAAAGGGGATGAAGATAAAAACTTCCTATAAATATAGTCCTCTGCTCTATCACACTCTGATATCCCTACTATAAAACTACATTAAATACAATTAAATTATTATCATGTATTGTTTATTGAATTTAAAACTGAAGGTCATCTAATTCAATCAGCCTTCTTTTACAAATGGAGATTCTGATTTCTGTATCACTTCATTATTTAATCACTGTGTGACACTGGGGCAATTACTTCATCTCTATGGGCCCCAGTTTTCCCATATGAATTATTCTACAGTGACAAAATATGATCTGTAAGGTTCCTTTTAGTTATGAAGATTTATGATTTTTAGGAGAGGAAATTATTTACCCAAGATCACATATTTCCTGAATTCCGGAGTGAAAAATAGGAACAAGACCTCTAAGACTCATGTGATTCCTTTCAAAATATAATTTTCTTGTTGGAGGAGATGTGGGAAAATTTGGACACCAAAACACTAAAGGTGGATTTGTGATCTGATCCAACTATTCTGAAGAGTAACTTGGAACTATGCCCAAAGTATTCTAAAACTGTGCATATCCTTTGTCCTGACTACTACTAAATCTGTAAGCCAAAGACATAAAAAGTAGGAGTTCCTATTTATATAAAAATATTTATTATAGCTCTTTTTGTGTTAGCAATGAATTAGAAATTAAGGGGTTGTCAGTCAGTTGGGGAATGATTAAACAAGTTGTGTTATATGATTCTGATGTAATACTATTGTGCCATAAGAAATGATCAGTAGGATGATTTTGGAAAAATCTGGAAAGACTTGCACAAACTGATGGAAAGTGAAATGAACAGAACCAGAGGAACATTGTATACAATAACAGCAATATTTTTTGATGAACTGTAAAGACCTAGTTATCCTTAGCAATACAGTGATCCAAAACAATCCCAGAGACTTATGATGAAAAATGTAATCTGCATTCTGAAAAAATACTGATGGAATCTGAATACAAACTGAAACATATTTAACTTTATTTCTTTTCCTCTTGTTTTTTATTTGGAATGTCTTCCACAAAATAACTAATATGGAAAAATGTTTTACATGATTGACCATGCAAAATCTATATCAGATTACCACTTCAAAGAAAGAGGAAAGAGTGATGGATAGAAGGTAGTAAGGAAGAAGAGAATTTGGAACTCAAAAAATGTTAAATGCATGTTAAAATTTTTTTACATATAATTGAGGGTAAATAAAATATTTTTAAATATCATTTTCTTAAGTTTATCTGAGAGGCTCATGCAACTCTAATTTCCTGTTGCTCTGTGTTTTGTATAGGTTCACTGATAGAGAAGCAGAGACAGCAGGAAGAAGGGAAGGAAAGGAATCAGTTTGACCTCTAAAAATTGATGAGACTACGACTTGCAGAGCTTTATCTCTGCATGATGAGCTAGTGGGAGTTCTCCTTCCATAAACATTGAAGCTATAAAATGGCATCAGATTTCAGCTCCTTCTTTTTACATAGCAAACTCATCACAATGACAGGAATCCATACCTAAGCCTGGCTTAGGTATGGCTGTAATAGTAAACGACTAAAAACAGGCAGGTGATAGTATGCCCAACCAATAATAGCTGCCCTCCCATCTAAGAAACTGCAGCACTAGCCATTAATTAGCTTCAGATATTACACCCAGGACCTTCTGCTAAAAATTGAATAAGTCCCATTAAATTGAAAAGCTTCAAAGCCAGGAATGGAAGCCTACTTTTCTATACCTCTATACCTACTTCTCTATACCTGAGAATTTCATTCTGTCCCATCATATGACTCATTGTAAAGACCAAAATCTCAGATCTAGAATCCAGAGTGTAATATCTCCCTCCAACTACAGAGCCAAGATTTTTCCCTCTAAACCCCATCTACACCCCATGCTCCATCACTATCCTAGAGAGGGGTAGAGAGTAGAGTGTCAGATTCAATTATCCTGGTGATTATTGAGATTTTATATTTGAACTGATTTTTTAGTCTAAGAAATAGAAACTTGTTCTTGATTCCATTAAGATGAAGACAAAAGAAGAGGCATAGAAACTGACCACCATTTTAAAATAATTCAATGAAGTTGGTTAAAGAGAAAAAGAAAAAAAGAATCCCAGAAACCTGGTACCTCTTAAAAACAGTACTTTAGGAGCTTAGAGTCACATAACTCAGTTTTTACTAGAAGTAGAAATGTACCAGTTAAGAGTTCAAAAGCTTAATAATGATAATAAGTTCATCTTTATATATTGCATTCCATTTGCAAAGGCATTTTCTTCATAGCAATCCTATGTGGTAAACAGTGTAAGTTTCATTACCCCCTCCATTTTATAATTGGGCAAATTAGGACTTATAATGGGTAAGTTATTTGTCCCTGGCCTCACAGCTAATAAGTGGGAGGACTGAAGCTTAAAGGTAGGTCTTCTAACTCCCATTCTGGTATTCTTTATGTGGAATAATCTCCCATGAAGTGGAGATTATTAGATCATAAATTCCTTGAGGATAGGGCCTCTTGTTTCCCCAGCATTTAGTGCAGTACCTGGAACAGAGTAGGCACTTAATAAATGTGTATTGATTGTCAACTGGATGATCCAAAGCTTGGTTGAAGAATTCAAAGTTTTAGTTATTCAAATACTCTCATTAGTTAACTTATCCATGGATTACCATTTTTCAAAGATGAATACACTAAAAATCACTTTAAAATGAAATTCAATTAGGCATACATGTGTTACTTTTTGGGGGGCACAATGTCTTATCTGCATCATAATCCAGCATTACTAGCTGATCCCCAATCTTATCTGTCTTCTCTCACTGCTGTACTTTTCCTTATAACATCCCCCAGGTAGGACATATTTTTCTCCCTGTCCAAGATCTCTGCCTAATAATACTCTTCTCTTTCAAGACTTACCTCAGGTAGTACCTCCTCCTTGAAGTATTCCATGATTTCCTCAGCTAAATTTATCTCTTCTTCCTTAGGTCTTCTGGGTCATGCAGTTTGATATTTTCTATGGACTGAATAATTCTGTAATTTGTTCTGTGGTTATTTCATAATATAGCCCCCATGCACAGCTCCTTGAAGGCAAGGACTACCATTTTCATCTTCTCCAGAACCTCTAGAACTTCATTAAAGTTTCCACTATAATAATTGAACCCCTAAGAATTCTAGCTCCTCTGTCCCAAAAAAAAAATGTAAAATGTTTTCACAGATTTGATAGAGTTTCAGACTTTGGTCAAAAGGACCCAACTTTGAATCTCAGAAGTACCATTTGTTAGGCATGAAATAGTCTGCACATTTGGAAACTGAGGGAATTAATAATTATACTACCTACCGTAAAGGGTTGATGTGTAAATCAAATCAAATAATGTACATAAAGTGTATTTTTCTCATCCAAATATCACCTACATGTGTTATTTGTGGTGGTGCTTGTGATTTTTTAATCATCACATCACCCCCCTTAGGTTAGTACCTGGCACACGGTCAGGGATTAACAAATGTTTGTTGACTGGCTGAGGAGAGTTCAGTTGGAAGATTTATGTACCTCAAGATCCAAATGGATGAAATAATTTGCTTTATTTAAGAGTAGAGCAAAACTAAAACCCAAGTCCCTCAATTCTCCATTCTGATCAAATTATAGTAGAAGTAAAAGAGAACAATTCTCTTTTTGTTTACAAACAACCATAAGGGCATTTTTGGGTGCCAGGTGTCACCTCAGCAAACACCATCTGCTGGCCTTATGTTGGTACTTTGCTTCCCTGTAGAGGAAATTCCATTTACCTGGACATTTAGTTCATTAATCGAAAAATCAATGGAAAAAAAAGAGGGAGGAAAATGGGTGGAAGAATAATAAATACTCCTCAAAATGCCAGTTAAGTTTAGCAAATACAGTTAAGCTGTTTAAAAAAAAAAAGAAAATGGTCACTTTCAGTTTTGTATGTGAAGTCTAAGGTTAAATTGGGAATATATTTTCATGATTAAATATTGAGGCGTATTTTTTAAATATGACTAAACAATAAATAGCCATTTTCATCATTTTTATTAAGAAGAATGCAACTGTCAACTAACAGCACTGGCTTGGACTTAGAAGAGGTAGGTTCAAGTCTTGGCTCTGACATTTATTACTGGGGTGACTAATGTTATTTTAACTTATTTACCTCCCAAGTCCTCAATTTCCTCAAGTATAAAATAGGAACAACAATGCCAGCACCATTTTCCTTCTAGATTTATGAGAAAAGTACTTTGTAAATTCTAAAGTGTGTGAAATATGATGAAATTTTGAATACTGTGTATTTTTTAAAAACAGACATCAGATAGTCAGAAAAATTGACTGGATTCAGGGTCTCCCTGTGTGACTTCAATGTCTCTGAGCTTCAGTTTCCTCATCTTTCAAATGGGGATGAATGATACTTGCAAAGTCTATCTCACTAGACTATTATAAGAATCAGTTGAAAATAATGTACGTAAAGGTGCCTTCTAGATCATTAAAGGGCTATGCATTCAATCAGCAGAAATAAAAGCAAAGCTGTTTTTAAATAGATGTTTAGACATGCCAGCCAAGTATATCAATCAGCTCTCTATTTATTACAACATGCTACCTCTTACCAGTAACTATGATGCAGAATACTTATGATAATTATATACAAATGTAAAAAAACCAACTGTTATGTTATATCTATGATAGAGAAGGGCAAAAGTTATTACCAATTTGGTAGAGGGAAGTATGCAGACAAGTCTTCTTGAAGGAAGCATAACTTCTACACTGGCCTTAATACGTTGTTTTTTTTTTGTTTTGTTTGTTTTAAAGAAAAAAACAACCTTACCTTCTGTCTTGGAATCAAAGGCAGAAGATCATTAAGGGCTAGGCAATGGGTATTAAATTATCTGCCCAAGGTCTCACAGCTAGGAGGTGTCCAAGGTCACATTTGAACCTAGGATCTCCAATCTCTAGGTCTGGTTCTCTTTCCATTGAGCCACTTATCTGTTCCTCCTTAATTTTACCTACAAAAATGTTGTTGGTGATAGACTTGGAGCACACACACTGTGATCTGCACCCCTTTTCAATAATCCCTAAGGAAAGTCAAGCCCAAAAAAGGCTAAAGAACTTAAATGTGGAACAGCTACACTGGATTTTCATGACACTCCATGTGTCAGCTCCAGACATTTTCTAGGGTTATTCCTGATGTCTGGAATGCTCTTCTTCCTCCACTCCAACCACTAGCCTGTCTGGTTTCTCTGAAACTCAACAAAAGTCCCATCTTCTACAGAAATTCACTATCCCTCTTTGATTCCAGTTCTTTCCCTCTTTTTATTATTTCATATTTATCCTTGCTTTGCATATATTTGTTTTCATTTTTTCTCCTCTATCAGACTGTAAGCACCTTAAGGGTAAGGACTGGGTTTTTTTTTTGCTTCTTTTTATATTTTTCAGGGCTTGGCACAGTGCCTGGTACATAATATGTGCTTAATAAATGGTTATTGGTTGATTGAGCTTTATATTCTACTTCTGAAGAGAAACAAACAAGCACAGTACTGTAACAACATAAATTAATATTAAAAATTAGCCAAAAGCAGATCTTTCACACATTTTACATCCTAGTCAAATTGGACTGTTAGTCATTTTCCTAGGTCATTTTATCCTCTGTCACCTTCATGCAATGGTGAGATCAATAGTGTCAAACTCAAACAGAATTTAGCTTCCTATCTAGCTGAAAATTGGTTTAGAAAACCATAAATTAAGATTATCTGAGTTGCACTGCATTTTATTTTGTTAAACATTTCCCAATTACATTTTAATCTCATTGGACCTGGAGTCTTGACACCTCTTATCCTTTGTGTTTTGTGTGTGCCACTGCCTCATCTCAGCAATTTTCAATTCAACTCTAGCATTATATATGGGGCTATGTCAAAGATGAGAATGCTGAGTATATGACTTTGAGGAATATACAGTCTAGTTAGATGAGAGAGTAGGAGTGATGAGGATGGTACCATTTCTATTTTGCCTTCTCCAATAGCCTGTGGCTAAAAGTGCTCTTTCAGAACTATTCTTTTCCCAGGAGACTTGTCTATATTACTCCTTTATCCCTATCACAGTATATACTTTGCATCATACTTAAGTACATCTTATACTTGGTACATCTTTTGGTAGGTAGAAAACTCCTTGAGGGAAAGGATTCTTTGGGGTCTTTTTTATCCACAAATAGGGCAGATTGTGTAAACAGATCCTTAGGGCTCAAAACTAGATGCAAGCTCTGAAGGCAGGTCAAAATCGGTAGCCTGTGAAGACATTAAACCTCATTGTTAAGTGTCTTCAGATTCCTTTCCCAACCCAACTGCCACATACAACAAACACACATCCCCTTTATTCTCCTCTTCCTCCTCCATATTTTACCTCATTTCCTTTCATATCCAGCCATGCATCTAAAAAATATTCATGCACTGCCAATTCCATCAATATGTTGCAAAGGTGAAAGAAAGAGCTCCCAGCATGTTCATCCTTAGAGGCTCACACACGTACACACAGGCCCTCAGGGCTTCCATGATCTGTTCCCAGAATTTGAGCTCCCCTTCTAAAGCATATCACTGGCATGAGTCATAAATTAGGGAGGGCTCCGGCAATACCAGAGAGAGTTCTATTAGCTTCAGAAGACATGATCAAAAAGCAGGGTGGGAAATAAAGTCCAGAGAAGAACTGAAAAGCTTCACTGCTCAATTTGATCAGGCTTAAAATCATTAGGACAAACAGATTTTTGAAACAGATCTTGTGCCTTGCCCTAGGGGAACCTGAGGGTGCAAAGGACAATAATTTCTGGGCCTGCTTCCTCATAAAGGTACATACTGACTCCCTCAGTGAATTATACTCACCCATACACTGTATGATGCGGCTTGATACAGGAAGATAAGGGGGAGAAATTGTGGTATTGAAAGAACACTGGGGGATGAAGAAACCTAGGTTCTACTCTTGGCTTGACCACTAACTAGCTTTGTGACCTTGAGTAATTTTTTGGTATCCTCAGTTTCCCCAAATGTAAAAAGATCAACATAATGAATTAGTTGATCTCTAAGAGTCCTTCCAGAAATGATAAAAGCATTGTATCTATTCTCTTTTATACCCACATATGCAAAATCAAAATTATCCAAATATGATGTGAACTATAGCTACAGCTTGAGGAAGATATACCCTGGGCTAATGAGAAGTGAAAGACTTAAAAACACTTTGAAGCAATGTGGAAAGACTCTGACAAAAGATCATAATTATAGCAAGTCCAGATGTACACTAGAAAGCTTGTAAGAACACAGCTAGAAGGGGCATCCAAAGTTATCAGTGCCAACCCCTTCATTTTACAGATGTAATACTGAGAATCATAAAAGGTCTAAGTCACTTCTAATCTTGACTGGCAACTGGCAGAAGTGAATGATTACTTGAGGATTTATGAAACACTTTCTTCAAAACAACCCGGGAGGGTAAAGAGTGTAAATATTGTTGTCCCTATTTTACAGATGAAGAGAAATGACTTGCCCACAATGACTTAAAAGATCATCAAATTTAGAGCTGAAATCTTTGAGAATTTGCTATGCTACCCCTTCATTTGAGATACTGAGATTGAAATCAGAAAGCTTTTCTCTTTCCAAATCCAAGACTTTTGCCATTCTAACACTAGAAAGGTAAGCCAAAGAAAACCTGATTTTTTAAAAGCATGTATATTTTAAAAGCAAAAGCTAAAAGTAAAGTGGATAGAGTACTTAGCTACTAAAGAAGACAAAAGTCCAAATCTGGTTACAGACACTAAGTATATGACCCTAGGCAAGTCACTTACCAACTCTTTTTGCCATAGTTTCTTCAACTGCAAATTGAAGATGGTAATGACACCTGCCCCATACAAGACTGTTGTGAGGATCAAATGAGATAAAGTTCACAGAGCATAGAGAAGGCACTAGAAAATGGTTATTTCCTTCATTTTTTCCTTTATATGAGAGACAGAAAGAGAGAGAAACAGAGAAACAGGCAAAAAAATATACTCTATATTATTTAACTTAGGGTCTATCCAAACTGTGTATAATTGCAAGATTATGTTATATATGAGGTCTTTATTATACTTTCAATTTATGGATGCCCAAGGTCAGGTTGAAAGCTTTAGAGCCAAAAGGAACCTAAAACATAATAGCTTCCAAGCCCATTTTTTTAACAAATAAGAAAGTAAGAGAGAAAAGACTTGAAACTGGCCTCCTGAGTCCCAGTCTAGAACTTTTCCTTTCTTTCTTTATGTTTTTTTCTCTGTTATGAACTTAAACATGAAAATTCCAATGCCAATACACTTTCTAATGCACTTTGGATGTCAGGAATAAACATCTAGATCTTAATAATAGGTGAAAGAGAATTTATGCATTGTCTGTTCCTCATATACAAGCTTAAAATAATTTTAGACTTGATTAGAACTGAACCAAAGATGCAAATAATTTAAGCGATTAATTTAGGGCAATACCTCAGAGAATTTGATTCTCCAGGGACTTACTGAATAATTGATGACTGCTGGAGCTCATGCTCTCTCTCTTCCAAGAAAGAAGCAGTTACTAATTTGTTGACTCTATCTTAGAGAATGGGAAAACTCATAACAGCCAAACATACACAACAGAATTGGCAAGAATGTACTTCAAAAGGTTCAGGAGGCAAAGAAGTAGGTTCTGTGAACTAAATTTCCACAAGTGAAGTCAATCTGGTAGATGGAAAGCTCTTGGCAATGAATTCTGAACGCTCCAAGAAAAACAATTCTGATAAAACAGAACAAGAGCACTGTCAAAAGAGATTGATGGTTGTTTGAAATAAGCACAGAAGATGGGAAAAAAAGGAATGACGAATAGATATAAAAGCTTCTAATAATCCTGAAAAAATACTGAAAACATAATAAATATTAAATTTAGTTAGCTCATGAGAAAAGTCAAGAATAACAAAGAAGTGTGGAGTATATGTTTTGCCATGTGGTTTTTTCTTCTTTTTTTGTTGATTATTTGGGGTATATTTAGAAAAAGAAAAGGACCTAAGAAAGGATAGGGCCACTGTTAAAGGTAGATTGAACAATGATAAATGATGAAGATGGGACAATATTTTTGAGCTTGTTATTTTGCTTTGGTTTTAACTGCCAAGGAAAATTACTTTTGGACTTGGGAATAACAAAACAAAAATGACTAATAGAGAATTAAAACCCAAAGTAAGTAAGGAAAAATTAAGAATCCCTGATTTTCCTGGATGAGCTAAAGGAATGCATTTCAGATTATCTATATCTGGGATCCTAAAAACTAATATATATGGTTGCTAAGCCATGCATGGTCAATTATATTTGAAGGGTCATAAGCGATTTCCTGCCAAGAGGGATGCTCAACTCCTACCTACTCTAAAGAAACCATGAACTTCACAACAAATTTTTAAAAGACCAAGAAATTCCATGAGAAAAATACAGTAAAAGTCTTCCATTCCAAAGTCAGTGAGGGACAATGCCAGCAAAGCTAGAGATAGTACAAGGTAGATTTCAATTGGCACCAAAGATGTCCAAGGAATAATTGGAAAGGCTATGGGACCCAAGGCAGAAAGAGAGTGGACTCCCCTGAGAAATCCTGAGAGTGGACAGAAAGCCCCAGGGTGGGGACCTAGGAAGCTCTGGAAAGCTGCACTAGGTGGAAATCAGCCTAAAACTTCAGTACTTAGATTGGACCAGCCCAAGTCAGGAACTGAGTTCCCTAACATTCTATCTTTTAAGATGCCAGTGAAAATCCTTAAGATCCAGTGCTCTGAATCTCAAAGATCCAGGAGGTGGAGGTGGGGGCAAATCCCAGACAATGGAGATTACCATTAAAAACTCAGGGGATCTAGAGAAAGAATAAACACAACCACCCTAACCAAAAATTCAGCAGGGAAAGGGAGAAGACCCAGGCCCTGAAACAAAATCATAATTCAAGAAATTTATCTGGAGAAATGAGTAAACCAAAAAAAATCTGAGCCAACACTTTAAAATGTTACAAATCAAACCCCACAATTGGATATCCAAAGGAAATCTGAATTTTCCAAAAGAAATGTATGAATACTTAAAAGAAAGTAAGCAAAAGATAAAAAATTTGAAATAAAACTCTTCAAGAAAGAATCAGAAGGGGGGCAACTGAGTGGCTTTCAGTGGATTGAGAACCAGTGGATTGAGGTCCTAGGGTCAAATCTGGCCTCAAACACTTCCCAGCTGTGTGACCCTGGGCAAGTCACTTGACCTCCATTGCCTAGCCCTTACCACTCTTCTGCCTTGGAGCCAATACATAGTATTGACTCCAAGATGGAAAGTAAGGGTTTAAATAAAAAATAAAAAGAATCAGAAGGAGAATTAGGAGTTTAAAAGAGAAAGGAGAAAACCTTAGCCAAAAAGTGTGATCCCTTAAAAGTAGAACATACCAAATAGAAATCAATTCAATGAGATAGCAAGAAATATTACAACAAAAGAAAAATTTAATAAAACAATGGAAGCTGATATCAAAAACTGACCTGGGAAACAGATAAAGAAGAAATTAGTAGATATGTGGAGAAAAATAAATATGGACAAGAAGGAATACATCTTCTTTTCAGCAGCACATGGTACATTCTGATTCTTTCTTGAAGAGTTTTATTTCAATTTTTTATCTTTTGCTTACTTTCTTTTAAGTATTCACACATTTCTTGTGGAAAATTCATATTTCCTTTGGATATCCAATTGTTGTGGGGTCTGATTTGTAACATTTTAAAGAGACATCAGAAGATCCATCATCTCATCCCCTTGTAGATCCATAGGTATTGTACATTACAACTAAATTATGATTTTTTGATATATTGAGCAATTTTGTTATCTTTAAATTATTTCTTGTTATAGAGGCTCTCTGGAAGAAGTAGGGGGAGGAAAATTGGGTAACATCTTAGTGATATAAAGATATAAATAAACATTCTAAAACAATCATTGACCTCTCTAAATATCACCATGCATAAAAGCCATTTTTCAAGAAGTCATAAATCATGTAAACTTAATAGAACAAGGGGCCAAAAACAGGAAGAATCCACCTATTTCTTTTCTATTTTTAGCCACCACCATCAACGAAAAACATTTAAACAAATGCTTTAAAAGATTGCATATAAGACCACAAACTCCACAAAGTTTCCAAATCAAATCTACAATGGGTCATGCCTAAAGTAGAATACCTAGGATTTATCTTGGAAAAGGGGATGAGAAAGATTTCCAAGAAAAGAGTAGAGGACATATAAAAGCTCAGTGTACCAAAGACTAAGAAACATAACTGAGAGCCTTTTTAGGAGTGACAGGTTTCTGTAGACAATGGATTCCAGGCTATAGCCAAATAACAAAATGCCTTACGGACTTAACCAAAAACACAGTCACAGAACCTTTGTAACTAATGAAAGAGCACCTCCAAGCCTTGGCACAGCTCAAAGAAGCAATCATAACAGCTCCAGCCTTAGGTATTCCAGACTACAACAAAGAATTCCATCTCTTTCTACATGAAGCAAGAGGCATAGCTTCTGGAGTGTTAGTCCAAACTTTAGGACCCATTTTAGACCAATGGCATATTATAGTACACAGCTGGATATAATTGAGAAAGGAATGATTCCCTGTTTGAGAGCAATCTCAGCCATAGCAACCATGATTCAAAAGTCATCTGATTTGGTATTAGGATCAAAACTTAATATCTATTCTGCACACCAACTAGAATCCATATTAAAGAAATGTCATTTACAAGCTTCCACACAGCAAAGACTTTCTCAATATGAAATTGTGTTACTAAGCAATGAAAACATCACTTTAAAGCGTTGTCAACCACTGAATCCGACATCCTTGATTCCAGATCTTCCGTTGGAAGGGGAACCCATACATAATTTCCAAGAAACAATATCATTAGTAGAAAAACCAAGAAATTATTTAAAAGACACTCCCCTAGAACAACCCAACATTTGAAATGTATGCCAATGGTTCCAGCATAATAGTTAACAGAGAAAGGGTATACTGGAGTGGCAGCAGAAACACAGAGACATTATGGCATGCGTCCTTACCAAAGCACGTGAGCGCTCAAGGGGCAGAGCTTGTTGCTTTGCAAATCGGTAAAGATAAATGGGTCAATATTTATACAGATTCCCAGTACACATTTTCAGTAATTCATGCCACAGCAGAAATTTGGAAACAGAGGATTTTTGACAAGTGCAGGCAAAGAAATCGCATATGCCAAAGTAATAATGTAACTTCTTGAGGCTGTACAACTTCCCAAGGAAGTGGCAATAATCCACTGTAGATCACACACAAGGGCTAATGATCATGTGTCCTTAGGAAGCCATAGAGCTGACATTACAGCAAAATTTGGAGCTAGAGAAGGACCTTTACATGTATTGAATTTCTCAATAGTTGAACAGGACAATCTAACTAATGCCTATAATGAATAGGAAATTTAATCATGGGTTTTAGAGGTATCAGGAAAAAGGGGCAAGGGAATGTCCCTAAACAAGGTTGGAGTCTTCCTCAGCTTTGGAGCTAAGGCCAAGCCTCACAGGCTGGTGGAGGGTTTCTCCCACTCCCGTCCTCTACACTAGTTTTCTCAATTTCAGAATCGTAGCAGTAGACAGAAAGCAACAAGAAAGTCTAACCTTCAAAGCTGGTTGGGCCTGTGTCTTCGGGCTGAACCAAGAAGAGGCACTCCGAATCCAGCCTGGGAAGCCAACACTCCTCCCATCTCCAACACCAGGAAGAAAGTAAAGCCCAGCAGGAAGGAAATGCTAGTCACAAGATTCAACTGCCACTCCCAGTTGCCCCTTCCCCTACCAACTGTCAATTTCTTCTCTCTTGATATTCCCACTGTTGCTTGTTCCAAAACAGTTGCAGAAAGTTCAGAACTTATTTCTAGTTTCCTTTCCACATACAGACACCCTCTCCTTCTGGTTTGTTTTACTTGGACACTTTTTTTCTTGATTTTGTAGTTGTTATTTACTTTAATGTAAATTAAAGTATTTCTTCTCTTTTTATGTCTTCATATATTTCCCTTCTTTTCTTTACATTTCCAATATTTATCATTTCAATAACATAATAAAATCTATTGACATTCAAATACCACATTCTAGTCAGCCATTTCGCCCATTCATTGCATTTGTTATTTCCAGTTATTTTGGAATAATAAACAAAATTACCATGAATATTTACATACATACACAGCTTTTTACCCACTCAATAATACCTAGTGTCTACCCCCATAATGGGATCTCTAGCTTTACAGATCTTAGTATATAATTCCATCTCATTTTCTAAAAAAAGTTCACAGCTGCTCTAGCAATATAATATTAAGTCTGTTTTTCCATGTTCCTATCAGCATTTAATTTGATCACTTTAGCCCTACTGGTTCTCAGTTAACATATATTAGCCGAACTATATTTTGCTAGACTGGTCCTTGGGCAGTGGACACAATCTGCTGCCAGGACCGTACTCTTTCCAAAACAAGTCTTTCCAGCTTGGCCAAACATAGTACAGCTTTTGTTCCTGTGCCACAGCCCTTTAGAAATGCAGGATTGTCTCTACAGTATGATGAATATTAAGGTGAGACTTTTACAGAATAGTTATATTCTCTAAATCATTGCTGTCCCACCAGAAACTGTTTGGATTATAGGTATACTCAGGCTAAGATCAACTACTAACCTCATGCTGATGTGTATGGGCTCTCAAGTTATCTATCTAATTTATCTTATCTAAGGTTCTATTCATCTTTTTTTAACTTTTTTTCTCATTTATTTTTTGGTTAAACTAGTTCTGAGAAGGAAAAATTAAAGTCCATTGCTATTATTATTATTTTTTACCTAGTTCCATCTGTATCTCATTTAATTTTTCCTTTAAATATTTGGGTGCTATAACATGATATATATATACATATATATATATACACATATACATATATATATGTCCTATATTTATAATGCTTCATTATCCATAATAATACCCCCCAACATAATATACTCACCCTGTTTATCCCTTCCAATTATATCCATTTTAGCCCCTACTCTGTCAGAGCTCATGACTGCTGTCCCTGCCTTCTCTGGATCAGTTGAGGTATAGTATATTCTGGTCTGGCTCCTCTCCTTCATTCTATATTTATCTCTTGTTTTCAGTGTATTTCTTATAAACACCTCATTATATTGTCAGGGCCTGGTTTTTGAGAATCCACCAATAACCTCCTAAAAAGAAACCCAAATGGAAAAGCCACCCCATCATCAAAGGGGGAAAAAAACCAGAAATTCCAAAGTATAGGGTGGAAAAAAAGCAAGTATCCAGAAAGAAAATCAAATATAAGGAACTAATGTCATATTACATAAGATATGGCAACTTCTACTAAAATTTTAAAAATACAGAGGAGATCTTGGAATACAATATTTTGATAGAAAAAATATAGGATTAAACCCAAATTATTCTATCATTCAAAGCTGTGTATAATTCTAGTAGGAGGTAGAGGATGGACCTTTATTGAAATAGAGGACAGCATTCTGGAAGAAAAGACCAGAGTTGAGTAGGAATTCTGAAAAATAAAAGTCTAGAGAAACCAAATAAATCTATTTGAGCAACTGAAAGCAGCTGAATGATAATGTAGTGGTAACATTCTAATAGAGTTAAGAAACAAGTGTCCCTTGAAGACCTTCAAAGTCTTTAAAGGATATTGAGGAAGTTAAATAAGAAAAGCACAAGTCCTAGTGGTTACTTAGTTCAATTCTGAGGCTTTTAAGAGAGGAAAGAGAAGAAATGGTAAAAGGAAGATTACACTAGTATATAAAGGGGGAAGAATTTATTCAATTTTCTATTTCTCATAATTGCAGTGCATGAAAAGATGATACAAATTAGAAAGATATATTGGAGAGGGTAGGCATCACATGGACTTTAGTTCTCTGAAATGGACAAAGGATGTCAATATACACATACCATGCATTTGTGCATGCACAAAAACATATATAAAATTGGTATATAAATACAAGTTCAGCAGGACAATTTTGAAACACTCAAGAGACAGGAGAGATTCAGGAGGGAGCATAATACGGTGTAGGGAGTTGTCCCAAAGAAAATAAACTTCCTTATTTTGAAGGAAGGACTTAAAGGCAGGTGGGAGGGTTATAAAAAAGAATTAAATAGTAAGGGACGCTTAGATTGCCTCTTAGATAATTGTAGAATGATTGAACAAATGGTGGCCCATAAATGTAAGGGGACATTATAGTTGCCTCCGTAAGAAATAATAAAAAAGATAATTTCAGATAATCCTGGGTAATGTGAACTAATGGTAGGGTGAGCAGTTCCAGGAAAACAATTCATAGGAGGACAATAACATTGTAAACAAAGCAACTTTGAAAAACTAAAGAACTCTGATTAAGGCAAGGAACAACTACATCACTGGTGTACCAGTATGTTACTCATCTCCTTACAGTGTAGATAGCTACAAAGCAGCAAAACATTCATTCTAAAATATAATCAGTGAATGAATTCATTTTGCTTCACTATAGTGATACCCTTCTATAGTGAGGGCACTCTATAAAGCAGAAGGTCCTTTGTGATATTTTTTTAAATACACAGCCAGTTCAAAAGAAACCACAGGCAAGTAGGACAACTTTAAAACTTATGGGTTAAGTTTACTGCACACTTCAAAAAATAAAAACAAACAAACAAAAACAAGCAAATGTGAAATGGGGACCCAAGGATTCATAGAGAACATAAAAAGAGGACATGTTCTATCATATAATTGGAAAATGTTCTCATTTTTGGTACTTAAGATCGGAATAAAAATAAAATTTAAGTTTTTAAAAAAGAAAAATTCAGAAGAATGGGAGAGGTACCACCTCTCCTTCAGAAAGGCAGGGATAGCTAACAGCAAGTACAAACTAACAGCAGGGAATTTAACTGATTTCTGGGGGGGGGGGGGGATCTATAACATATTATGTTAAAGGTATGGCTAGCAAACATATAGAAGAAAAAAAAAGGAAGTGAAGCCTGCATGTCTTCATCCAAAAGCAGGTAAAAAGAGACTAACCTAATTCTCTTTTATGACAGAATTACTAAACTGGGAGATCTATGAAGTGCCATATACACGGTTTTCCAAGATTTTTCTAAAACATTTGACAAAGTCTTTTCCTTCTCTTTTCATGGGTAAGATAGCTAAATGAGGGTCATATACAAAACAGAAAGGGAGACTGGAAACTGGTTGAAAGGCTAGATCCAAAGAGTAGTCATTAAAGTCCTTCACCTTCATAGAAGGAGATCTCAAATGAGGTGTCCCAGAAATCTCTGCTTGGCCTTGACCATTTAATATTTTTAACATGACTTGGATAAAAGCAGATATACTGTAGTAAGCCTATCAGATTTGTGAGTGACAAAGTAGGTAGCATTAGCTCAAATTCCTCCTCACTAGAAGTCTCTCCAAGCAAAAGTCAAAATACTGTTGTAGAGGAGATTCCTGTTCAGGAATAGATTGAACTAGATGTCCTCAAGGTCCCTCACAATTCATAGTCTCTGATTAAATTGTCTTTTACATTGTCTCCTCCTTCCCATATATCATCTTCATCATTAATAGAGAACATGCTATGATAGAAAAAACCCTAGCCTATAGATTAACCATTGATTCAAGTCTTTGCTATCATTTGCAAGCTATGTGACTTCTTTCCTAATCTGCAAAATAAAGATATTTACATGCCCCTTATCCCTTCTACTTAACAAATATGAAAACACATAGACAGGGACTTCTACAGTATAATCCTATAAACAGGTGATGTGACAATGTGACAGTGTCATTTCATAATTTAATAGAGAATTTATTGAGACACTATTGAAAAATGATATTAATCAGAGTGACTTCTCTGTGACTTCATTTGGGTTTTTCTTGGCAAAGATTCTGGAATGGGAGTTGTTTTCCATTTTCTTCTCAAACTCATTTTACAAATGAGTAAACTGAGGCAAACAGAGCTAAGTGACTTGCCCAGGATCACAGAGTCAGTAAGTATCTGAGAACATATTTGAAATTGAGGTCCTCCTGACTCCAAGCTCAGCACTTTATCCATTGTGCCACTTAAAGCTCTCATCTCTTTCATAAGTTGTGAGGGAAACACTTTGCAAAATGTAAAGGGCTCTGTAAATATAAATTATATTTATAGGATCATACAGCATTAGACATAGAGATCATCTATCTAGTCCAACTCTTCCCCCATTTTACAGGTTAAAATCCTGAGACCCAAACAAGAAAAGTGCCCTAGGTACTTTGACAGCTAATCTGGGGGGTTTATCCCCATCATGCTATGATTTCTTGAAAACCTACTACAAAACAAGGGTATGAGATTGCAATCCAGCCAAAAAATACAAGTAGAAAAACAGAGGAAAGGAATACAGACTCACTATATTTAAGCAGACAAGCTGCCTGAAATGGAAATGTGTCCAGACAGAAAGGAGATGGCACCAAGTCTTGCAGGCCAAATTGAGCTAAGATTTACAAAGAAAGGAAATAAACACTGAGGTGAAGAACCATTTTAATTCTCCATGTAGCTTCTCAGTGACAATAATAGCAATATCACCTAGCATTTGTATATTGTCTTAAGGTTTGCAACGCATTTTACATGCATTATCTCACTGGAACCTCACCACAACCCAGTGAGGTAGATGCTATTATTTGCCTCCCTATTACAGATGGAAGTGGCCAGTTGACTCAGTAGATAAGAGCATGGGTCTTGGAAGTCAAGGAGTTGTTCAGTCTTTTTTCAGTCATGTCTGACTCTTCATGATCCCATGTGGAGTTTTCTTGGCAAAAATAATGGAGTGATTTGTATTTCTTTCTCTAGCTCATTTTACAGATAAGGAAACTGAGGCAAACAGAGTTATGTGACTTGCCCAGAGTGAGACAACTCTTAAGTGTCTGAGCTCATATTTGAAACTTGGGTCCTCCTGATTTGACTGGGCGAGCTGCCCAGAGTCAGAAAGACCTGTGCTAAAATCTGGTCCTCAGACCCTTATTAGTTATGTGTGACCCTGAACAAGTCATTTAACCTTTATTTGCCTCCATTTCCTCAACTACAAAATGTGGATAGTAACTCACAGAGTTGATGGAAGGGAATATTTGTAAGGAGATAATATTTGGAAAGCACTTAACACAGTGCCTAGGCCAAAGTAGATACTATAAAAATGTTTATTCCCCTCCCCCTGCCCTTTTCTTTTCTTTGCAAATGAGAAGTTGGGATTGGGAAGGTAAGTGATTTACCCATGTAATTAAGTATTTAAGGGAGACTGAATTCCGGATTTTCCTGACTACAAGTCCTGGTGTCAAAGACATGACCCCTCCAACACCAAAGACTAGGAAGCCCACATTTCTCTATCATCTCACCTTAAATTCAACACGTTCAAGGTGAATCTTTTCCTCAAAACTTGTCCCTCCACCCAATCTCTTCATTTCTGGTGATGGCACCACCATCTTCCCAAGCATGGAAATTCATTTTGAATCTTTTTGAAACTTCCCTCCCTCTCACACAAGTCATTGACCAAATCCTGTCAATCCTAGCACCACAATACTTATTTCCAGGCCCTCATCTTCCTCAGTGTTGCCTTTACTCTATTCTAATTTATTATTATCCCTCTTTAGAACTAGCTGGTCTCTTTGCTTCCAGGTATCCTGTCCCATAATCCATTCTTCATATAGTTGCTGAATTCATCGTTCAATGCACAGGGTCTGATCATCTCACTCCCTGTCCTCAGAAACTTGTAGTGCCTCCCCCCTGTACACAGAGTAAAATTCAGATTCCTTCACCTGGCATTCCCTCCTGGTTTCCTCTTAACAAATCTCAACATAATTAGTTTACCAAGTCCACCCTTGCTCTTCACCAGCTCATATGGCTATAAGACAGGTCTAGTTCTCTGTAAGAATCACCAAGTGTTATCAGCTAAAAACACCCTTATGGGAAATCAAAACAGCCAATTCTGCCCTTTTATCTGGAAGGGGGGAGGTGTTTGCACACCAAAGTGAATTCAGTAGAAAGACATTTAAGGGAGGTGGCTATGTGGCTCAGGGGATTGAGAGCCTGGCCCAGAGACAGGAAGTCCTTGGTTCAAATTTGATCTCAGACACTTCCTAACATTCCTACACAGTACTGATTCTAAGGTAGAAGGTAAGGATTTCAATAAAAATAAATAAATAATAAGAAAGATATCTAGTGTGGTAAAAGAAAGGTAATTTGTGGACAATAAAAAAGGGATTTATTTTTATTTTTACCTTCCATCTTAGAATTGATCCTAGGCATCATTTCTGAGGCAGAAGAGCAATGAGGAATAGGCAATTGGGATTAAGTATTTGCCCATGGTCATATAGTTAGGACACATCTGTGGTCATATCTGAACTCAAAATCTACCGTCTCTAGGCCTGGTTGTCTATCCCCTGAGCCACCTAGCTGTCCCTAGACAAGAATTTTCATTTATTCAATACATTTTTCTCTCTCAATTCTATTGGCATCTATTATTATGACATTGTTTTATGTAACAGGCTACTACTACCTTCTTTAGATCCTTAGATCCTCAATTCACTTCCTTAACATTCTTGAACCTGCAATAATAATTAATTACTCTACCTTTGTTAAGAGCCCCTAGTAACAATTGGAAACTATCTTGTTTAGAATTTTTGACATTAGAAAAAGTTAGTAAAACTAAAAAAAGTTTTACTAGTTTTAAGAGGAGACAGGAAGAAACAGATGGCTAGACAGACCTCTTATTGTTATTTTTAATATTTCATTCTAGCAGGCAACCAGGCTCACAAAATCATCCATGAATAAGAAATATATATAACAGATATCAAAATCCAGATATCAAAAGGCCAAGAAGACAAGTTCAACTAGCCTACGAAAGAATGAATAAAGAAAATTCCCAAATTTAGAGAATAAGAGAGAAACTCTACATGCAACTTCCCCAAAGATGAGGGACAACCTTCAAAAAAAGTCAAAATTTTTAAGCAATAATTTCATTGGCACTCAAGAATTTGTTTGAGCCATAGAGTAAATATAATAACTGTGACTAACTGAAGTAGGAGAATTATCTAAATCAAAGGTAGGAAAAAAGATATCAACAAAGTAAAGTAGAAAACTGAGGCAATCTTTTGTTTTATTTAATGCAAAAATATGTCCCTTTGCCTTAACTATCTAGACAATTCCACATATTCTCTCTTCCAATGAAACCAGCCTGTAAGCTGCTCCATTATCCACAGCATCATGTCTTGCTTTTTGTACAATCTCTTGGATTTTGTACAACTGATTACTTGTGTCCAGAATAAACTCACTTCTTTTTCATAGCTCCTTTCCAGTCAGATAACACCTTCTAAAAAGAGGCATTCTTGATATCCCCAATTAGCAATGCCAACCCCATGAATTTAGTATTTATCTGAAAAGTACTTCTAGTAAACAGTAAGCTTCCTGAGGGAAGGGGTTGTATTCACAGCACTTAGCACAGTGCCTGGTATATATAGTATAGCTTTTAATGTGGCTTGTTTCTTTGCCTTAGCTTTCTGACAATTCCTACAAAACCAGAAAGGCTCTGAGTGACAGCTTGCATCCCTGCCATCTAAAGGATAACCTAGTTAAGCTTGGAAAGCTTTGCTTATCATCAGGTTGGTCTTAACAGTGGGGGCTTAATAAATGCTGTATCAAATTGGCTTCAGGGTGACCAGTTTTGTTTTGGTTTTTTTTTTGGTCAAAGCATCCCTTGAAGACTATCTAAGCATCTTCTACCAAGTCACTGATCCTGAAAGCACTGAAGCAATTTAATAATTCAAGTCCAAAATATTTTGGCCTTGAGTTTCCCAAATAATGACTTCAGTTCTCTATTTCACTTAAAATGTGAAGACATGGCCAAAATATGTTGTATAACTTGAAAATTTTAAACATGCGAACTACAGATGTTTCCCCCATTATTACAAAGTCTTGGTTAAGTCTCCAGTCAATTTGATATTGACCTTTGCTCATAGCTAGTAAATGTTAGAAGCAGGATTTGAATCTAGCTCTTCCTGTTGCCAAGCTTAGTTTTTGATCAACTACCAATAAGGAAGCCAAATTAGAATGTCTCTAAAAGCCTTTTCCAGCTCCAAAAATTTGAGTCTGGGAGGCTATGATTTAAAAATATATTTGAAAAAAAAAACTGGCAAGATTTACAGGCTAGAAATATAATTCCTCTACTACCTCCCACCCCTCACCCCTTAACCCAGGAAAGAATAGGGCACCCAAGAGAGTAAACAGGGTTCAACTAACACAGCCAGAGAAGAAAAAGCTTGTATAAAGGATGAATATTCTAGTCATGGTCTGAGAAGCTTTATCAAATCAAGCCAGAATCCTTGAGCTAAACAGAAGATACACAAAGGAGCTGCTGGCAGCCCAGAGCAGAACCAAGGAAAATATATAAGGAATGAAGTAGCAGGTTTATTTTTCAGACAGTATTGACCTAGCAGTGTTCCTTCCTTGTTTTCCTGATTCTGCCTTGCTTGTGGGGCTAGATTTCTTTTCTTTTCAAAATTAGAGGAATAAGGAGTCTAACTTTGGGATAAGTTGACTAAATGGAAGTGAGGCATCCAAATGGAAAAAAAAAATTATCAGCCTCTTGAAAATGAGAGCCTGAAGTTAAGAAGAGCCAGGCTTGGAAAGAAGATTTTGCCATCCATTTCCTACAAAGAATCAATAATTGAAGCCATGAGGATTGTGAAGCAAGATTACTGGATTTGACACACAGGATCTGGTATCGGATCTCTTGTATCTTATTTGCATTTCTACTGTGACTTGGTTTCCTCATCTGTGAAATGAGGAAATTTGATTAGATAACTTTAGTCCCTTTTTGCAATAAACTCATTATCTCCAATGAAAAGGATGTTATACAAAATGAGACTACAGATTTGCTCGTTGGTAAATATCCATAGTTTGCAGAGAAAGAAGAAGTTGGGGCAAAATATTTATATATTTATTTGTTTGTTTGTTTGTTTTTGCTAATATGGTTCTTTAGCTTAACTCTGTCCAGAACTATAATTTTCTTGCCCATTTAACCAAGTTTCATAATGTACCCATTGTGTGTGAGGAACTAGAGTTAAACAATGAGGAAACTCTTCATGAAGCAAGCCATAAACTCAACCACAACTTCTTATCCCACAAGATTCTTGGCCAATGCCTAACATAAATCTTCTATAGATGATCTATCTAGACAAGTCTTTCTATGGGTCACAGAGATGCCCTCAGGCTGCTCAACTGTTATCTCTTGCTTTCAGTACTCAAATGTTAACATTTACCTCTAATCATATATTTGCTGATTATATATATATTTTACTGTACTTTATGAACATTTCACTATCAGTAATATACCACAGACTTACACCATATCTTCATTGTCTTGTAAGTCACCTTTAATTTTGATTATTTGGATATGAGGGTGTCCTATGACTTCATAACCATATAGCATCAGTAAGGAAGTTTCATAGTTTAAAAGATGTGGTTTATGTTAGAGAGAAACTTAGAATCACTGAAAAAGACACACAATTTCTCAAATATAATTTGAATGTTGATAATACATAAAGAAAACACCTGTAAAAAGAGGCAGAAAATAAAAATGTTATGTAAGATCTAAGGGAAAAGGTAACTATTATGAAGAAGACATCAGGAAACATGACTTCATGGGAAAGAGAGCATTTGAATTATACTTTAAAAGATCAGGATAAGTTCAACAGATGAGAAAGAAAGGTGTTTCAGATTCAAAGAATAGTGTATACCAAGATACAGACTAAAGAATGCATGCTATATTCTGGAGCAGAGTGGTCCAGTAGGTCTAGAATGCAGAGTACATAGACAGGAATGACCTATAATTAATTGGCACTAGATTATGGAAGGTCATAAATGCCAGACCAAAAAAAAAAATAATAGAGAGTCACTCGTTCTCTTTCAAGGAGTTGTATTATATATACAGACACCCAAGTCAGACATACTAGAATACATCTTTTCCTGGAGGTTCTAGAATTCAAGTAGTAAGCCACAAAACTTCACTCATTCACTCTATTAAGTACCAATAGTGCTTTGGACTTAATATCTTGTATTAAATGGGTTGTCTGAAACAGAACTACTTTTAGCCTTGCACAACTGATTGATACTGTGTCCATTTCATCCCTCCCTCAATCCGCGTCATTGCATCCACTTCAATTCTTGCCACAGCCAGAAAATCTATCACCTGGAGGCCAATCCTCTAGTGACAAGCCTCTGCAAACTTAGCTAGCTGGATCCTGTAGCAGCAGACACACCATCTGCTGCTGGGATTACACTGAAAGCCTTTCCAGTTCAATAGAATCAAAAACTCATTTAAACATATTGGTATTTCTTTGATGCCATGTTATTTTTTTTTAAGATCTCACTCTGCAAATGCTTGGTAGACTCAAGTTCTGTGCAGTTAGAAGGAATTTTCAGTGTGTTTTATTATTGGTGTTTTAATACACTTCTCTGACCCAGATGACTAGGACAGAATCAGTGGATATGTTGCTACAGTACATTGGTTTGAGCCAATGACTGGACTTTATGGGTCACTCAGGGTCAGAATATCTTCCTACAGGGTCAGTTAGTCTATGAAACATATTGCTTTACTTCCTTCAGATAGTCTTAGTTATTTAGGATTTAAAAAGCAAGTCATGAAACCACTCATTTCGGGTAATATTATTTTCTGGGTGATTTTGAAAGGTTTTGTGTTTTGTTTTGTTTTTTATTCTGGTTTCCTGCCAAGCTTGTAAAATCATGCTGAATGCCCAGCCATCTGCCCTAGTTGCTTCAGCCAAGACAACTAAAATATTACATCAGAATGTAAACCCACTTCTTAGCCATTTAAAGGACAGCAAACAGAGTTAAAGCAGTTAATAGGATGATAATAATAATGATCATGATGGTCCACATGTATAAATCATTTACTATTCATGAAATGGTTGACTAACAATACTATGAAGTAGTGCAGATTTTACATCCCCATTTTACAATTCTGGAAACTAAGGCATACATAGTCTAAATGATTTGGCCATGGTTTCACAAGTAACGAAGTCCCTTTTGACTATCAGTGATAAACCTGATGATTCTTATACCAGGTGTAAAAGTGACCTGAGTACTATAAGCATGGTAATCTTGTGCATCAAATGGCTCATCCTTTCACCCTGAGCACACTAGAGATTAGGGAAGGAGCAACTGTGACTCATTCATTGAGACAGGAGCTGGTATAACAAGCTTACATATGCCTCCAGGGACATTGAAGTCCTAAGCACAAATTCTATGGTTATTTTTGAAAATATTCAAATGAGCTTGGTCTGAATCCCTTATCAAAATCTCTCTTCCCTTTTGCCTCTAAAGGAGTCATTCAGTGTCCTTGGTATCCTACAGTTTGGGATCTCAAAGAGCACAAGGACTCTTGAATCACAAGGGCAAACTTGGAAAGCCTTCAGATGCCTCAGAGAGCAAAGGTTCTCCTTCAGGGTTAGGAATGCTTCTGATCTGAAGGACCTACAAAAGCAATTGGAGCAAGGCTCTGATATACCCGAGATGCAAGCAGTAGAATAGTACCTAAGAGATTCCAATTTTGCATAGACATATTTTCATCATACCTCAAAAACCTATATTTTTTTCCTCAAAAAAATGGAATTCTGGAATTAGCCTGCTGAGAGTTTGCTGAGGAAAAGATAGGCTCACAAAAGTTGTCCTGGTCCCAAACTGAATGCCAAAGTCAGCTGCCTGTGTTTCTGGATTGTCTTGGAGCTTAAGATAAGGGCATGAGAACAGGCAAACCTACTTATTAAAAAGTAACTGCTGGGCCAAAAGACAATACAGTTGTTTCCAAACTAGCAACTTACTCAGAAAGGTAAATGTGTGACCTGTTGATTGTACTTGAACTGAGATAAGATGTAGATTGGAGCCAGAAGATTTAGGCTTAAATATCAGCTCTGCTATTTAATATCTGTTGACCTCAGGTAAGTCGCTTGACTTAACTTTCTCTGGGTCTCATCTCTAGGGTCTCTTCCCAGCTCTAAGTCTAGAATCCAAAGGTGAGAGAGTAGACTGGAAAGAACAATGGGCTTGGAATCCAGAAAGCCCTAACTTCAAAAACTGCTTATAACACTTCCTAGTTGAGTTAATAGCATCCATTAGCAGGTTGTTGTATATCTCTCTCAGTAAAAAAATGGAAGGATCAATACCTGCAGGAATTCCCTCAAAACACTGTTCATCTGGTTTGATTTTCAAAAAAAGCAATGTGTGAAATGAATCTTATAAAACTAAAATGAAATTTATCTGTGTGACCTCAATGGTACTATTATCATCCCTACTAAAGAGTCATTGATATAGAATACTCTCCTGAAACTGTTTGATGTATTCCCTTCTTACCCAGGATTCTTAGAATACCTAGTTTCCTTCATATTTCAGCTCATATGGTACCTCCTATAGGAAATCTTTCCTGATAACTTTCCCCTTCCCTAAAAAGATTATGATGTATTAATTTTGTGTATATTCATGTTTTCTACTCTTGATAGAATGCAAACTCCTTGAAGAAGGCTCTTTTATTTCTATCTTTGAGTCCTTAGCATTTAGCATTATTAACATATTAGCATTAGCAACAGTATCTGGAATGTAGGAAGTATTGAATAAATGCTTGTTGGTTGAACTGTTTGACTTTAAAATGTTATCTGTTCCCTAATTTGTATAGAATATGTATGCAGTGTCACTGTAGAGGTTCATCTCAGCCCTCTAAACCATCAAAAAAAGAACCTCATCTCTCTAGTTTCTTCTTTCCTGCTTTTTAGTTCCTTTTCTAAGCACTTTGTGGATAAGACTCCATTCTAACTGATTAGGGAAACTGAACATCAAATGTCTAAGCAAAGCCAACTACTGAAAAGCTTTGTGTAATGTCTGGTCTGTATAGATCTATGAACCTTCTCTATTATGTCTATAAAATATGATTTTGTATCTTCAAATGCAGTCCTTCTCTATGAGTGATGAAAGAGAATTTTTTCCAGCTGGATGAAACCAGGAATGGGATGCTAACAAACCACTCTCTAAATCTATATTCAGCTTGGATGATGGTATAGCAGTTCCAGAAATAGCTTCCCTACATTTCCTCTTTTTTCTGTATACCTAAACTTCCAACTCTGATGTGTGTATACTCTATAAGTATTGGAAGTTTATTTCCCCTTCCATAGAAAATCTAAGTTTGCATTTCCTCTGTAGAATCACAAGGGAAGAGGGTGAGGTGGGGGGGGGGGGGGGAGGGCGGAGGGGGGTTGGAAAGGAGGAGAGACAAACCAAAAGCACATCTATGAGTTCTTTGATTCCTCACTGGAGGACACAAACCCAGATTATTCTACTAGTTCCTGCAGAATAATTGGTACATATCCCATCATGCATTCATTATCCCTTGCTTTTGGTTTTTATCCATAAAACCAGTCAAAATCTCTGTGTGTGTCTCTGTTTGTGTCTCTGTTTCTCTATCTGCCTCTCTTTGTCTCTGCATCTCTCTGTGTGTTTCTGTCTCTATCATAATTCTGTAACTACGAGTCTATCTAGGTCTTGGTGGCTTCACTACAACTCAAATCATAGATAAGACTATCTGTTCCCCTTTTTAGCTAACCTTGAGTAGTCAGGAAACATTCTTGTCCTCTGTTCTCATTTCCTTCAACCAGTTACTTAAACCAAAGGCCCTAAGGGATAAATCTGGAACTAAAAATAATAGATGAGACTTTGTTCCCCACCAGTCACTGTCTTGGAATCTTCAAAAAGAAGAGAACATCTCTAGCAAACACCAGAGGTAAAAGTTTAGATATTTTAAAAAAGAAAGAAAAAAACATAGAGAAGCTATTTTTGGAACTGCTACACCATCATCCAAACTGAATATAGATTTAAAGAGAGGTCTGTTAGCATGCCATTTTTGTCAGCAACCAATGGAAAAAAAATTGCCTCTTTCATCAGTCTCTTTTGGACATCAAAGTCTTTGTCTGTGGGTTTCCTTTTCCCTCCCTGAGTGAACACTTGAGTTACCACATAATCTTTCATTTGGAGAAGCATTTGCCATTAAACAAAGGTAAAAATGAAACAAGAAAATGAACAGATGTTTTCTTGATTTTTAAATCCCTAGAACTCAAAAAGTCCTAATGTGAACTGGTACATGACCCTAACTAAGGCTCTGACAATGGAAAGCCTAAAAAGGATTTTGGGAAGAAGGAACATATTTTATGTCATTTTTTTCTCTACCTGCCATGGATCCCACTTGACATGCTATTCCTAGACTGAGGATTGAGTTAATAACTCAATATAATAGTCCACATAAAATGTGGTTTAGATATTATAGTGCTTACAGATTAATGTATTATGTGGTCCCTTCATAGAATGGGATAAAGCTGGCTTCTTTTGTCCAAGTAAGAAGGAAAATGCTTTGTAATCCTTAAAGCACTATATAAATAAGAATTATTGGAATGAAGTTTTAAAAAGAAGGCTGAAATTCTCTTCCCTGATGCCTGAGATTTTTTAGGGTAATTGTAATAGATCCTGGAAGTTTTCTGTTGTCTGTGCTAATAAAGGACAGGAAAGAAATTATTTAATCCCAAAATACTGACTTTTTAAGCTCTTCTCCTCTACCCCTGCCCTTTACTACCACTCCTTATACCCAAGTTCCTAATTACAAAAGCAGGTTGAGATTATTTGAATTGAATCTCATTTTTCTTTATGCCTCCTGTAAGACTAACTAATGAACTAGTAAATGGCTAAAGATTGTGCTAAGTCATAGGAAGTAAGAAATAGGACATTTGTGTGGATAATTCATATGACAAACCACAAAAAATAATAATTATGAAATTTGTGGAACACAGGGTTAGAAGGAGCTAAGGGGTCATGCAGTTCAATCTTGTTTATGAAGGAGGAAATTGAGACCCAGAGAAACCTGCCTAACATGACCCAATAGCCTAGACAGGACAGGAACTTCGATCCTTGATGCCAAATCCAGTGCATCATTAACTATACTATTAATAAATAGTGTACTACCTGCCTTTGCTTCAGCCAAAAGGCACTGTTACTTTTTCTGTTAAGAAATGGCAGTTTCATTCCCTGAAGTCATTTCATATTATATGGCAGGAACAAATTATCTTTTGGCAATTCACTGTTCCTCAAAAGACAAACTTAACACAAACACATCCTGATTTTGATATAGGGCAGTTGGAAATTAAGGTGGGCTAGATTTTTCTCTCCCCAAGATTTAAGAAATATCTACAACAAGCAATTAGCAGCAATAGTGCCAATGGCTTGCACTCTCCACCCCACTGGAGTGAGATGCAGCTGTCATCTTTCAGGAAAAATGGGTCACTGATGCATACTGTATTTCACATTACAAAGTCATCATGTTCTTCTGCCTGAGTTACGTTAAATGACTAAGATTTAAGTTTTTAAATTTTTTTAATAGGGACAATTAAAGAGAGAATCTATATTGTGTTTTATGGACAAACAAAATAATACATTTACCATTCTCATAGTATTCAGGGGTAGTGGGACCTTAAAAGTTATATAATTTAACATCCTCTTTTTACAAATGGGAAAACTGAGGTCAAAAGAAGAGAAATAGATTGCCATTGGTCACACACAAGTAAGAAATGGCAGAGATAGGTTTGATTTTCTTCCTGTTTCTACTGCCCCATACTGTTCTCATCCATCAGCTTTAGGATTTTGTAGTAATCCAGAAAAAGGGATGGCTAAATTGCCTATGGTTCAAGAAAATCAAGGTGAACTCATCTCTAGCATTGCCCTAGTAGACTAGATGCAGGAAATGATTTTCAATAATTAGTTATCCAAAAGTGGAATTTACTACTGCCTCAGAAGCTGGTGGGTTCCCCTTTCACTCCATGTTTTTAAGCAAAGAGGGGATGACTCTGTCACTTATGTAGTCATAGGAATTATTTTTTAGCTTTTGGTTTGGACTAGAAGATCACAGAGGCCCTCCAACCCTAAAATCTATAAGTCTGCATTCTCCTGAATTAAAACATCACCAAGGTAAAACAGGAAGAACTTTGAGTGTGGCTTCAGAGGCAGAGTTGCAAGGTCTAATAATCTGAAGGTCAGCATGTGGACACTCTTAAGGGAAAATAAAAGGGCAGAAAGGGTTGTTGAAAAAAGTGGTAAAAATCACCACATGAGTGTCACAGTTCTGCAGAAGGTCAGGATACTTCTTCACAGAAAATCCTTTTCCTCACACAAATAATAATGTTTTCATTGTGTTCCAAATCTGCCCAGAACTAGAAGGCTCTGACACAGATTTCCACTTTCTATTCAGCCAGTTTAAACCAGCACAACATGAAACAACCAAGACAATTTCCTGACATAAGGGCTTTATCTGATTTTGAATTTCCTCTAAGGTAGGTAGGGGTGCTTTTAGGGGGAGGGAGAAGAGGTTGGCTAACACATTGTTATTAAATCCCTTCTGCTCCTGAAGCTCATGGTTTACTGCTTTTTTTTTTTTTGAGACTAAGATAATCAATGTCTTTGCAGAAAGACTAAAAATAGAATTTAAATAGAAGCAGAGCAGAATAGCATTAATTTATCAAGAGAGAGTGCAGTATAGTAGATTGAGTCAGGAAGATTCAAGTTCATATCTCATCTCCAAGATTTACTAGATCTGGACCCCCAATTTCCTCATCTGTAAAATGAGGGAGTGAAACTTAATAGCCTCAAAGTTCTTATTCAGTGCTAGATCTAGGATGCTATAAGAAATCTTCACTGCATCTAGGTGAAGAATAGCCAAGGGGAAAAAAAGAAGCCCTGAGCCCTAGAAAAGTCAGCTGAGAAACCACATCCCTAAAAATGAAGATAAATGTCATTTTCAACAGGCACTTCCTTAAGCAGGCAATACAAGCACTGTTAGTTTCCCCCATCAAAGTGAGAGTGAAAATAACAAAATTTTGGCACAAAATAATTTAGGAAGGCTGCACTGAGACAGCCAATATGTCCAGATTAAGTGAGATGACAATTCCACATTGCTCTGCTCTGACCAGATCGGATTCAGACATTGGGATATATTCTGAGGGCCATGTTTGATTATCAAGCTGGAGCACATATATCCAAAATAACACAGTCAAAACAGAAAAGAGACTGGAGACCACGTCTCATAAGGATCAGATGAAAGAAATGGGGATGTTCACCCTAAAACTCTCAGAATCTACTTATGTACAAGATGTAGAGAGGATCTCTATCAAACTTCCTATTGAAAAACATGTGGAAAGTGAGGCTTAAAAGGGAAGTGCCTTGTCCTTGAATACAGGGCTAGTCAGTAGCAAAGATAAAGTCTTAAACCCAAATCTTCAAACTCCTGGGAGGTTCAAAGACTGAGATATTCCTTAGGTGGTTGGAAGAAATGAAAAGTACAAGCTCCTAGGATCTAAAACTATTAAATAACCAAACCTTCAGGGAGCAGACTGTTGTGGGGGAGGGAAACTGTATGCTTTCTTGCCAAAAATAGAGCCATTGTTGTTGTTTACTGAAACAAAATATTTTGTCATTTTCATTTTTAGCAATATAAGCTAAATATTTGATGAAAGCAAGCACAGTTTTCCCAGTCTATGCAAGGTGGAGTAAATACTATTGGGATGTTGGCCGCTACTTTTTTTCAGGACAAGATGGTTGAAAATTAAACAGTTAAGTTTCCCATGGAAAGTAATGGAAAAGGTACAAAAGGGGGGTGGAGGGGGGGAATCCCATCCATAAGAAAAAATTTAAAGCAGTAGTTTTTGCTTTAATTTGCTTTATGATATATTAAAAAACAAAAACCATAAAGAAAATTTGTCAATCTAATAGTCATAAAAATCATTAAATATAAGAAGACATTTGAATTGATACAAAGTCAAAGAAAGCAGAACTACAAGAAAAAATATGGACCATGTAAGTGAAAATAGCTGAAAAGCAGCTGAGCTGAGATCAAATAGAATCACTGGTGTTGATTCCAGAGAACCAATGTTGCAATACATTTTTTCCTCATGGTAGGAGAAAAGAGAAATTATGGATGCCCAAAATATCACATACACCACTATAGATGATTGTTCCGTCCTTTGGTTTTTCTTGACTGATTATCCTTTTTGGCAATGAAAAATGGATTATTTGAAGGATGGAAAGGGACCATAATGGGAAATTATTATGATGTATAAAGAGGGAGGGCAAAAATAAAGAGGGAGGGCATCACTAGATCTACATTCATAAAGAATTAAAGGAATAGGAAGGAAAAGAGAAACAATGAGAGAGAATAAAAGGCAACATTTTGGTAGAAAAAAATTTTTAATATTTAACAAAGATTAAGATATCACCATGCTAGCTATCTAGAAATCTACATTTTCATTATTTGCCCAACTGATTTAAGAGAGATTATTTGTATTCACTACAGATAAAATTGCTCATCAGGAGAAAACAAAGGACTGTTTCACCCTCATTAAGTCTAAAAAACAAAAAAGTCCATGCCTCCTTATAGGCCTCAAAACAAAATCTGTCACAAGTAAAGTAAAAAGAAGCTCTCCCCTCACACTCTTTCATCAAACATTTTAATGGGATGTCAGCCAGAGTGAGAATCCTGCTGTTTGCTGTTAAGTGAAAACTATATATAGGAACTTATCCTCAGATGAAAGTTGGTGAGAAACACACATATTGGTAGAAAAAAATATTTGATCATTAACTCATTCAGTGCACCCTTCAGGGGATGGGTATTTTTTTTTAACAATCTGGTGATAAGTTTATTTTTTTACATATGAATACAATTTTTATATTTATTTTCTGACATTTTGCAATCTAGGAGGTCTCTCTCCCTCCAGCCCCTCAACTGTCCCTAAGAAAGCAGGTAATATGATATGGGCTGTACTATAATGCATATTACATGTTTGTCATGTTGTGAAAGAAGACGTTACTTTCACTAGAGAAAAATTCTGGGTGGAAATAAAGAATGGTATGAGAATGGGTTCTTTAAGGTTATTAAATGTACCCTATAGGGAGTACAAAGTTCAAGGTCCACTTCCTTACTGAGAAATTAGAATTTGCTTTAGATGCATTAGTTTTCTGTGAACTCACTGCATCAGTTTTCATTCTCACATGCTAATCCATGTTTTTGTTCTGATAATGAGCATCAAGTAGAAAGAGGGCTTCCTCTGGAATCAGGACCCCTGATCTCAAACCCTTGCTCTGATCCTTTCTGGTTGGTGATCTTGGGGAAATCCATAATCTATTCTAAATCTCCATTTAAAAATCTATAAAGTAGGATACTCTAGCCACCACGCAGGGGAATTGTAAGCTTTGTAATTCGAATTATATTCATTGCTTCTGGCATCCCTTCCATCATCTTCATCTCCCAATCGGTCATCAATCAGATTTTCTATTCTCCTCCCAGTACTACTGTGTTCTATCATTAGTACTCTCTCTGGGCTGCCCTTTGAAGTACATAGTTATTGCTGAGTATAACTAAGATAGATCCAAACTACCTAGTATAGAAGCCAGTGGGGGCAGAAAGGAGCTCACTGTGTTCTGTCCTTTTCATCCAATTGCATACTAGTAAAACAGGCTGGTGGTACCAACAAGGATATCACAGCATCTGTCAGATGATTGACACCATCCAGAATGAGCATCATTAGAGGGGAACACTAGAGGTTCAGAATATTATAAAGAACATGAGACCAACCAAATCTATAATCAAAAGTTCAAAACTCTGCTCTAAAACTTACTAGCTAGGAGACTACGAGCAAGACCTTTCACCTCTTAGTAAGATTTATTTCCTCTCCTGAAGATGATATCTAAGATTTCCCCTTGAGTTCTAAATCTTATGATAACAAGTTTTTGTTGTAATTAAAGATAGCAATTCATAAGCCTTAAGTAAATCAAGTAAATAATAAGCATTCATTACACATATACTATGTACCATACCCTCTGCCATGTTTGGGCAATGAAGAGACAAAAATAAAAGTCTTAAGCTCTTAAAGAGTTTACATTTTCAATAATTTCTTTCTCTGTAACTTCTTGTGCATTTAGGGTTTTTTCCCCCTCGTTCCTATCCCCACTCTATCATTATTTCTTTGTTTAATATATATATATATGTATATATTATTTTCCAATTACACACAACAATAATTTTCTGAATTCTGAAACATATTTTCTGAAATTATAAGATCCAAATTGTCTTCCTTCCTCCCCCCTCCCAGAGAAGGTAAGCAATTTGATCTGGGTTATATACATATATATTATCATGCAAATTTTACTTCCATATTGGTCATTTTTGTAAATAAATACTCATATAAAACCAAAATCTCAAAATAAAAACACAAACTAAAGCGAAAAACAATATGCTTTGATCTGCATTCTGACTTTGATAGTTCTTCCTCAGGAGATGGAAAGAATTCTTTGTCACAGGTCATTCAGAATTATCCTAGATCATAGTATTGCTGAGAGTAGCTAAGTCTTTCACAGTTGATCATTCCACAATATTGCTGTTACTGTGTATAATGTTCTCCTAGTTCCGCTTATTTCACTCTGTATCAGTTCATGTAGGTCTTTCCAATTCTTTCTGAACTCATCCTGTTCATGATTTCTTATGCCATTAGTATATTCCATCATCATCCTATACTATAATTTTGTTCAGTCATTCTCCAATTGATAAACATGCCCACCAATTTCTAATTCTTTGCCACCACAAAAAAAAGCTATTATAAATATTTTTGTACAAGTAGGTCATTTCCTCTTTTTTTAAAATATCTTTGGGATACAGACCTAGTAGTGGTATTGTAGGATCAAAGGATATATATAGTTTTATAGCACTTTGGGCATAGTTCCAAATTGCACTCCAGAATGGTGGCATTCACAACTCCGCCACAATGCATTAGTGTCCCAATTTTGCCACATCCCCTCCAGCATTTGTTACTTTCCTTTCCTCTCATATTGGTCAATCTGATAGGTGTGAGATAGTACCTCAGAGTTGATTTAATTTGGATTTCCCTAATCAAGAATGATTTGGAATATTTTTATATGATTATTGGTAGCTTTGATTTCCAATTTGTTATTTAATTATGGATTTGTAATTTGTTATTTTTCTAGGTTTTCTTTAGTTGTATGTCCAACTCATTGATCTGCCTTTTCTCTATTTTACTGATGTGTTTGGAGATATAAATTTTCCCCTAAGTACTGCTTTAACTATATCCCATAATCCCATGAATTTTGAATTCTGTCTCCTCATTGTCATTCTACTTAGTAAAATTAGTGTAACTATAATTTGTTTTTTGAACCACCCCTTTCTACAATTAGATTATTTAGTTTCCAATTAATTTTAATTTGTTTTTTCCATGGACCCCAATTGATTATAATTTTTATTGCATTATGAACTGAAAAGGATGCATTTATTATTTCTGCTTTTCTGTATTTGGTTGTGAAGTTTTTATGTCCTAATACACGGTCAATTTTTGTGCAGGTACCATGTATGGCTGAGAAGGAGATATATTATTTTCTATCCTATTCAATTTTATCCAGAGATCTATTAAATCAAATGTTTATTCACCTCCTTAACCTCTTTATTGTTTATTTTTTTTATTAGATTCATCTAGTACTAAGAGGGGGAAATTGAGGTTTCCCATCTGAATAGTTTTACTCTCTATTTCTTCCTATAGCTCATTTCATTTCTCCTTTAAAAATCTGGAGGCTATACCATTTGGTACATATTTATTTAGTGTCGATATTAATTCATTGTTTATAGTATCTTTTATCAAGATGTAATTTCCTTCCTAATGTCTTTAATTAGATCTATTTTTGTTTTAGCTCTGACTGAGATCATGATTGCTATTCTCGCTTTTTTTTTTTTACTTCTCCTGAGGCATAATAAATTCTGCTCTAGCCCCTAAGATTTACTCTGTGTATGTCTCCCTGCCTCAAATGTGTTTCTTATAAAGAATATACCTCCTTTGGATTATAAAGAACATATCATAGGATTTTGGTTTCTAAT
This sequence comes from Monodelphis domestica, assembly GCF_027887165.1. Classification (NCBI taxonomy): domain Eukaryota; kingdom Metazoa; phylum Chordata; class Mammalia; order Didelphimorphia; family Didelphidae; genus Monodelphis; species Monodelphis domestica. The sequence continues at coordinate 112,592,786 of NC_077233.1, forward strand.
CCATTCTGCTATTCACATCTCTTACTTTGGTGAGTTCATCTCATGCACATTAAAAGTTATAATTACTTCATCTTACCTTCTTCTTTTGCTTTGACTCTCTCTCTTCTTTCACTCTGTCCCTCCTCATAAATGCCTTGCTCTTAATCTCAGCCCCACTCCTCCCTTTTGTTATCCCTCCACCCCTGCCCCTTTGTCTTATTCCCCTCCTACTGTTCTTTAGTATAAGACTGGAATTTTACCTCCTGGTTCAAGGGTATCAAGGCAGTTTTCTTTGATATGATATCTAGACCTTTTTTTAATCACGTCTTTCAGGTAGTCCAATAATTCCTATATTGTCTCTCTTGGATCTATTTTCCAAGTCAGTTGTTTTTCCAATGAGATATTTCATAATTTATTCTATTTTTTCCACTCTTTTGATTTTGTTTTATTGTTTCTTGATGTCTCATGAAGTCATTACCTTCTACTTGTCCAAATCTAATTTTAAGAAGTTATTTTTTTCCATGAGCTTTTGAACTTCATTTTCCATTTGGCCAATTCTACTTTTTAAGAAACTCTTTTCTTATGGGATTTTTGTACTTCTTTTTTAATATTTGGCTCAGAGCCTCATCTTGGGCTTGGATAGGAACTCCATGTCTCACTCTTACATGGGTTTATACTGGCCAAATGTACTACAGGCTGCCTTGGGTTGGGGTTCAGGTCCTCACTGCAGGCTTGAGCTGAGGTTCTGGAGCTCACCTTAAGCTTGCACCTGTCAGGCACACTGTGGACTTCCTTGCAGTGGGGTGGAGCCTCACTGTAGTCTTGTGTTGGGACTTGGAACTTCAAGGGTTATTAGTGGAGTACTCTATAGTTGGCTTAGGCAAGATCTTAAAGTTAGCTTGGACCTAGGTTCAGAACCTGGAGTGGGGAGGTGCTACTAACTAGCACCCATACTTCTTGGTGTAACCTCGCTACATTCTGTGCAGCCTTGCTGCAGGTAGTGAAAAGGACGATCTCTCCCTCCCTTCAAACTTGGTTTCTGCAGGAAAATTGCTTATTCCATCCTCTTGCTCATTCTGTCACTTTAGTGTTCATTTTGAAGTATTATTATAAGGTTGGTTGAAGAGGATTCTCAGAGAGGTCCAAGCTTTCCCTGCTTCTACTCCGCCACCTTGGTTCCAGCTCCTCTTTACTTCTATGATAATTTCTTATTGCTAAGCCACTATTAGTGATAACCAAGGAACAACTCAAGGATCCCTCTGAAGTCACTCCTAAGCAAGACTCAAGAAAGGTCCCTTGGTACTACCAGGAACCAATAAAGGAACTCAATACCACTGTCATTAGAGGACATCTTTTATTTACGCCATAAACAGAGGCATTTAACACACTCCATCTTCAGAATCATCAGAGATTATCCCCCAAGCCAGTTACTAGGGTAAGCCTTAGTAACATACACTAAGCTCTCCCACCACCTCCTGGGAGTTAATGCAAGCCTGAGAATGTACTTGAGAAATACATGAAATAGTACTAAGAAGGCCTGAGAGGGTAGAAAGGGACATGCATGGTAGAGAGGAATCACAAATCTGAAAGAGAGCTCAAAATAAAAGAAGCTGAAGGAAAAGAAATGAAGTGATAAGAACATACATAGAGTATGGGGATGGGGAGGTCAGAGGCACAGTTAAGTGGCTCAGTAGACTGAGTACCAAGCCAAGAGACAAAAGGTCCTGGGTTCAAATTTGGCCTCAGGCACTTCCTAACTGTGTGACTTTGGACAAGTTACTTAACCTGCACTGCCTAGCCCTTACCACTCGTCAGCCTTAGAATCAAACTGATTCTAAGATAGAAGGTAAGGGTTGGGTTTGTTTTGTTTTGTTTTTAAGAGTACATGCTCTATGCTTCCTGAATTCAGTCCGTGTGATGTTTTATAATCAATTCTCAAGGTTCCCAAACACACCACCCACGACATGGCCTAGAAAAGTCAGGCCATGCAAAAATGCAATAGCCAGAAGCAGCAGAAACCAGTAATGTGTAGCTGTAGACTAAGCTTTTCTTGCTTTTAGATTTAAGTTCACTCAAAAAGAAAAATGCATTTCTCTGTAGGTGGCACATTGATATCTAAATCTCCAACCTAAATAATAAGAAATATCTGTGACTACCAACTGGGTACTTTCTTTCTGGCTAAATTTTAGAAACATTCACATGAAATCTATAAATATTGAAAGTTCGGGATATTATTATTTTACCTCAATGAAAATGCTAAAAGATAAACAGAATTTGTAGCATGTTCCAAAGGAAAAAGGGGAAGAATTTAAAAACTAATATAGAGTATTAGGGGTGGATGAAACTCTGTGAAATAAAGTTCTTAGAACATAATTAGGTTTTAGTGAAACTTTGCATGAGAAATTGAGTTTCAACTATAAAATACTTCTCCTTCTCCAACCACACAGCTGCCATCTGCATTCAGGTCCTCATCATCTCTTGCCTAACCAGCAGTTTCCCTGCCTCAACTCTCTCTCCATACTCCAATATATCCTCCACACGGCTGCTAAAGTGATTTTCCTATAATGAATGTATAAATAACTATGTCACCTCTCCTCCCTATCAATAAATTCCAAGGGCTCTCTATTACTTCCAGGACCCAAAATAAATTTCTGCTGGACATTTGAAGTTCTTCATATCCTGGTCTGAACCAACTTTTCAAATCTTTTTATATGTTACCTCCCACACACACTCTATGGTAACACCCATAATGGATATCTGCTATTCTCCCTCCAAGACACTTTTGTCTCTATGCCTTTCACTGGTTTTCCCACATGCCTAGAATGCACTCCCTCTTCTCCTCTACCATTTGGAATCTCTGGTTTCCTTCAAGCCTCAGCTCAAGGGCAACTCTGTACATGAGTCTTCTCAAGGGATTCTTAGCTACTAAAACCTTCTCCTCCAAGATTATTTGATTACAGGTGTTTTATACAGATCTATTTATACATATGCTGTCTCCTCCATTTGAATGTAAACTCCTTGAGGGCAACGACTGGCTTTTGTCTTTGTATTATCATTCACTAATAGAGTGCCTAGCACTTAGATGCTAGAGTAATTAAAAATGATTACTTTGTTGTAAGAAAAAAAAAGAGGAAGATGAGAATTATAAAAATTATAAAATGTTCAGAGAACATTTTGTTAGTGCAGTGGTTTGCTAGTCTTTGTTAGTGCAGTGGTTCTCAAAGTATTGTCCTTAAATATCTTGGAGTCCACAAAACAAAAATTATTTTCATAATATTACTAAAATGTCTTCATTTCTAGTATGGTAATTATTGATATGATCCACTGAAAGCAAAGCTTTTAGAGGGACCTTGAAAAATTGTTGAGTGTAAAGTGATTTACATATTCAACGTCATCCCAATTAAATTACCAAAAAATGATTTTATTGAACAGAAAAAAATTGCAAAATTCACTTAGAAAAATAAGAATATAAAAGGAATTGATTTTTTAAAAAGTAAAGGAAAGATTTGAACTATATTATAAAGCAGTAATTATCAAAACTACCTGGTACTGACTAAGAAATAGAAAAGTAGATTAGTGGAGCAGAACAGACATGCAACAATTATAAAAGATTATAGTAACCTTGGGTTTGACAAAAGTAAAGATTCAAGTATGGGGGCTAAAAATGCACTATTTGGTAAGAATTATTGTGAAAACTGGAAAACAATCTGGCAGAAACTAGATATAAATCAATATCCTTCACCATTTTCCAAGTTCAGATGAAATGGATATATTGTTAGGTATAAAGAGAGAAATCATAAGCAAACTAGAACAGGGAACATATTATCTATCATATTTATGGATAAGCAAAGAATTTATGAATATAGAAGAGATAGAAAGCATTATGAGATGTAAAATAAATAATTTTGAATACATTAAATTAAAAAGGAGTTGTACAAATAAAATGAATGTAGCCAAGAAAAGAAGGAAAGCAATAAATTGGGGGGGGGGGACTTTATAGACAGTTTCTCAGAGCACTTTTATCTAAAATATATAGAAGACACTGTCAAATACACAGGAATATGAACCATTCCCCAATTTTAAAATGGTCAAAAACTATAAACAATTTTTAGGTGAAGAACTCAAAGCCACAGGCAACTATATGAAAAATTGGTCTGAATAATTATTGATTAGAGAAATTCAAAACAACTATCATCTCATACCTATCAGACTGACTAAAGTGACAAAAGAGCAAAATGACAAATGTTAATAGGAATGTAGAAAAATAAGAACACTAATACACTGTTGATGGAACTCAGTACTGACCCAACCAATCTGGAGAACAATCTGGAATTATGCTTAAAGAGTTGTGAATCTCTGTATTCCTTTGGATACCAACAATATCACTATTAGGTTTATTTCCTAAGATAACCAGTGAAAAATTCAAGAACCTATATATTCCAAAATACTGAAAGCTGCTATTTTTGTGGTGGCAAAAAACTAAAAATTGAAGAGATACCCATTAATTGAGAAATGGCTAAACAAGTTGTAGCATATAGAAACGACAAGCAGGTTAATTTTGGAAAAATATGTAAAGACCTATATGAAATTATTATGAAGAGTGGAATAAACAGAACCAATAGAAATAATGTTTGAAAAATGACTCATGTATGTCCACCTCCAGAGGAAGAAAATGATAAATAGAAATAATTAAGACAATTATATGTGTATGTGTGTATACATATATGTTTTTGTCAAATGATGCCTTCCTCTGATGGGTGGAGGGAAAGAAGGGAGGAAGTTAACTGGGTACTTAACAAACAAATTAATTAATTACATTTTTGTGATTAAAAAGGGAACCCAAGACCAAAAAATTTGAGAAGCAGTGTTCTAGTCCAAACTCCTAAATTTGCAAATGAGGAAAATAAGAAAGGGAATGATTTGCCCTGGTAAAAACAATTAATTTGTGGCAGAACAGACTTGAAAACAGTTCCTCTGACCTTAAGTCTCATGTGCTTTTCATTACACTATTTTGTTTCTTGGTTGGTTAATATCCATTTTTCAAGTTTCTACAATTCTCTAGGAATAGTTCTAATGCACTGTGGATGAAAAAAAAAGTAAGGTTCTGCTCTAAAAGCACACTGACTAATGGAGACACAATGCAAACAATTATATCTTCTACTAACTATATTTTCCCTCTCTTATAAGTCAGAAACTATCTCGTATCTCAGTTGCTTTGTCTATGAAATAAATGCCAACCTATCAAATGAAACTTTCGCCTACAATTGAAACTGGAAATTCAATTGAAATCTTACAGTTTTTCTGGAAACTCACCAGCCTACAAGTCTCGACCACTTAAGATAGCTCAGATATTCATAGAATTCACCAAAGCTATCAAAATGTATTCCTATAATATATCCCATAACATACTCCAGGGCACAATCAATAAGATAAAAACAGTAAAGCTTTGGTGATGGGTACAGATTGCAATGCCAAAGAATTTAAGTAGCTCATCAAAGTGTTTCATTCTTCTATCTATTCATTCAACAATCATTCATTGAAGACCTACTATTGGTAAAACACTATAGGAATACAAAGATATGCTTGGTGAGTCTATACACTTGCATAACAAATCCAAATAAAAATAATCTTCGATAGACAAGGGGTAACTTTATACTCCCTATGATGATATTTTTTTGTTTTTGTTTTGGACATACGATTTCATTAGTGTAGAGAATGCCATTCTTGAAAGTCCCCTAATCAACTAATCCACATAAAATCTGTAACAAATGAAATTCTTTGGAGGTTTTATATATAAATTAGTTTATTAAAAGAGTTGAAGGGGCCCGAGAGCAAAGGAATGAAGCTGCTAGGTTGGGTGAGAAAGAAGTCAAACAAATATTTATTCATTCATTCATTCATTTCTAATGCCATTATCTAGTCCCTCTCCAAGACATCTGATTGGAAAACAGGCATGTAGGAAGTGGCCTCAGAGACCTCAACTCCTCCCTCTCATTTCATCACAGGAAGAGGCAAGTCTCAGTAGGATGCCCACAAACTCGTTTCTCCATCCCCAGTGGCTGGACCATCATGGCAGCTAGAGCGGACTGATTTCATTACCTAGGAGAATGCTTGTTTATAAATAAATAAGGACCAGGCCTCTACCCTAACCCAGTTTCATAAACTAAAGGAGAAACTATTTGTACTTTAAAATCAAAAAGTTTTACAAAGAGGGTCAAAGAGAAAATTATTTTCCAATTCAATGTTATCTTTTCTCACAGCTCTATAACTTAGTCTTGAAGACTTTCCCATTGGTTACAAAATCAACATGTGTCATAAGTCAAACTTGAATCATGAGTTTTTCTGACTCTACTATGTCACCATACTTTTCTTATTAATGTCAGACCCAAATTTACCTTACTTGCCTCTTCCTATGATAAATTTACCTGTTCAGCCTGGAGCTATACAAAAAGATTAACATTCTCTAAGTTGTGTGTGTGTGTGTGTGTGTGTGTGTGTGTGTAAAAGGCAAGAGTCATGGAAAGATTTATAACTATTTAAAAGTTCATAGTTCAGCGATTGACAAAATCTTAAGAAAGTCACAGCAGTTTAAAATGTCTTTATGCTTTCATTCATCCTTCAACAAATTGTCACTAATCAGAGGACAAAGTGGCCAAACTGAAAAATCCTGCTGTCCATGGGGTATCCAAATGCAAAGAAACTACATTTATACAAAGAACCTTCACCATACAAATGCCCACTTTTATAGCTGAAGAGACAACTAGACAAAGCTTAATACCTACAAATACCCAACATGAAGAAAAAATGTGATCTTTGTTTATTTTGTTTGGAGGCACCTACTCTGTTGTTATTGATTATTCAGTGGTATCCAACTCTTTGTGACTCCATGGATTATAGAACATCAAAACTGTCCATAAGGTTTTGTGGCAAAGATACTGATGGATTTATTATCTCCTTCTCCAAGAGGTTAAGAGACTTGCTCAGGGTCACATAGCTAAGTTTCAACAACCATCTGAAGTAGGTCCTACTTATATTAATCCCATTTTACAATTAAAGAAACTAAAGCCTAGACCAGTTAATAGATCTGTCGATGGCCACAATTGCTAATAATTTATCCCTTTTAATTTCAGCCATCTGAGGCCAGATTTGAATTCTCAGGTCTTCCTGACCCCAGGTGCCACACTCTATCCACAGAGCCACCAGGGCAGCTGTACCTTTTCTACATTTAAGTCAAATACACTCCCATTTTCAACAACTAAGAAACAGTTGCTTGCATTTCATTGGTGGATATTACTCATTGGCAGTATTATTTCCCTGAAGCCACAACTCAAGTAATTCTACTGTGAACTGAAAACAAACCAGTAATATTCCAAAGAAACAAGAAAAAAAAAATCTTACTGGCCCTGTTAAATTTCTGGTTGAATACATTCATAATCAAAATATAGAAACAAGTCAGAAAATACCATTATGCTTCCTAAAGATGTATTTATCTACAAGTAGACAAATCCTGTTATAAAGACTATTACAAATAAAGACTATTGCAGGTTCTGCAACTTCAAAAATAATGGTAAAATAAATACAATTTGTCATAGATATTAGAGCTAGAAAGGAACTTTGGACACCTTCTAATCCAATACTCTCGTGCCACATATGGATTAAATAACTGAGTCTCAAGAGTGGGCAAATGACTCGCCAAATGTAGCTGATAAGCAGCAAAGTCAGGAATTGAACTCAGGTCTCTATAAATCTCAGACTCAGGTCTCTCTGACTCCTAGTCTAATTAGTGCTTTTTCTACATTTACACCATGCTGCATTTCACAGCTTGACCATAGGAAGTGAATAGATCATAACTTTAATGTACCTATTAAATCAACCTCCAATTGAGAGGGTTTTCTCTGAGCACAGACCTTGCTTCCCCTTTTCCCTAGCATCATTCCTTCTTAGTGAGGAGGGTAAAGGCCATAGACAGTGAACATTCTACTCCACTTTACTTGCTGTTTGTGGAATTTACAGTCACTATATAATGATTTGTTTAGAAAGACACAATGAGGCTTTGTTTCATACTGTCAAAGTTCTTAATGGTTTAGCACTAAAACATCTATTCAGAAATAGTCACCAAAGACAGGAACAGAATCATCTAACGTTAGGCCAGGAAGTCACAACAACCATTTGAATTAGCTTCTACTTGTATTAATCCCATTTTACAAATAAGGAAACTAAAGTCTAGACCAATTAACCAATTTGCCCATGGCCAAAACTGCTAATAATTTGTCCCTTATTAATTTCATCTTGTTAGTTTCAGTCAATACAAAATCTTTTTAAAGTAAGTTTTGATCATCTAATATATGAACTATCTAGCTTTCTGGCAACTGCTTTTAACATCACCACATTTTCTAAGAAAATATTAAGGAAGAAAGGACCTGTTTGTACAAAAATAGTTATAGCAGCCCTTTTTGCAATGGCAAAGAATTGGAAACTGAGGGCATGTCCATCAACTAGGGAATAGCTAAACAAGTTGTGGCATATGATTATCATGGAATACTACTGTGTTGTAAGAATGACTTTTTAAAAGCCTGAAAAGATCTACATGAATTGATGTAAAGTGAAGTGAGCAAAACCAGGAGAACATTGTACACAGAAACAGGAATATTATATGATGACATTTATGAATGACTTAACTATTCCTAGCAAAACAGTGATACAAAAAAACCCTCAAGGACTTATGATGAAAAATGCTGTCCACCTCCAAAGAAAGAACCAATAGATTCTGAATAAAGACCCAGAAATTCCATATTTCACTTTATTTCTTCACTTTTCTTTGTTCAAGTTATCTTTCACAAAAAGACTAATATGGAAATGTTTTATACTATTACACATGTAAAATCTATCTCAGATTGGTTGCCATCTATCTCAGGGAGGTGGTTGGAGAGAAAAGGAAGGAGAGAATTTATATCAAACTTTTTTTAAAATAAAACTTAAAATTGTTTTTTCCATGTAACCAGGGTAAAAAATAAAATATTTTAAAAAAAAACAAAAGAGTAAAGAAGACAGGACAAAGGAAATAGCCTTGATGTATGATACTATAGCCCAACTCTAAATTAGAAATGATCAATAAGTCAACACCACAGACACTAGTTACAAGTTCAAATTAAAAAGTTTAAAAGAGATACACAAAGGTCCTTATTAATCTTCTACATATTATATACAATTTTTTAATTTTAGTTGTTCATATTTGTTCTTTAACTCTTTAGGCATTAGGGCAGGTATTTATCTGCCTAACTGTGTTTTTGTCCAGTCCCTTATTTCTCCATTTTGTAGCAAGGATAGCACAAAAGACTTTTTGTGATGCCTGGCTAAAAGAAAAGATATTTTGTCTGCTGCATTCTTATAACCTACCAGTCTACTAACTCTAGCAAAAAAGGAAATGAGGTTAGTTTGAAATGATTTACTTTCAAATTAATCTTTAGTGGCTTTCAAAAATGACTATTTTACTTTTTTAATACACATTAGAACTACTAACAAATAATCAACTGACTAGCATATCTGTGAATTCTAAGGAGGCAACAACAACAAAGAGATCAGCCTGGCTTTGCAGAAATCAAAAAGGGAAAGGCTCCTTTCCAATAAGTCATTAGACTATGGATTTCTTTTAAACCCTTACCTTCTGTCTTGGAATCAGTACTATGTATTGGTTCCAAGGCAGGAGAGCAGTAAGGAGTAGGCAACCAGGAGTTAAATGACTTACCCAAAGTCACTGAGCTAAGAAGTGTCTAAGGCCAGATTTGAACCCAGGTCTCCCCATCTCTAAGCCTGACTCTCAATCCACTGAGCCACTTAGTTGCTCCTGACTATGATTATTAAAAATAGTATTAAGCAGCAGTAGAGTCTACAAATAACAGCAGAGACAAAAAAAGAGAGAGAGAGAGAGATGGTGTATGAATATTTGTACCATGCATGCAGTCAAAGAACTGATGGACCCACTCACAAAGCAATTATGATCAAGAGCCTCACCTCCTAATACAAATATCAGCATAACACATTGAATTTAATTGATTTATTTCACCTGCCCTTCCTGGCAATATTCTAGGGAGAAGGTCAGCGGTTAAAAGGAAATCACCTAAGACTGTTGGCTAAATGGCTGCCTGAACCCATTCCAACAAAAAAAAAAATGGAGGCCAAATAAGCATCAACAAATCCAATGAGGAACAACATAACTGACTACTTCTTCCTCCCCAGAACAGCACAAGTCAGCCAGGAGTCTATGGGAAATAGAAAAGAGGGCCACCAACAAAACCAGCATCACCAGCTTCCACAATCTGCAAGCCTCCCCTATGCTGGTCAGCACATATGTAGCTTGTAAACTCTGCATTCAGAGATGGCAAATCAGAAGGTTCTTCTGAGAGAACTTCAGACTGCTGGGTCCCTGCAAGCTGCCAAGTAGTAGCACCAATCAGTGTGGACTCTAATGCACCCCAATGCTCAAAATTTCCTGGCTCTACATCCTAAGACAGAAAAACCACTTGAAGTCAGGAACTCAAGGGCAGACAAAAGTAAAAATGATACCCTCTTCTCCCAAAGATAGAGAATCATTAAAATTATTTTTTTTAATGAATAGAAGGGCATAGAGGCAAGTTCAGAAGGAAGCACAAACAAGCAGGATAGTTATGAGAATATTATATGGAATTCATTTTATCCTTTTTTAAAAAGTAAGCAGTACAAAATGGAAACCCAGTTTCATATACAATCCTCTTTTTGTATTCTGCTATATATAGGAAGTGTTTTTGGGAAAAAATGGTATTTAAGTTTAGAAAAAAATTTTAAACATATAGTCACTGGAAGACCAAAGGAGAAGCAGCCAAAAAAATATGCACACTTAGAACTATGTTTTTGTCACCCTTGATGCAATGTTTTTGCTTTGAACCTATGGATATTTCCTAAAGTCTTTCATCTTCTGACACTCTTTTCAAGAGTTCCCACGGACTAAAGGGACAGGAATATAAGAAAGGATAATAGAGGAAAGAAAAAAGAGGCATAGAAGGAAAAGGAAAAGAAATGTTATTTAAAAGGAAGAAAGGGGGAAAGAAAAGAAAGTTGTGAACAAATATCTACTTTGGGTTTTATAAATAGTTTGTGACAACTGGCTTCTGTGCAAATGGAATGGATGGCTCAGAGGGAGAATTGAAATGATAGCTAGCTTTAGCTGGATCCCCTATGGAATAACCTCTGAGGATCACTATTATTCCAGAGCTCTCCAGAGTGATCCAACTAGGATTTTATTTTCTAAGAGTGACTCCACTGGAGTCTCTTCACAATCATTACTTCTCCCCACTTTTCTTTCTTGCCCTAAAGGGTACTTTCCTATCAGAGACTAGGAAAAATTTTTACACACTACACATTCTCTATGAATATCACTATGGAAGAGAGGCAGAGGAGTTATTCTTCCCTGAGCCCAAGTGTCACCAAAATAGAAGCAAAATATGAGCTTAAGCACTAAGGTAAAATTCTAGATTCCCAAGCTCCATCAGTAATTAGCTTTGAGACTCAGTTTCCTGCTCTGCAAAAGAAAAGGAAAGACCAAATGATCTCTAAGGTCCTTTCTAGCTCTAACCTAAATCCCCATTTTTTTCTGGTTTTCAATTATTTTCTAGTTTAACTGACACACACACAAATGGAAAAAACAAATAAATAGCAACAATAACAAAATCTCACCTGCTAAGAGTTCTTAATGAGATCAATTAAATAAATCATTAAGCAGTGAACAGAGAGGCATGGGTTCAGGTATAATCCACCAATTTGCTGATTGCTGATGTTCAATGTGGTAGAAGATCTTTTCTGAATGTCTCATGAATTAGAGGCTAGGCATTACAAGAAAAAGTTCACTGGCTTTGAGTTCTAAGACCCACATTCAAGTCCTAGGTCTAAGTCTCAATAATTTTGTCATTTTTCACATACACACTCCAATCAGAGGCTCTCTCTTCATCTTGCTGCAAACAAGCAACAACAAAAAATATTAGGCATCTTCTGGATCCATAACACACAACTGTTATTTTTCAGTCATGTCCAACTCTTTAAGGCTTCTCCTTCAGTCTTTTGGTGACTTCTTTATATATTTTTAAAATTTTCATTTTGAACTTAAACATCAATTTTTTCCATGGGATTTTCTTAGCCAAGATACTGGAAGGCTGGCCATTTTATTCTCCAATTAATTAAGGCAAAAGGAGGTTAAATGACTTGCCCAGGGTTACACAGCTAATAAATGTCTGATTCATGATTTCAACTTGGGTCTTCCTGACTTCAGGTCTAGCAGTCTATCCTCTGTCCCACCTAACTGCCTCCAACAGATAGCAAGAACCATGAAAAGGAAATCATAAGACTTATGCAATCTACATGGCAGAGCATCCTGAGGAAAACACTCTCTATTCTGTAAAGTACCATAGAAATGTGTGCTATACTGTTATTTATTATTTGAAGAAACTGATGACTACCAAAAGAATCTGGAGGCTATTATTCCCTCCAAAGCCAAGGATACTAGATGGTCCATGCAAACCCAAAGGAAGACCCATCTTACTATGGTAGTGGCAATAGTACCTAAGAGAAGCAGCATTCCTGATACAGAGAACTCTGGCAGCCAGAAGACCTAGTTTCAATTCCCTGCTCCAACATATATTAGTTAAATGACTGATAAGACTTTGAGTTAACTTTTGAGCCTCGATTTCCTCACCTGTAAAATAGAAACAATAATAATATATATGTATATATGTATGTATGTATGTGTGTGTGTATATTTATATATATATATATATATATATATATAAAAGAGAAAGAACTGCTTCCAGGCACAAATGACCTTTAATTACTTATCAAGACATTCTCTATTCTTTACACCTTTTGAATTTGGGAAAGTATCAATGTTCACCAAAAAGAATAAGGAGGAAGAACTAGAATCATTCTCCCCTCTTCTAGGTATTGACCAAGAGCTTCAGACTGAGAGAAATTATGGCAACAGCTGGTTGAGTGAGTGGGATTGATTATATGTCTTCTCCACTGATCCCTCTCAATATAGGTGATACTGAAGTAATAATATTGTTCCTTCAACAAAGAGAATAATATGTGGGGCATTCATATCAGTGTTTTCATCTTATGATCATAGATTTAGACCTCAAAGAATCCTTAGAGACCATCCAGTTCAACTTCATCATTTTACAGTTGGAGAAACTGAGGCTAAGAAATTAAGAGACTTGCCCCTGGTTGTCCAGATAATACATGGAAGAGAGGCTCAATATCATATAGGTTAGCACAACACTTGGCACATAATAGGCACTTAAATGTTTACTAATTAATTGATTGATATAGGTAGTAATACAGTCAGCATTTGAATTCAATTTGTCTGATTCCAAAACTAGCCCTCTTTCCTCTGCACCCTGCTGCTTCCAAAGGAATCACTTTAAGAGCGTTTTTATCAACACTGCAGCAACCACAGAAAATATCACTGGAATTCACCCTTCAGAACTGCCTTTTGCTATAGTTTATGAAACTCCAGTGAAAAAGATTATTATTCCACCTTGATTTGAACTCAAACAACACTGCCCTCTTAGGTGCAAGATTACAGGCAAGTCACTTTGTTTCCCTAGGCCTGATTCCCTTCATCTATATTCCCTAAAATCCCTTCCTGCTCTGAATCTCTGATTCAGTGTATGATTCTTTTATCTCTATTGTCACATTAAGTGACTTAATGCCTGCTTAGATCAACTTCTTTACCCACTAAAAAGAAACTCCCAAAAGGCAACATCACAGAAATAGCAAGTGCCAGGGCTAAGTTCAGAATTAAGGTCTCTGACCCAAAAATTCAATGCTCTTTTCATTTTTCCAGCCTTCCTCCCTTGACATAGGCTTTCCATTGTTACAGGTTTTATTTTGTATAAATGGGCAACCTTAAGGTTATTTGTTCATTTTAACCACTAGAGTTGAAGAGGTCATAATGTAAATGAAGAAAAACACCTCCATTAAATGGCCCAAATGAAAGATTCCTCTCTGAGCACATACCTTCATGATTTGACATTAATCCATTAAGCAACACTTGAAGCACACTTGTAATTCCCCCAATTATAACATCAGCCAAGCCACATTCCTCCATCTTATCCCTAAGGATATTACAAGAAATTCCGGCAAATAACATCTGAATTTCCCAATTTTGAAACTCCATTAATAAAAGAAACAAGCCATGAATGAGTAGCAAGACGAGGTGTTCCACATTTGAGTACTAGTGACCACTTTCCCTTCAAGTGCTCTGTAGTAATTTGTTCATTAAAAATATTTGCTGATGTGTCTAGAGAGGCTCAACACCCACAAAGTCCTTTATAAGTAATCTTATCTGGTCCTTATAAACAAGTCAATGAGGTAATAATAGTATGGCACTTCAAGATTTGCAAAGCACTTTACATATATTGTCACCTTTAACTGATCTGAAAAATGACCTTGTAATGGAGGTTTTATTATCCTCATTTTGCAGTTAAAGAAACTAAGAAAAAAGGAATGGTTTGCCCAGGATCCTACAGCTAGGAAATACCAGAGGCAGAATTTGAGCTCAGATCCTCAAAAGTCAAGGCCTCCATCCACTGAGCACCCAACTGTTTCTGAGAAGGCAATGTTGTTGTTCAATCATGTCTCACCCTCTATGATTCCACAGACCATAGCTGTTATCCAAGGGGTTTTCCTGGCAAGGATACTGGGATGGTTTGCCTTTTCCTTCTCCAGTTGAAAATTCATTGAGCAATCTGAGATTAAGTGATGTGCCAATGATCACACAGCTAAGAGGTATCTGAGGTTGGACTTGAACTCAGGTCTCCCTGTCTCCAGATCCAGTGTTCTTAACCACAAAGCAAAAGCTGCCTAATCCTTTGCTATTATCAACTGCTTTTGCAAAAGAGGAAACTGAGGTAGGGAAGTTGTGACTAAGGCCACACAACTAATCAGTGAGTTTGGGGTGCCAATTTTTCAGGACAATATCAAATAGAAAGATGGCTAGGTGGGGGAAGGGAGAGAAGGAGCACAAGGACTAAGAGAAGTCATTCTCTTTTCTCCCACTGCAGAGATGCCTTCAGGCTACAGATAAAAATACAGGAGACCAAAACCTGTTTGTAAGGCTGGCCTCATTCCATTGCTATTTCCAAATCTGTAAAATGAGGGACTTGGATCAGATGATTTCAAAATATCTTCCAAGTCTAACATCCTATTATCCTAAGATCTGAAAAGATGGGTCTAATGGAGTAGGGCAGCTCTGTCTTCTCATTCCCCTCCTGTTCCATATTTTTAATCAGTGACATGAATGAAAAGTTCAATACCTTCTTATCACATTTGCAGAAAGGATGAGGAAGTCAGACATGATAGCATTAGATAACTACTCAAAAGGTCTGGGGAAAATAATACTTAATAGATATTAAATAAACATACATGTGCATTCACATATGTGTGCACACACATGTACACACTACAGTCAGTGTGGAAAATAAAGCTCTATCTCAAACCAGCAAATGGCAACTTAACTTTCAGAATAAGAGGGTCAGAGAGCTGTTAATTACATATGACGATGCCACTGAAGTCAGAAAGCTGCTTCTTGGTCTAAAAATATCCTCTGAACATCAATTGTTAAGCCTTGCACTGATTCTCCCTCACCCTGTTTTACCCCATATGTCTGCATGTCCATTGCTCTCTGATTTTAAACAAACAAGCAAGTATCACTTAGGCGTACAAGAATAACCAAATTAAGACCTTTGAACATAATGCTTTTTCAAAACCTCTCTCTCTCTCTCTCTCTCTCTCTCTCTCTCTCTCTCTCCCCCCCCCCCTCTCTCTCCCCTCTCTCTCTTCTCTCTTTCTCTCTCCCCTCTCTCCCCCCTCTCTCTCTTCTCTCTCTCTCTTTCTCCCCCCTCTCTCCCCCCCTCTTTCCCCCCCCTCTCTCTCTCTCACACACACACACAATGATGATAATAAGCCTGAACTACCCCCTAAAAAGTGTCTTGCAATGCAGTAAACAGTTGGAGAATGATGAATAAACCATGAGGGATGAAGAGAAGCCTTAATGATAATATATATATGCATATATATATAACACACACACACACAAAAATGTTGCTAGCCAATTAATTTTCATAGCAAGTCACATAAGCTGAGTTCTAGGTCATTATTTACAAATCTAGTGAAAAGAGAAGCAAACTTTAAACAATAGCTTTCATGTACAAAAATATACCACTTACTGTATATCCTTGACATTTATTATATCCTCAAATGCTCGAAATTATAGATTATGTTGACAAGTTTTGTCTAAATAAGCAAAGATTATCATAGACTTGTAGGTGATTAAAAGCTGGAAGGGACCTTAGACTAAAGCTCTTCTAGTCCAATCCCCTCATTATATACATTGCCTCAGCCTTACTGCAGTTCTAAACTATTAATGCTTAAAATAAGCCAAGAAGACAAATAAGCAGCAAGGCTCTAGGAGCACTGACTTATCCATAGTCATACAAGTTAGTGGCAGAGTTAAAACTGGAGCCCAGGCCACCAATGCTCCTTCCATCATAGCACATCTTATTAAGTTTTTGCTTTACTTTTCCAAATGTTCTCTCTCTACTTTACCTGAGACAAAAGGAAAGAGAGAGAAAAGATATTCTCCCTATTTGGCTTTTCAACATTGTTCCATTTATTACAAAAGGATCGAGAGATCTGATTCCTTCTTTCCTATACTGAAATGTCAACAAAGGCAACTAAGTGGCACAGTGATAGGGAACACCAAGACTGGTTTTTCAGGAGGTCCTGGGTTCAAATTTGAACTCAGACACTTCTAGCTGTGTGACTTGTGGCAAGTCATTTAACCACTATTGCCTAGTCCTAGCCCTTACAACTCTTCTGCCTTGGAACTGATACATATCAATTCTAAAACAGAAGGTAAGGAATTTTTTTTTAATGGAAACAAAGTACCCAGAATCTTACCTGGATATCAATTATCCAAGTCAGAAATCTTTAAAAGTTATTCCCTGACAAACACAGAGAGAAAAAGCCTTCCAACATTCTCTGAATTAAACAGAAAGCTGGATGGATGCTAAATGAGCAGCAGCAGCATGATATAACAGTGAGAAGAATGAACTATGAATTATTAGAGATGTGGGTTCAAATTTTGCCTTTGACATTCACTAGCTGTATGAACTCGGCCTAATGATTTTAATTTACAAGCTCTCAATTTCAGCATGATCCCTAAGAAGCAAAGAACAATAACCCACACAGGCACTATTAGCAGGAGGACAGAACTATCACTCTCTATGTATATCTCATTAGTCAAATTACACAGCAATGTTTTCTCTACTGACAGTGAGTAGGAATGCTAGGTGATTAATTCTCGATAAAATGGGTCTCTGAAGATTCAGTTGCAAAAAGGAATAGACTGCTCAGCTGCATTGTTTTCCTATGTTCTCTAGGTTATTTGTGCATGGCTGGGCTGTTTTAAATGTTATCTTCAATTATGTGCTACAATTTTTTATGCGACTTTAATTTTTCCCCTTAAGCATTTTTACTTTTCTTTTCTTACAGACATTTAAAAATTCTATTTACCTGAAAACAATACCTTAAATTTAGATCATATTTTATAATTACAAAGAGACCGATGATTTCCTTTTGGTTCTGAGAAGAAATATAGTGCAACTATTATCACTGTTTTACTAAAGAGGAGACTGAGGTGCAGAAAAGGTATAGAACTATAAGAAGAACTAGGTTCAAATCCTACCTATACTTCTTCCTACCTGTGTGACCTTGGGAAAGTCAATTAACCTCTACAACTTTGGCTTTAACATTTGTAAAATGGAGGTATTAGATTAAACAGTTTCCAAGACCCCTCACATTCCTTAAACTAGGATTTTAGCTATGGGATAAAAGCCCCATAAGCTAGAAAGGGGCAGAGCTAAGATCTGAACCCATACATTCCAAGTACACATCCTGGCTCCTACAAAGGATGCAATTTAATGACAGTGATTCCTAAAATATCATGTTTCTATGAAAATTTGATCTATTTCCATCTATCAAGGCTTTGGACCCTTAGAACTCATGCCAGCATTCATGCAATTTTAATGTGCATGCGTCAGAACACTATTCCCTGGTTAATTTCTGTTATTCTGTACCCAGAATATTTCAAAGAACTGTAACTCACTGAATGGGAAGCCCAAGAGGGCAGAGCACTTGGTAGGAGCTACTGAAAAGGATTATAAGAACATGGAATTTTACAATTAAAAAAAAAAAAGTTTGACATCTCACACACATAGGCAAATGCAAATTAAGTCAAAAGAACAAGATCAAAATATACATATATGAAATATATACAAATGTGTAAATGTTTATAAAATAGCAAATGTTTTGATTTTTTAAATATCATCTAGAATCAAATGTGTGATTTGTGTGAAACTGTGAAAGAACAAATAGGAATACTTTAATCCTTCTCTGATTATTTAATAATTTGTTTTAGTTTTATAAATTTTATTTTTTCCAGATTACATGTCAATATAATTTCTCAATAACCATTTTCTGATCTTTTGTAATTAAAGTTCTCTCTCTCCTTCCCAGCACTTCCTCCTACCCAAGAAGGCAGGCAATACAATATAGGTTGTACATATATTATTATATAATATATATTTCCATGTTTATGTTGTAAAAGAAGATGCATATTGCTAACAGTAGAGAAAAATTGATGGAAGAAATAAATTAAAGAATGGCATGTTTCAGTTCACATTCAGATTCTGTTTTTCCCTTCTATGGTAGTAGATCTCTTTTTCGATCATGAGTCTCAGTAATCAAATATTTTAAATGCAACAGCTAAAGACCATACCAGATGAACTATCTCAATGACCCCATGCAAATCACTTAATCTCCAGACTAAAATAGTTTTTTTCTTCCTTTTTAATTCATAAAATGAGTTGATAAGACTAGATAACCTCCAAGGTCAATAGATCTAGGCTAGTCTACAAATTTACAAATGAATATAGAATCCTGGCTTCATTGCTATGGCAGGAATTGGATACTAACACTGGTAGTGGTGGCAAAATGCATATTCTTTTTATCAACAGACAACTCAAAGTACTTGGTACACCCTGCTAGAATATACACTGAGTAGATTCTATGCTTATGAAAAGTGGCCACAAAGCAAAAGTATAGTGGCAGCAATTATCTGACTCAATGTCAAATGAGCAGCAGCATGAAGTAGTAAATACTGATGGGTTTGGGGTGAGGAGAGAACTGGTCTCAAATCTTGCCTTGATATTTACCTTCTCTAAGACCACAGGCATGCCACCTTATGGTTTCCTTATCTATTAAATGGAAATTTAGCAAAGCTACTTCACAGAGCTCTTAGGAGAATAAAATGAGTAGAACTATGGAATACCCTCTATACATGTCAGTTTGGGACAGAAATGAGATTTCGTTGATACAAGGAGCTCCAAAGTGAGGAAACTTCCTATGACAATGAAAGTCAGTGTCAGATATGAAATGTATAGTCTAAGAAATGCCTCCTTAAGTTCTAATGATAATATTATGTCTATGATACTTATCATTATAAATATTATTCAATGTTATTCAATAAGCACAGAAAATAGTACGATGATCTACTGAAAAATTCAAACAGAAATCAGTAGAGGTTGCTAGTTGTGCGACCCTAGGCAAATTATTTAACCTCAGTTTCCTCATTTGTAAAATGGGGGTAATAGCACCTAATTCCAGGTTTGTTGTGAAAATCAAATGAGAAAATAATTTTAAAGTGCTTAGCATAGTGCCTTGTACATAGTAAATGCTATATAAATGCTGTTACTATTCACTATTATTATTAACTTGCTAGCTCATAGATTTCAATTTTTTTAAAAATTATTAGCTAGGTAACACAGAGGATAAAGTGCCAGGCCTGGAGTCAAGTTCAAGGATTCAAATCAGGCTCCAGATACTTCCTAGCTTTGGGACCCTAGGCAAGTCACTTGACCCCAATTGCCTAACCCTTGCAGTTCTTCTGCCTTAGAACTGATACTAAGACAAAAGGAAAGGGTTTTCTAAAATAAGTTTTTATAGTGCCTAGATATATTTGTATAAGAAAAACTTGTTGGACAGAAGAAAAACAACTGCTTGATTACATGGGTCGAGGGGAATATGATTGGGGATGGAGACTCTAAATGATCATTCTAGTTCAAACATCAACAACATGGAAATGGATTCAGATCGAGGACACATGTAATACCCAGTGGAATTGTGCATCAGCTATAGGAAGGGTGGGGGGAGGGAAGAGAGGGTAAAGATTATGATTCTTGTAAGCAAGAAATAATGTTCTAAATTGACTAAATAAATAACTTACAAGAAAAAAAAGGAAAAGGAAAACTTGTTGGGATAGCTAGGTGTCTAGGATTTTTTTTTAATTGTCATCACATGGTCTAGATATGTTTTTATAAGGAAAAACTTATTGAGGCAGCGAGGTGGCTCAGTGGATAGATATCTGAGCCTGGGGACATGAAGTCCTAGGTTCAAATATGGCCTCAAACATTCCTTAACTATGTGACCCTTCACAAAACACATAACCCCAGTTGTTATCACTTACCACTCTTCTGCCTTGGAACCAATACTTAGCATTTATCCTAAGCAGAAGGTAAGAATTGTTTGTTTTTTAAATATTGAAGGTAAACTCTCTTTTCTTGTTTTGTTTTTAAACAAAGAATAATCAATAATCCATTAAAACTATATTTATCATAAGCAAACATTAGTCTCCATTGAGCAATGATACCACTAAATTATCCACCATGGAAAATTGTATCATCTCTAAGAAGGAGATATAATTAATATCCAATATTCCAAGAATTATATTTTATAGAGTTCATTAATAATCACTTTAGTAGAAGAAATAAAAAGGAAATAGAAGTAAAAAAACCCTAATTATCTAACAAAATTAAAACCACATGAGCAAGTCCTCCTGCTTCTTGCCTAACCTCACCTTCACAGTGTTGCTGTGGGGGGGAGGGCGCATCAGAGGCAGGGCTACACCAAATTTATATCCTCCCTATGTCAGCAAGTAACATGAGAAGGAACATGGGATACTGGGAATTGGAGTTCTAGGGTACAGAAATTAATTACATTAGTACAGCCTTCTCACTGAATACATTTACTTTAAAGAACATTGACTTCTTCACAATCAAGAATAATAAGAAACTATATGCTATGTTGCTTTATTCATCATTCATGTTACCAAAATTTATTTCTTAATATTATATAGTATATACATTAAAAGTTTCTTTCCCAGAATAACCATTACTATCATAAAAATCAAAAACCAAAACTGAAAGTTGCAAATTTATAAGGAACCAGCATGGCCCTAAAGAAAAGACATCCCTACTCTATTCCTTTGCACATATATGGAACATTAGATACTTTTTTTTTCCATTTTTTCACAATGTTGTTCAATTTTGCTGGTTTTTCTTCTTTCTTTTTTCTTTATTCTTTGAAAATAGTTATTTAAAATAATTCTCTGGGAAAGGGGAGAGGGAGAGGTACTAGGTGGAATTCTGGTGCAATAATGAACAAAAAATATCAATAAATGTTTCTTTTATGTTTCTTTCCCATGAGAATGTGAAAATAGCCTCTAATAGCAATAGCCTAGTTCTCCCAATATCCCTGAAAAGCAACTATTACAAGAAACTTTTAATTTGGGCAGACGATGGATTTTCTGTACACCTCTGGGAGAGGATAACCTCATTAATATATGATATGTTAACTATCACCCGAGGGAGTTATTAAGATTCTTCTACCACTTCCCACCATATACAATCAAAATCTTGGGAGCAGTAGAATGAGAAAGCTAGAAATTATCTTAGAAACCATTTGTCTCATTATGTAATCTAAGAAACAGAGTTAAAAGACATCAAATAACTTGTTCAAGGTCATTAAGACAAAGCTATTTATTAGGACTAATAATTCTTCCAACTCCTGACTTTCTATCACATACACTAAAATGACTTTTTCTGGGGGTAGCTGGGTGTCTCAGTGGACTGAGAGTCAGGTCCAAAGATAGGAGGTCCTGGGTTTAAATCTGGCCTCAGACACTTCCTAATTGCGTGACCCTGGGCAAGTCACTTAACCCCCATTGCCTAGCCCTTACTACTCTTCTGCCTTAGAACCAATACCCAGTATTGATTCTAAGATGAAAGGTAAGGGTTTAAAAAAAATGACTTTTTCTGTTCCTCTCTCTTCCCTTCTCCTGGGAGTTTCCATGATTCTACCATAATGGTCTTTCCTCTTTTCCTCTACTTTAAATCATTTTGTATTTTTCACATTATATCTAGTATCAAACTCTGGGCCAAAGAGGCTACTGATCTCTAGTGGAAAAGTGCATTAGACTACCCCTTAAGAATCTGAGTTCTCACCTCTATCTCCATCATTGATGACTATGGGGTCTTGGTCAAATGCCACCTAAGTAGAAAAGAATATATCACCATCTCACCTAAAAGTTTCAGTCCATCAAAGTGACATATAAACAAATTAAAAGAACAGTTCTTAATGTACTAAAGTATATACACATATAAAATAGCTTAAGTTATTTAGTTATAAGATAGACCAAAGCAATCCTATAAGGACTTCACAAAAACCTTTCATTCAAACCTTATCATGACAGTTCACATTAATAGAGATTTACAAAGCATTTTCTTCACATGCTATCTACTTCAGAGTTCACAAAGTATTTATTGTCCCTGTTCTAAGTGTTCAAGACAAGAATTCAACTGGCTCTTCTGGTTTGAAATCTAATGCTCCTTATTACACTAACCCAGTGATAGAGGTTATCTATTTGAGATGAATGTTTTTAAAGTAAATATTTAGCAATTTGTTTCCTCCTAAAAGCAAATCATAACAGCATAAAAGTTTGGCAATTTGTTTAAAATAATTTATGGGAAAACTTTTAAAAGTTGTTTTGTCATTTTAACATTTACAGAAATGTCAAGAGTCCTATAATCTGTTCGATTACTCCAACTTTAAAAAATATTATAATGATATAGCTTTAAATACAATAAATCCTATTAATGTCAACAAATGGGTCCCTTTATATAAAAAATTCCAATGTGTATTTAAAAGAGCACTGATTGATAATTAGAAGACTAGGGTTAGAATCCTAGATCTATCACTAACCTCACTGATCCTCAGTTTTTCCAAATGTAAAATTAGGAGGTGGGACTTGATGCTTCCTCAAATCCCTTCAAGGTCTAAATCTAAGATCTTATGAAAAAAAATTAAATATAAGCAACAGTAGAGTGGGAGGCAGTGGAGGCAGACACTAAAGCAGGTTTAACCCATGCTACATTTCACAATGTTCCTAACATGAAAACCATTGCTTAATTCAACTCAATTCAACAAACATTTATTAAGTATCTGATATTTGCAGAGACTTTTGTCAGATAATGAGGGAGATACAAAATTTAAATAATTAAAACCCCCTGAATTTATAGAGGTCAGATTTCAATCTACTATTCAGAGACTGGCATAGTAGCTAGCTCATAGTAGGTTTAATAAATGCTTGTTGAATAATGATGTTATTATGCCCAACGGTTAAAAAACACATGGAGTGCAAAGTGCTCAGTATGAAGGTAGCTCTCCAAGCAACTATGTAGGACAAAGTTATTAAGTAACAAAGTGGCCTTAAAGTCATATCTGTGTTGAAGAAGGAAGTATTTTTTTCAGAATAGAAAAAAAAAAGATTTTATTCTTCCCATGGTACTTGCCCTGCATGAAAAGAAAAGAAAAAAAGAATACCTAGTAAAAATAGGGAAACTAAAAGAAATGCAGTGGTTTCAATGGATTCATTATTTTATTGACATAGCAGTTTTCTTCTACTGTTCAAGTGACAGTCATTCAACAATTCTTGGTAATGTAATTCTTTTCTTGATAGTTGGCATTTACAAAGCACTTTATTTTTTAACTACATTTATTTTTTTAATGTAATAACAAATTTCCACATAAGTTTTCCAAAGTTATAAGATCCAAATTGTCTCCCTTCCTCCTCCCAGAGCTGGCAAGCAATTAGATCTGGGTTATGCTTGTATTTTGATAATGTAATTCTTAACCCTGTAAGCTTCTTGTGTATGAAGACTCTCTCTTCATATTTGTAACCAACATCTGTGCCATGACACATAGTGAATCCTTATATGATTTTTGATTGATTAGTAAATATGCTAATGAGCATCTCTCCAACAGACTCCAATAGACTTCTTCTGCATCTTTTGTTACCAATACATCCTTTGAGAGAGTTTAGGAAAGAGTTTATACTGGCAGGCTTTCGAGTTGAGGCTTAAGTCTTGCCTCTGATCCATCTGAGTTTTATAGGACCATAAGTAATTCAGATACCTAGTCCATGACTTAAGAAAGCCCTGAAGGACTATATAATATGTTGTTGATCTGAATCGATGGAGGAAATTTTCATGCTAGGAGATACAGTGATGAAATTACAGGTTTGGACTAAAAGGGAAAAAAAAATTCTTTAACTCTTGGTCTATCCATCTATTGTTTCTTGTTACAATAAGTGATATCCTTCATGATTCATCTCAACTGCCAACTTCTACCCAAGGTCTTTCCCAATTCCTCCAACTAGTAGTCCAAGTGCCTTCCCCTTGAAGGTTACCTTCTGTCTACTCAGGATGTACTGTGTGTGTACATTTATGTATATTTTATATATGCATATGGTAAACAAATTTGTATCTAATTCCCATATACTATATAGTAAAAATGTGCATATACGTGTAGGTGTGCAGGAATGTGTATATGTTTGTGTACTGTAGCCAGGTAGCACTGTGAAGAGTGCCAGACTTGGAACAAGGAAAACCTGAATTTAAATCTTGTCTTAGACACTTCCTAGCTATGTGACTCTAGGCAAATCACGTAACCTGTTTGTCTCAGTTTCCTCATGTGCAAAATGAGGTGGAGGAGATAATGGCAAACTACTGCAGTATCTTTCCCAAGAAAACATAAAATGAGGTCACAAAGAATAGAACACGTGTGAAATGACTCAGCAACATATACAGATTGTCTCCTCATTAGAATGTTAACTCTTTGACAGCAGGGACTATTTTTGCTTTTTTTTTTTTCCATTTCCCAGCACTTAGAACAGCACCTGGCACATAGTAAGGGCTTAATAAATTCTAGTGAATTGGTTCCTCATCCACATGGAACAGCAGATAATGTGCTAGATATAGGGGGAAGATTACCTGGGCTCAGAAATTCATGATCGGGGGAAGCTAAGTGGTTCAGTGAATAAAAAGCCAGGCCTGAAAACAGGAGGTTCTGGGTTCAAATTTGAGGTTCAAATTTCCTTGCTGTCTGACTTTGGGCAAGTCACTTAACCCCAATTCCTAGCCCTTACCATTCTTTTTCCTTGGAACCAATACTTAGTATTGCTTCTAAGACAGAAGATACAGGGTTTTTTTTTTTGTTTTTGGTTGTTTTTTTTTAATTCCTATTAGTTCTATCACATCTTCTCAGAACCTCCATTTCTTCTTCTGAATAAAATGGGGATAATAAATATTACTCACTCCACATGGCTGTTGTGAGGAGGGTGCTCTACAAACCTTCATAAATATGAAGTATCATTACCAATAACCCACCTCTTTTTTCAGTCCTATATATCCATTATGATGCCTTCTATGCAACTTCTTACATTAATCATGTGTGTGCTAACAAGCCCACTTATTCATCTCTTTGATATCCGTTGAGTTAGCTACAATTCTGATTCTTCCAAGACGCCTAGTCATGTAACATTACTGGGAAAATATTGGTTCTTTTATTCCCTGATCATCTCTAAATTATTGCTCTTACCCTTTCCTAATCTTGTTTCCTAATGAAACAGTTTTGTCAGCTACTTTAACCTTTTTTTCTTGACTATATTCATCATCATATTAGTCCTCTCTTGCCTCAGATTGTGTCTGTTTTTGGAACCTTCATTTTATTTTGCTTTCATAAAAATGGAAGTTAAGACAAAAGAGAAGCTGGGGAAGGGAGGTAGAAGAAGGAGCAATTTTAGGGGAAAAAAAAGGAATATAGTACAACTATTGTGTTCATCAGCTTAAAATAGGGTAGAAGAAATGCCTACTCAAGCACTTTTACTTTAGGAAGAAGCACAAACAGCTCCCAGCTATTCTGACAGGAGTAAAGGTATCCAAATTTTGTCCTTGGATAAGAAGTACATTTGTAATCAGTGACAGAGAGGAAAGAGTCCAGAATTATGAGTCAATTATTTAGGTTTGAATCGCAGCTCAGCAAGCTACCACCTCCAGTCCTAACTGGGAGGACTTGCCTACCAATCCCCATCAGCCTTCTTTCTCCCTCTGGAAGATGCCTCTTTTTCCTGTGGCCTCTACGTGATGCTTGGCAAGTTCCTCCAGGAACTTCCATTTTGAACAGGTGCCCAAGTCAGCTATGCTCATTCTTTCCTTCCTTTCTGGGCTCTGATCTTAAGTCTCTAAACTTCTCCACCATGTTCCTACAGAGGTATTTTTCCCAGGCCCACTTTTCAGCTCCTTATTATATGCTATCTTCTCCCATTAGAATGTAAGCTCCCTGGGGATGGAGATCTTCCTACATTTTGCTTGCATTTGTAATCCCAGGACTAAATCCAGCAATGCTACTTTGTAAGCACTGGCCTGTAGATTTGACTGCATAATGACCTTGAAAAAATCCCATTCCCCCTTAGAGCTCAATTTCCTCATAAGAAATATGAGAGGTTTGGACAAGACAGCCTAAGGTTCATTCCAGAACTCTCATAATTCTTTTATCTTGTAAACAACTTGAATTAATTTCAAATTGTTAGTTCTATTACAAATAAGTCTGTAACTACTTCTGTATTGTGCCATTTGTGCTATATTTCTAAAGGCTAAGGGTTAAAGTGGCATTTTATGTTTTTATCACAGTAATATATTGATTGATTTTGGATCTCATAAAATATAAAATTTATGCTATTTAAAGCATACTTGTGAAATTAAAGCAATATCCCTTATTAATGGTCATTAATGATAAAGAATTCATGCCTAATATATTAAATAATTTTTCCAAGTATGAACAGAAAGAAATTACTGCATTTCCAAGACATCGATTCTTAGAATTAATGTTTGTCTGTCTGCTATCCATCTCCAGCTCCAACCATGCCACCAGAAGATATTCCCGAACCAAAGATCATCTTGCCTTTCCTAGTGGAGTTCTAAGAGAATAGAACTTACCTACCTGTTCCTATTTTCCTAGCCCCACCCCCTCTTCTATAGGCAGTGCATTCCTTTTCTAAATAGCTCTAATTTATCAGACCATACCAATTAACCTCCTTATTTAATGTGAATTTTAGAATGGAACACTCACTAACACCCAAGCTTCCCATTTTACTTCACCAACCTCTTCATATTTGCTCATCAGAATAAAATCCAGAATAGAAGTTTCCCTCATCACTCACTTCCTAAAAGAGATTTCCAGTAAGTCAAAAAGTTATCAGAGCTTTATTTTTAACAAGAAGAGATCTTTAACAGATGTCTATAGTTGAAGTCCCCTTAATTACTCTATCAGACCTTTCTGTAAGTTTTTGGATCCATCCCAAAAATTAATCATCTTTTTTTTCTGACTGGGGTAGAGTGGGGTATGAAACCATATGTTAATCTGTTCCTTTCTATATTATTAGAGAGTGCAATCACACTGATTCTTCTGCCATAGAAAAAATACTTAAAACTGAAATTTAATGTAGCATAATATTTTGTTTTTATTAATATCATTCCAGTAGATGATCATGAAAGGAGGAAAATATAAATTATCATTATTAAAAAAAAAGAAATGTTTGAAACCGTTCTAATTAGGTTGACCATGATGTCCCCAGCAGAAATAAATATGTGTCTACAAATCTTATAAGCTGGTCAAACTATAGCACTATAAAGTCTATGAGTCTACAGGGTTTTCCTTATAATTATCTTTTTAAGTTAGTAACATAAATAAGAGTTTGGGGGCTTTTTGCATCTATGTGTTGATTGGAATAGGGAATTCTCAAGAAGGAAATGTTCTCAAACAGTGCAGATCAGTAGTTTTTCGCAACTTAAAATTAGAGAAAGTTGCCTAAAACACTGAAAGTTAAGTAACTCTCCCAGGGGATACAGTCCTCATGTGTCAAAGATGAAACTTGAATCCAGGTCTTCTTGACTAGAAATCTAGCTCTCTATCCACCACATTGTACCTCATATGTATGGGTAATAGCATAATTGTTTTAAGAGGGGTCATCTGGTATAGTTATTAGAAAATCTAGCCTCAGAACCCAGAAAGCCTGGATCCAAATCCTACAGATTAAAGGTAGAGTGCCTTACATCAACTTATAGGGAGTAAGATTTCCTGACTTCAGATCCAGCTCTTTCCAACATATCAAAGATGCTCTCCAAGCACTTTGATCAGAATATTTCACTCATTAGAAGCATTTCACATATTTTAGTGCAGGCTAATCATTAAAAAAATCAGGAATTCAAAGATGGCATTGGCCTGTCTTCTATTCTGAGATTCACAATATCAAAATGGAAATAAACTTTAGATAGATAGATAGATAGATAGATAGATAGATAGATAGATAGATAGATAGATAGATAGAGTCAACATGGAAATCTAGAAATCCCCAATTTATTTAGTTTGAGGGTAGAAACCCCAGGTTTTGACCTTGTCACAGGAGAGGTTTTCCCCTGAGGGAAGGTCCCACTTCACCAGACAAAAGACATCCACTTCAGGTGGGAGGCAGATCCCATCTGAAATCAAGTAACTCTTTTATCTCCAGAAGCCTTTCTCCGTATATCACACCCTCCTGACCGAGGATCAGACCTTCAGCTTGCAAGACTGACTACCGCACCAAAGCTGAAGTGGATGTCTATTTGTCTGGTGAAGTGGGACCTTCCCTCAGGGGGAAACCTCTCCTGTGACAAGGTCAAAACCTGGGGTTTCTACCCTCAAACTAAATAAATTGGGGATTTCTAGATTTCCATGTTGACAATAGATAGACAGACAGACAGACATAGAGATACACACACACACATATATGTATGTATGTGTATATATATACACACACACCTTCTTCATCCCTCCTATTCTCCACTTGTTTTTATGACTCAGCTAAGAGAAAGTAGAAAGGAACAAACCTAAGAGAAGTTGACTTTACTCAATTTTACTCCTTCAGGGATGGTTTCCACCAAGGGATGCTTTGGCTCATAGATTTAGAACTGGAAAGGACCTTAGAGGTCATCAAGTACAATCCCCTCATTTACAGATGAGAAACCTGAGACCCAGAGAGACTGAGTGGCTTGCCTAGGGTCATATAGTATCTGAAACAGAATTCAAACTCAGGTCTTCCTAACTCTAAAGCCAGTACTCTTCCATTCTACCAACCGGTAGCCAATTCAGATGTACAAGTTGGATAGATTTTAAAAGAATGGTTTATTCTATTAGGGGCAGCACTGATAGCAAGTGGGGTTTTTGGGGGGGTGAGCATTTTTTGAATGCTAATGATTTTCTTAAGTTTCTTGATATTAACCAAATAAACCAATATGATGATGGGGAGTAGGAAAAAAGAACCTATATGATCATTATCTATGAAAAAACTATTTTGAATCACTATTTAAGCACACTGAGAGCTTTCAGCTACATTTGCTGCTTTGTTTTTAGATAAAAAGACAAGCTATCTTAAGAATATATCTGCCCAAAGAAACATGCAAATGAAATGCTTTTGTCAATAGCTTATAGTTAAAAAGTTTACATTGACTATCAATTTAAATAATAAACGTTTCATACTAATTATATTTAAATTAATAAATTTGGATATGTAAAATAGCAAATTTCAGTAGTTTCCTCTAAATCCTATCACAAAGTCTTTCATTCTTTTTTCTTTTTTTCTTTTTAACCTTTACTTTCTGTCTTAGTAACAATTCTAAGATAACAGGGTAAGGGTTAGGAAAATGGTGTTTAAACCCAGGTCCTTCAGACTTTAAGTCCTGTGGAGCAGATTCTAATTACACAAGACTTCAGGCATTGTGCTCTATCTTCTAGGCTATCTAGCTGCTCATTCTTATTTACTTTTGCCCTTATGATCACAATGAATATATATTCCATTTTCCTGGTTCAGTCTTTTTCACTATGATTTCTTTCATAAAGTTCTTTCCATTTTTTTAGTATTTCTTATGCTTCTTTTTTGTCCAGTTCTGTCCTCCCACCAGTTAAAAAACAGCAACTGTTCTGCCATGTCAAGTCATGGACAATTCCTAGAAGCAGTTTGCCCATATGAGTCACAGGTGGGACTTGAACTCAGGTTTTCCTGACTCCTGGGGCCGATTAAATTTTGTACAGTATGTAATATTTATATGATCCTTTGACCCTAGCATGCTGCGAATTGTGTGTCCCCCCCCAAAAAAAGATTTCCTAGACCCTCAGGTCTCCTTAAACTTCCCCTTTTAATCAATCTATAGCCTACATGTTCTTGTAGAGAGTAGGATATGTCCTGCTCCCCACTCTACTCTCCTATGGGAATGTGATAAGCTTCCCTGGTGTCCAACCAGGCAAAGGCACCCTATCCAACTGATAAATGGTCAAGAAAATGGCTACAAAATACCCCTGCTCAGAACCCCCTTAGGAATGCTTAATTCAATGAACCAAGAAAATAGCCACTGGGATCCCACAACCTACTCTGTTACCCCTAGTAGGACTTGACTTCCACTTATAGTAAAGCCTTAAAAGTCCCTTGCAATTTCTTTCCAAACAAGGGCACATGCTTCTCATGCCACAAACATGCTTTTCACTCTTGGTATGTGCCAAGGAAAATGCTGCCTCTCTCCTGTGGACACTATCTACTGCTTTGCCAAGTTGCTCCCCTGGCTTACTGCCCTCTTCCCCTCACTGACCTACATCATTTGCTGCTCACTGCCAGGTGTGGTATCATTGTGCCAAGGCATCTGCCTTTGAGTGACTTAAGAGTCCATCTCCTCTACTTGGTACTCAAAAAAACATGGTGGGTAATTCTCCCAGTATATAAGGTGCTGCCCAAGACTAGGTCTAAGACCTTCTGCAGCCATATTGCTATCCCAATGAATGTGATGCAGTGATTTAGGACATAAATACAAGGACTGTGGATGTTAACCCTGTATCCCAACATCAGAGAACTCCTCCTTCTTTAGTCCATGGAGAGCCAACCAGGACTTGGGATCCCCAACACTGGAAACTCCTTCACTGAACTCTGACTCAGCAAACAAGGACTGCCACTCCCTAAGAACTGCCCTATTAGCAAAGGAAACTGGACAATGTACAAAAGAGCTCTCTACCCACTCTATCTAATCCTTATTCTTGATAGTCTTGATTGCATGGTGTTTTATTACATTCATGTGCTATAGTTTAGTTAACCATTCCCCATTGTTGGGTATTTAGGTTGTTTCCAGTGTTTTATGCTTATATATGCTGCTATGACTGTCTTTGGGACATATGGCCCTTTTTAAAATTGAGAGCAGTTCCAGGTGTATTCCCAATAATGGAATTATTGAGTTAAAAGTTATAATTATTTCAATAATTTTCATTATATTTTTCAGAATTATTCTAGGGAGGAAAAATTTAAGGTATAAAATACAACTAACAATTTTAAGTATTTCTTCCTGCACAACCCCATTTATACAGTGTTTTACAGCTTTTAATTATTTTTGCCAATTTTATAGATGTGAGATAGACTAAAAGCCACATTCTGAAACAAGAGCCAAATTAACTTAATGGGGATCTGGTTCTAATCTGTGGACATCACCTCTAAGCAACAGGACCAACTCAGCCCCTCCCCAGTTCCTTGTCATTACTAAGGAATAATCCAAAACTAGAGGGGTCCCCTACTTTTAATTCTATCACCAGTATCAGAGCCATCAAAAGAGTGCTCCATATTTGGGGAACATACTAGAGATGAAGTCAGGAAACCCTAGTTTGAATTCTATTCCACTTACTAGCTCTATGATGCCAGGCAAGACATTTAATCCCTCAAATGCCTCAGTTTCCTTGTCTGGCAAGTATGAATAAGAATATTTGTATACTACCCACCTCCACAGACTATGCAAGCTTCAAACCACATGTAAAAAGTAGTCACCATTCTTGGTAGCAACCCTAAAGCTGACCAAGCCCTTTAACTTATGCAAGAGGCGTTAGCTACTGGGAATGTATACCAGCTGAACTACCTCACTGGCTGCTTTTCTCCATGTTCTTTTTCCATTCCAAGAGAGTGGCAGAGCCAGTTTGATAGCTGGCTCTGACCATATCTTGAGGTGGGTGTGTCTTTCATTGAGGGCACATGGGTCTGATTATTTCCTATCAATCCTCTACTCATGGAGGTTACCTTTCCTTAGCAAATACAAACCATCCAGACAAGCAGGATAATTAATTGGTAGAGGCCAACCTTAACTCCAGAGGAAATAGCATTATATGCATATTTCCAACACCTGGAACTTGATTACACCAGATGGGCAAAGAGCTCACTTTCCTTGTCTTAACTGAAAAATAGAAATTTACTATTTTTTATTCAGAAAGTGCTAATCACAGAGTTTACACACTGCCAGCAATGAGACAGATGAGTGTGAAAATTTTTCTTCTTTTGGAATCTGATGCATACATGGAATGGAGACATGAGGAAAGCAAGGGAAGCAGAAATACAAAAGAAAAAATCCTTTTCTTTCTTAATAAGGAATAGCCAATTAAAATAAAGCATAGTAATACTCACAGAACTGTCCAAGGAGCCTGAAATGTAAGGAGCTAACTGTGGCTCCAACATGCTGTCCCAATAGAGTATAAATAATCTCCTTAAGAAGAAAACTGCTTTTTTGTTGTTTGTGTGGAGGTGATGGGGTGTCTGTATCCCTAACATTATACCTTCCACAAATATTATGCTCAATAAATATGAAACAAATAGGTCACATAGTAAAGAGACTGGACTTAGAGTCAGGAAAACACGAATTCAAATCCTGTCTCAGATACTTACTATATGATCATGAGCAAGTCATTTAAACGTTCTTAGCCTCGGTTTCTATGTACATAAAATGAGGATAACAACATCAATCACCTTAAAGTGTTGTTGTCAGGATGAAATGAGATAATAAATGTAAAGTGTTACATAAATGTTAGCGATTATTAGTAGTAAATATTTGTTTTTAGTATTGAAAGATCATATACTTTAGGAGCCAGGAGAGTAGAAAGCTAATAAGACAATACTATGTATTAGTCCCAAGGCAGAAGAGTTGTAAGGGCTAGGGAATGGGGCTTAAGTGGCTTGGCCAAGGGTCACACAGCTAGGAAGTGTCTGAGACCATACTAGAAACCAAGGCTTCCCATCTCTAGCTCTCAATCCACTGAGTCACCCAGCTGCCCCTAGGAAAGGGTGTTTCTTAAAATACAGGAGGAAGGATCACTTACCTACCAGTATTGAGCAAATCAGCATGTGATAAGCCTTTCTCAAGGTCTAGGGAAGTCAAGACCAAAGTCAAGCTCTGAAGCTAAAGAACAGATCTAAGCAAGGACTACTTGAGAAACAGATCAAGATCAACCACAAGATGAGAAAGAGAAAGTTCTAGAAGCAATACAGAGATGAACTGAAAACACACTTATCAGTAACGAGAAGGAGTCACCTTGTAGCTACCCTTGGCAACCTTGATGGCCATTCCCATTAAGCTGATTTGGCCCAATGGAAGTAAAATTCCCAGAGGATATTTTTTTAAGAAGCTAATCAAGTTTGAGAATAAACCAGAATTACATTAAGCAGTAACTGGTAATAATTAAGGATTAATGAGTCATGTGGCTAATTATGCTATATGATTAGTTTTAATAAAATCAGACTCCTTAAAATAATCTATTTAGCTGGTTGGCAGTTAGATGGCTCAGTATATTGAGAGCTAGAGATGGGAAAGCCCTGGATTCAAATATGGGCTCAGATGTTTACTGGCTGTATGACTCTGGGCAACTCACTTAACCCTATTGGCCTCAGTTTTCTCATCTGTAAAATGATGTGGAAAAGGAAATGGCAAATCACTTCAACAACTCCAGTTATCTTTGCCAAGAAAAACCCATGACTGAACAACAATAATAATTTGGCTGATTAAAGAGATTTTGCACCGGTGTATGTGTGTTAATATCCATCTCAAGTTGTAGTTTGGTGTGTGGTGAGTTCTGGCTCTGTCACCTATGTGGCATAAATCATTCCTTCTGTGGACCTTTTTTTCACCAGTAGACTTTGGGGATTGGCTCCACCAATCTCAAACATTTTGACTATCTCATAATATGGTATAAGGCAAGGCTCCTGTTTAAAGCCAAGACTATAATTGAGGTGCCAGTCACCTGGCAGTCAAGTACCCTAATTATGTAAAAAAAAATAAGGACTAAATACATCCCTAAAGATTTGCAAACCTTTCTCAAAATATAAATCCCAGACACAAAAATTCCAATTTGATTATATAGTTCTAATTTTCAACACTATCTGGTAAGATCATAGAATACTAGGGCTGGATTAAGAGTTTATCTAATTCAAATTATTCACTTTGTAAATAAAGAAACTGAGCCTCAAAAAAAGTGAAATTAATCTCCCGTATTCACAAAGGGAATAAGTAGCAGCACAAGAATCTGAACTTTGGTCTTTTGACTCTAAATCTAGGTTCTCCTTCCATTATGCTACTCTGGATGAGTGACCATGGACAAGTCACTTAACATCTCTTAGACATAGATATGGAAATGGCAAAAGACTTCAAAATGCCATCTAGGACAATCTTCATATTTTATTAGAGGACTAAGGAGATTAAATTCCTTTCCTAAGACCATACAGCTAGTATTAGCAGTGAGATTTGAAGCCAGGTCCTCAAACTCCAGTCTATCATTTCCCACTCTACCCTTAATGTATTTTCCAAAAATCAAGTTGGAATCATATCAATGAGAATACAAAATGAATTTTTTTTATGCTCACATCCCTAGTATCTAACACAATGCATTATACATAGTTACTATATTATAGTCAGTTTTTAATAAGTAATTGCTTGATGGCACCACTCCCATGATAGCTATTTGCAATGCAATTAATTTACCATCTTTGGGGAATCTAAAGATTACAGAAATTTTCCATTTAAAATCACAAAAGCGAACATAGATGCCAATAAACTATTTTCTGATTCTTATCAAGATGCCTAGAAAAAAAAAAAAAGAATTGTGCTTGTGATAAGCTAAGTGAAAAATTACATCTGAGCATAGGGCAAATGTCTGTTCCCTTGCTGTGAATTTGCCATGTAAGAGCCAAACACTTACTGCTTTTTGATGGTCATGATAAAGACATTAAGTCCCTTTGATATGGGCTGATTAAGATAGCACCATGATGTTACACTAATTCCTCTACCTGCAAAGAGTCCAAAAAGCTCTTTGGCACAATTAGAGCATCATTAAGATTGAACTCTGCATCTAGAAGTGATTATCAAGAACCAATCTGAAGTCAGAGTAGAGCAACCACAGATGCTGATTTTACAGTGCTCAGCAAACCTTCTTCATTAGATATTGGTCCTGCTGGTGAAAGGGAAAGGCAAAGTATTTACTTTGCTAATCCCTATGTAAAAGGGCCTTATTGCCTCTCTACAGTCATCTTAGATGATGGCAAGAAAAAAAATTGGAGGGGTCTATAGAGTAGGAAGGGGAATAAAGAAGTGAATAAAGCATCTGACCTAGTCGGGAAGACCTGAGTTCAAATCAAGCCTCAGACACCTACTGGCTGTGTGACCCTGGGCAAGTCATTTAACCTGGTTCACCTAATTTCCTCATCTATAAAAATGAGCTGGAGAAGGAAATGAAAAAACCACTCTAGTATCTTTGCCAAGAAAACTCCAAATAGGGTCAGGAAAAGTCAGACACATGTGAAACAACTAAACAGGAACATGGAGTAAAAAGAACTCTGAATCTGGAGTCTGAGAACCTGGGCTATAAATCCCAGCTCTTTCACTTAGTATTTGTGTGACCTTTGGCAAGGCAATTCCTCTGTCTGGGCCTCAGTTTCCTCATCAATAAAATGAGATTAGACTAGTGGACCCGTGGGGCTGAGGGGGGGAGGGGGGAGAGGTTCTTCCAGTTCTAAATCTGTAATCTAGCAATTATATAAGAAAATGTCTTAGCTCATTTCTAGATAAGAAACTGGATACTCTGACCCTTTAAGAAGATTTAATTTCTCTGTGTTGATGAGGTCATCCTTCAATTCATCCCACATTCATTTAGCATCTGTTGAGTACAAAACTCTACCCACACACAGAGAATAGGTCTAGGGAAGACAATCCTTATTCTAATGATTTACAGCCTATGCAAATCCCTATAATAAGGGGCATTACCAACATACACAAAAGATGAGCTAAGGAAATGAGGTCTGAGGAGGCAAAAGGTTATCAACTGGAGAAATGAAATTAGAGAAGGCTTTGTAAAGGAGATGATAAAAGAATGAGTGGAATTCAAAAGGATGAGGACACTATCCACCCCTCCACTTCCAACCAAAAACACAAAATTCACATTTGCTAGGATGTGACATTGTTACAATTAAAGAAATATTAATATTAATTAGATGTTTTCATCAAGATATATCACTTTCTGCACACTCAATCAAAATGGACGGTATTAATGGATGATTCATCATGGATACTGATCCTTCTGGTGAAGGGAAAGGACAAGGTATTTATATATATATATATATATGATTTGCTAATTCCTGTGTAAAAAGGTCTTATTATCTCTCTACAGGCATTCTAGATGGTAGCAAGAAAAAATTGGAGTAGGACAGGAGAGTAAAAAGGGGCAACTAGAGTGTAGAAAAGATACTGAATTTCTCTAAATTCTAGAGGCGAATGCAAAAATTTTTTTCCTTGGTCTTCAAAAAGTATAAGATGGTATCCACTGCAAAAAATTTGGTTCTATACCTATCTAAGTCCATGTCTGTAAAAATGACTTCCATCTAGCAATATATGCAGAGTCTGTTTGTGGGGGATGCTTCTGCATTTTTCATCCAATACTAATAAAGACATAGATTTCCCTAGGGAAATCACCACTCTCAGAATGGCTCATTTAAGCATAGGTGAGCATTTCCTCAGAGTTTCAGTTCATCCTTCCTCATCTGTACCAGTCAAAATCCTTCTTTTCCTTCAAAGTTCAGTTCAGATGTCATCACATCCATTAATTCCTTTCAGTGCTCAGGTCTGCCTCTCCCTGCCTCCTACAAGCTAAATTTGCTCCTTCTCTCAAGTATTCATAGATTTCTTAATGCAATTCATTAAACATTTATTAAACTCTTCCTGTGTGCAAGCCATCATGCTAGGCATTGTGCCTAGCAAACAAACAAAAACAAAACCATTCCTGCCTTCAAAGAGCATATCATTTACTCTTTGTTCTTAACCCATTTTACCTTGTTTTATATTTATTTAAGGATATGTCATATTCCCTCATTACATTTTAAGGTCTTCAAAGAGAGGGATTTTATTGTTTTGCCACCTTTGAATCTCCAGTGTCCAGAACAATATTGGCAGTACCCTCACCTATAAAATGGGGACAAAAAATAGCATTTATCTCACAGGGTTGTTGTGACAATCAAATTAAATCATGTTTTTAAAGGGCTTTATCAACTTGGGGTCCATGGATAGATTTCATAGAGTTCATGAATTAATATTTCAATATAATTTATTTCCTTTGTAATCTAACATATTTTACTTTATACATCAAAAAAATAATATGAGGGGGGAGGGAAAAGAGGAAAAGAGACAATTTGGATCTTACAATTTCAGAGAGCATCTGTGGAAAATTATTACATGTAACTGCAAAAACAAAATATTTTTTAAAAAAATAATCACCTAAGAAGGGGTCAGGATCCATAGGTTAGACCACCAAAGGGATCCAAAACAAAAAATGTTTAAGAACTTTTGCTTTAGAACAATATATACCTGAGTTATTGTTTTTAAGAGTTTGCTGAATTTAATCTTCCCAGATTTATTCTTCCAATCTCAACTCAACAAAGTTGACAATGAACAATCCATCTAATAATTGGAGAAATGATATTTTTCATTTCATAAGCTCTTTATAATCTAGCTTATGTACATTGCATTAAAAAGTCATTTCAAGGGATTTATATATCTAAGTCCTTTCCATATATCTATACTTTCAAATGCCTGTTTCTCTATTTCTCTATTTCTTTACTTCAAAACCAGATACCAAAGGAGATTTATCACCAGAATTCAGCTTTTAAATTTAAAGGGTAAAGATAGGAGAACTAGAAAAACAATATAAATAACAATTACAAGAATGTAAACACAAGGACAACATAAGAAATCTGAATTCTTAACAATCATAATGAACAACCCTGGCCCAGAGAACATCAAATAAAATATAATCTCCGTCCTCGAATATGAGAGGTGAGGTTCTAGAAGTCATGGTCAAGGTTTAGTATTTTTATTGATCGATTATTTCTTCTTTGTTATGGAACAGGAGTGGAAGGAACTATATGAGGGAAAAACATGGCAAATGGATAACACAGGAGGATGCTTTCTATACGAGCATGATCCAAGTTATCCTTTGCAGCAGTGACATCATTGCTCTTTGGAGAGGGCCAATAAGGGTGCCCTGCCCCCTCTGGGCATCTGATCAATGTGTTAAGGAGGAACAGTGGACAGCTGGTGCTAAGTCATCAGCAGCATGACTCCTCCGTGGGGGGGGAGCCTCCATAGTGGGTTGTATGTGACTACTCTTTCCACCTCTAAAACAAAAGAAGTCAAAACTATGAAGCAGATTTTCTTCAGGAAATGTTATTGGACCTGGAAATAGTCATTTCAAATGTTCCTTTAAAAGTAGTTAGCTATGAGTTTATTTATAATGCTCTTTCAAAATCTAAGGGAATATGGAAAGCATTTATGCATTAAGAGGAGGAAAAAAGAGAGCATTCTAGCCAGAATCACAGAATTCCGGAGTAAGAAGATACCCCATTCTAGCTTATCTTGTCCAACCCATACTCAAAAAAAGAGTCCACTTATAACATAATTAAATCTAAGCTCCACAATAGAATTAGGATTCTGCAGAATGTCAGATAAATATGAGATCATGCCTTTACACTAAATAAAAATGGACCTAACCTTATTCAGTCATCCAAACATCTATTAAATACTATGTGCAAAGTGCTCTGTTAGGGAATGGGGCAAGATAAAGCTTAGAAAACTCACAGTCAATGCCTCTACTTCCACCTTGGCATCCTAGAATAATTACTGTCCCAGATGACTCCTTTCCTAATTAGTGCCTGCCCCTCCATGATGAACATTTCAAGAAAGCTCTAGATACCAAGCTTTTCTACACTTCTCACTCTCCAAGCATCTTTTCCAAAACAATGGATCCCATATCTTTCACCTCCCCATCCTTATCCTTACAAGCCCATCCACTGCACTCTACCATTTACACAATCCTGAAAGAAACAATCAACTCTCCTTTGATCCCACCCAGCATACCCTCCCAGACCACCACTCCCCTAAGTTCATCATCTCCTTCATGAGAACAGC
This sequence comes from Monodelphis domestica, assembly GCF_027887165.1. Lineage (NCBI taxonomy): Eukaryota > Metazoa > Chordata > Mammalia > Didelphimorphia > Didelphidae > Monodelphis > Monodelphis domestica. Next base: position 112,632,358 of record NC_077233.1, read on the forward strand.
CCCTTGAGAACCAAGACTGCTTTTTGTTTTCATATTTGTTTCTTCCACTCTTGGCTGGGTGCTAGGACCAAAATAAGTTTATAACAAATGATTGTTCATTTATTTATTTATTCATTACAGAGTTTTCAGATTAAAATAATGGCCTATTGTGGAAGAATGAATGAGATAGGAGGCAACTAGGTAGCTCAAGGGATTAAGAGCCAGATCCAAAGATAGGAGGTCGGGAGTATGAACTGGGGTCTGATCTCAGATATGCAGGTATGCAGGTCCTAGCTGTGCAAGTCATTTAACCCTAATTGCCTAGCCCTTATAACTACTGCCTTAGAACTAATTCACAGTATTGAATCTAAGGGAGAAGCTAAAGGTTTTAAGAACAGATAATTTTTTATAAAATAATGAATGAGATAAACAAAGTCAAGCTTTGATTCAACTGTTAAGACAGGCAAAATAACTAGAAGTAATGTAATTATTTTATAGCACTCATGTCCCCAATCAGAGCAACCTTAAAAGTAATCCCACTGATTATCTACTACTGAAGCCAGAAGCAACTAAAATCAAAGAAAAAAGTCAATTAAGTGATATGCATAAAAGGTCCCAAGAGGCATCATTCCAAATATGAGAGGTTCTAAAAACAAAGGCTAGAGTGGTAAATTAGGCAACCTCTTCTTTTCAGGTGAGTCATATAGCAGAGTTGGTAAAATGTTGGTCTAAGAAGGATATAACTGACTGAATCAATTAATATTTATTAAGCATGTACTAAGAGCCAGGCACTACACTAAGCAATGGAGATACAAAAAGAGGCAAAAGACAGTCTCTGACTTCAAGACGCTTGCAATTTAATGGGGGAGACTACATGCAAATAAACATATTCAAAGCAAGCTATATACAGGATAAATGAGAAATAATTAAAAGAGGGAAAGCCCTGAAATTAAGAGGGATTAGCAAAGGCTTCCTGCAAATGGTGGGAGTTTAGTCAGGTCTTAAAGGAAGTCAAGGAGATTGATAGCTAGAGTGGAGGAGGTCCAAGCAAGGAAGATAGCCAATAAAAGTGCCAGGAGCTAAAGTGATGGACTATCTTATTGGTGGAATAGCCAGGTGGCCAGTGTTACTAGCTGAAAAAATACATGCTGGGGATAAGACTGGGAAGATAGAAGAAGGGAGCTAGGTTATGAAGGGCTTTGAATGCCAAATAAAGCATTTTGTGTTTGCTCCTGGAAGCAATGAGAAGCCACTGGAGTTTATTGAATATGGGGGTGACAAGATCAGACCTGCATTTTAAGAAAATCAAAGTGGTTGAATGGAGGATGGACTGGAATGGGAAAAGACTAGAGGCAGACAGATCCACCTATAGACTATTGCAATAGTGAAGGTCTGACATGATGAGAGGGGCCTGCACCAAGTTGGTAACAGTAGAAGGTGAGAGAATGAGGCATTTTTGAGAACTGCAAATGTTGCTTGGGTTTGGGGAGTAAAAACATAAAGAAGAATCCAGGATGGCTCCTCGGTTGTCAGTTCCCAGTCAGGACTGGGAAAATGGCATTGCCCTCTGAAGCAACAGGAAAGGTGGGTGAGTTTTGAGGGAAAGATGATGAGTTTTCTTTTGGACAAGTTTAAGATGTCTACTGGACATTCAGTTTGATGTCTTGAACAATTGGAATTGTGAAATTAGAGGTCACTGGAGAGACTGAAGCAGGAAAGTAGATCTGAGAATCATTACAGAAATGGAAGCTGATGAGATCACCAAGTGAAGTAGTATAGAGAAAAGAAGACATAGGACCAAATCCTGAGGGCTATCTATGGTTAGAAGATGTCATCTGGAGCAGGATCCAGCTAAAGAGACAGAAGAAGCAGTCAGATAGTCAGATAAGAAGAAAACCAGGAAGGCTGTTCCTTAATTTAGAGAGAAAAGAGTATCCAGAAGAACATGATCAACAGGGTCAAAAGCTATAGAGAAACCAAGGAAAATTAGGACTGAGAAAAGGTCATTAGATTTTTGCAACCAAGAGATCATTAGTGACTTTGGAGAGAGCAGTTTATAAATCAGTCTAAAACCTCGGGTTTGTCGACACACCAGTTTTCAGTCTTCATATAGAGGATTTCATCAGAAAAACAGTTGCAAATATCTTTGCAATATGGGATACATTATTAAACATAATCTAATAATAAAAACTAAGCAGTTAAGTAATGCAGTAGGTAGAGTCTTCGGCCTGGGGTCAGGAGACCTAAATTCAAATCTAAACACACTCTTACTAGTAATGTGACCTTGAACAAGTCGCTTAATCTCTGTATGTCTCATTTTCCACAACTGTAAAATGGGGATGATAATAGCACCTACCTCACCTCCCAGAATTGTTGAAATAACATTTTTAAAACTCTTAGGACAGTTTCTGGTACAAAGCAGGTGAATGCTAGCTGTTATTAATGTCATCATTATTAATCTCTTTGCAATGTGGGATGTTCTATTAAATATGCTCCCCCTATCTTTTTGGCATGTTAGCTAGGCAGCCATCTAGAGCTCCTAAAGCTTTATCATGTCACTTATACATGACACACACAAAAAAAAAAGGTAGTAGCAAATAGGTCAATAAAGACAACAATCCTATGAATGAGTAGTTTAATGGAATAGTTAGAAACCAGTCCAACACTTCAGTTCTGTTTGACAAAGTAATTCATGACAGGCTCTGTAAGAGGGTGCCAGTCCACAAACTTACCCCCATAAGGGAGCCTCAACAAAACTGGGCAGCCCTCCAGGAAGTGCTTGGTAAAGCTCTGATCAACCTACTTTCCAAACCCAGAGCCCAAGCACACTAAGGGAGAAGGTGCTTGAGCTGGTGAATCTGATTAAAATGCTTCACAGATTTTTGTGTACATTTTCAAATGTATACTTTCAAAGACAAAATAATTAAAATAAAATAACCTTCTGATTCCCACATTTCAAAAGCACATGTGAGAAAACCTGATTTTCCATCTCTTGTGACTATAACATATGTATATACATTTAAATAAATGTAAATAAAATTAAAGTTTCCCTTGGAAGAAAGGATTTTTAATATAGTAAGCATACAATAATAACAGATAAGTGCATCAAATTGGAATTGCTTTACTAAAACTTCCAGGTAGATTCTTTAACATCCATTTGCAATGTTCTGTTCATAACACAACTGCTTGAAATAAGCATTAATCACAATCAACATTGAAGTCTAATTATCTCAAAGTGGGGAGAGAAATCAGGCCAATCCATTTTGTCTTTGTTCACATTATTTTACCTTTCAATACTGCTATGGGTCTCTGACATCATAGCAGTATGAGATCTGCCTTTCAATGATATAAAGTGCAACCTATGATTGCTATCCTGTGCAACTTTTACCCAATTTGTCCTGTAAATCTGTTAGAGAAGTGAAGGAGTAATCTGACCAATGTGATGGGACCGCTCTTCTCATTCCCTTGACATTGGATGAAAAATAGTGGGGTATACAATTCATTGATTATACCTTATTTGGGTTACATTGATGCACTCATATTTTCCCTAAAATGTTTCTTTTATCATGATTTATTCCATTCTTCTTGTATAATACCTCTTTTTATTGTGTTGCCTGCTTGTTCTATCTATTCATAATAGAAACAATAGAAATTATAAAAAGATGTTATTATATTATATTATATTATATAGAAGGGACCAAGAAACAATTTTAAAATTCACTTCTTTTTAAAGTCATATGAGAGAGATCATTTTGCATTAAAGGGGAGTAATTTTTAAAATAACAAAAATTTCAAAAGTAAGTGTTTTGTCTAATACATTCTTAACCAAAGTTGTAAATGAAAGTGAACATTTATTTAACATCATCAAAACTTTACTGACAGAGCGAAAGAACAGTGATTTTCAGTAAAGAAGTACATTTGTATATACTTCCAGTTATAATTAGTAGCTCAAAGCAAGCAAATGTATTGCCCAAAAGGGACAATTTTAATTCACAGATAAGAATAATTGGTAAATAGAGGTCTTTGGAGTTCCAGAACCATATCTTTAACTGCCAAATGAATATCTCAACCTGAATGTCCCATCAGCAACTCAAAAACCCAGCATGACCATGATTAAATCTATAATATTTCCCCCACAATGTGATTTTCTTCCTAATTTCACATTTCTGTTAATGGTATCACCATTCTGGTACCCATACTGGAAAGGGTCATTATCAGTTCCACTACTTTTCCCTATATAATAAATCACTAAGCCAAATCAATTCAATTTTCATATTCATTCCCTTTCTATCTATTCTATATAATTACCCTAATTATAATAATCTATATAATCATATTTTACATAATTACCCTAATGCTGACCTTTATGGATCTCTTCCCTTACTCCTTCCTTAACTGATACTTCTGCCTATAATCTGTGAATTTTAGACTTACTCCACCCTGCTTGGTCTTTCATCATCCTTCAGAGATGGCCAAATGTATGTTCTTTCTTAATGCACAACTTGGATTCTTCACTCCACTACAAAAACTTGCCATCACTCCCCAATACTGAACAAATGCAAAAACCCAACCCCTCAGCCTAATTTTAAAGGCTTTCCAGAATATTACTCAACCTACTTGGCTAGCCTTACTTCATGCCACTTTATAGTGTTTAAGTTAAGGTTCCACTAAATTGGGTTACTCCTCTTCCTCACACACATCCCAGGCATTTTCACCTCCTAGTCTATTCATGCCCCTCACTATATCTGGTAATTGGGAATGTTTCTCCCACTAGTCTTCACTACTTTGATCAAATGCAACTTACTCTATGAAATTTTCCCTTATTGCTATCTCTACCAAGGATAATGAAGCAGGAAGGATAGGGGGGAAAAAAAGGTTAACAGTGTCCTGAAACCCAATATAAGTAAGGAGTTGGTAAGGTAACACCTGTGTTAGCTGTTATTAGAGAAGCTAGCCTTATCATGGCTCCAAAATATGGTGTAGGTGATGCAGCTAGCTCAGTCTGTGCTATGATTATGAAAAAGAACAGAAACTGCAGTAGAAGGCCTGCACCAGGGGTGGTATTAATAAATATATTTAAGGAGGAAAGACAGTTACTGGCTGTCAATTGTGTTGTTAGGCAGTTTGAATTGAACACAGAATGAGTCAGACATAGCTAAAGCTCCCAAGAATCTGTTAACTTATGTGTCTACATCTCTCCCCTGATAGACCAAGTAGCAGAGAGGCAGCCAAAAGAGAATAGTATGTATCTTTGTCCCTTCTTTGGGAAGCTTCTGTTTGTATGGTAAAGATTGGTATCACCTCCAGTGACAGGAGTCAGTTTTTCTATAGAAGTAAGACTATCAGATCCACACTTTCTAAGAGCATAATTGAGAGCTCAGACATAGTGGCTTAGCTTCCTTTAATGAAATTAAATCGCCTGACCTAGAAAAACTATATATTCCAGAGAATTGAGAATTTTATTTGATTACTGAGCACAATTTGTCACCTTTGAGAGTCTATGGTAATTAAAAGAAACTTAGAGTTGGGCAAACATGGTTCTGATTTTCAAAAAGGAAAAGAAGGGAGATTTGTCAAATTATATATAAAATGGTGGGTTTGGCATCCATTCTGGAAGGGGGAAGGACATTAGAATTGTTTGTTCGAGTATAGATTGTTCAAGTATTGGTTTGTGTAGTAAGAATGGAAAATGGTAATTGTTCTGAACCAAGATGGGTTCATTGAAAACAAGTCATGGAAAACTAACAATTTCCTTTTGTGAAAGTTAATAGACTAGTATACCAAAATATACAGTAATCTTGGGTTTCAGGAAGGCATTTAACTAAACCTTTCCTCATTCCACCTCTGATGATTATGTAGCATCCCTTCTTAACTGCTTATTCCATGTGCTCTTCTTATAGGTTGGGTCCCCTGGAATCCAACTATCCCAAGTTCAAAGCACTCAGTAGGTATAAATTACTACAACTATAGTCCATGATCTCCCATCATAGCACTTATCTTTAATAGTGAACTAAAAAATATATTTAGCATAATACAAAGGCATTTGTGGAGATAGTATCATAAGAAAACCCACTCCCATACAAAACTGGAGCATGCTCTACCACAAAAACAAAGTCAATGGGAAAAGTTGGTGAACAGGTAGGAGTACACAAATAGAAAACATAATTCATACTTCTCTCTAGCATTACAAGTTAGTAATATTCTTTTCCTTCTCATGCTTGGACACTCTACTGGGTGGGTGGCTCACTTGAGTTTCCTGGGCTTATTCCTCTCCAGCACAGATGGCCAGGGCTGGCTTTCTTCTCCACTCCAAAAAATAACATTCCTCAGAGTCATCTTCTATCTCATCCTACCCTTTAGAGTGTTACCAAGGGCATGGTTGATCCTGGTTATGCCAACAGGCTTAGGGTTAGCTGTACTCAAATTCCATCCATTTTGATTAAAGAAGTTTAAAAAAAAAACTCATCTTATTTCTGATATCTGTCCTTTGTCTGCCATGATTACATCAATTCAGAGTTAAAGGAAATTCACTTAAGAAGTCCCCAGATCTTTTCCCTTCAACTAAACTTAGTACCTGTGTGATGTCAGACAAGTCACAAGTTCACTGGTCTTCACTTTTCACAGGACTAGAACAAAGATAGATTAGGTAGCCTTTGAAGTCCTTTGAAGGTTTAAATCTATTTACATTTTTATGGATAAGAAGTTTGGAAATAACAATGGTCTTGGAGGTACAAGTCTTGAGTTCAAGTTAGCCGTATTATCTAGGACAAAATCATTGACTTTTCTGGTTTTAATCAATTCATTTGTAAAACATAGGGCTTAGACTAGGAAGTCTCTTGGGACAACTTTGTAAGATAGATATCAAGTTGATGACAATAACAATAATGGGTTGAAAGACCTAAAAAATACTAATCGATCAAAAGTTAATTTTAGATGGAAGTTTCTGGGAGAATGCTGCAGGGCTATGTCCTTCAACTTCTGTTGATCAGCATTATTTAATCAATGACTAGAATAAAGATACAAGTGATTAGCATTTCAAATTTTCAAACACACCACAATTTAGAGACAGCTAAATAAACTCAATGGCAAAAGTGACACCCAGAAATATCCTGTGAGATCAAATCTAAAAAGGATAAAAGGTAATACGGTCCAATATTTAAAATTAAGGAGGGGGAAAAAAGGAACTGGTCAAGAAGAAAATATTAAAGATATGGTTCGAAACCAACTGATGAAACAAAATATCTGGGAATTTTATTAGACTTGCAAGCTCAGAGAGTCAGTGTGATGAAGTAGATGGAAAATCTTAACATGAACTTAAGCTGCATTAATATAAGTATAGTAGTACCTAGAACAAGAGAGGCAATTTGCCCTAACTAAACCACTGCTCTTGCACTGTTCTGACTAGTCTTGTAATTTATACTTTAGAAAGCACATTGACAATTGGAATATGTCCTGAACTGGATGATCATAATAATGATAGGGCTTAAAATCATGCCATACAAAGAGAGACTGAAGAACAGGGAATATTTATCTTGGAAAATAAAAGACTTAGAAAAGTCATAGTCATTGCCTTCAAATAGTTGAAGTGTTCCCTCTTAGAAGAGGGAATATATTTGATCTACTGAGCTGCAGAAAACATAAAAAGGACTAATGGGTAGAAGTTACAGGGAGATAGGCTCTAGGAAAAATTAACATTTCATAACCATTAAAGCTAAGCAAAATTAAGTAGTTTGCCATATAAGATTTTGAGCTTCTTTTCACTGAAGGTCTTCATCAATTGACTTCTTAACCAATCATTAAGAGATTTTGAAGAGATTTATGTTTCACACAACAATTGAAATAGATGGCTTTTGAATTCCCTTCCAACTCTTACTTTCTATGATTCCAAGATTTTATCAACTAAAATTTTTTTCCTATAAACCCTTACCATTCTTATACATTTAATATGTGTTGCTCTGTATCTGAGTTATGTATACTTGGCTTTATGCCTCAACTAAGTTACAAACTCCTTAAAAATAGGGACTGCATATAATTGTTTTTATTTCCTTTAGTGCCTACCAGAATATTCCTTTATCCCTTAGTACATAAAAGGCACTGAATACATTTACTTTCCAAAGGATTATATGATTTAGATCCAGTTCAATTACCTGATTTTTATAGGATATATAGATATGAAGTGACTTGCCCAAGATCATTTAGGTAATAAGTATCAGAGCTGGAATTCCAGATCCAAATGCTTTCTACACTTTATCACCTTTGAACTGAATTAAACTAACACAATAAGTTTATCTCTAAATGAAAGTTTCTTGAGTTTCCTAATCTTTTTAGACTTTGTTCTACAATCTTACAAATGTTATTCATTTACTGCATTTATTCTATATTCTGAGAGAATCCGTATTTAATATGATGTATTCGTGATGGGCATTAATGGAGAATTTACTTTTCATTTTAATAAATTAGGCAAAAGACTCCTGACCGGGCTTCAAAAGTACTTCATATAAGTGTCAGCAAAAAAGCTGTCGGTTTTAAGTCTTAATTTAATTTTTATTATTATCAACTGTATGCACAAGGTAAGTCATGCATTCTAGGTGATTAGTAAGTTCCTGGAAACATGGCATTCAAAAAGCCAGGACCACAAAGATAGGATGGGTGCAAGGAAATGAAGGAGAGAGAAGAAAAAAGTGAAAAAGTCAAATGACCAAAAAGGAAAAATATGAGAGACAGGAAAAGATCAAATCCCTTCACATATTCTTTATCTTTGTAACATTCCAGTTAATAGTCTCTTTTTTGGCTTTCCCATAGCCACATTTTATAGGTCAAGTAGAAGGTACTATTGAACAAATTGGCCCTCTGTCAACTCTATCAAAAAACATATACAGGTATCCCTTCCACATCTTGACTTTCCTCATCAAGGTTTTGATATATCTCAGGTCAGCATAAGAAATTAATGGGAATTTGGGGGGAGTTTTGCAGAAGCTGCAGAAAACACATAGCAGATAACACAGAAAAAGTTTAGAAACAAATCCCTCCTGATTAGAGAAATACAAATTAAAACAATTCTAAGGTACCACCTTACACCTAGCAGACTGGCCAACATGGTAGCAAAGGAAAGTGATAAATGTTGGAGGTGATGTGGCAAAACTGGGACACTATACACTGCTGGTGGAGTTGTGAATTAGTCCAACCATTCTGGAGGGCAATTTGGAATTATGCACAAAGGGCACTGCTGGGTTTGTACCCAAAAGGGATAAGGAAAAAGACTTGTACTTTTTTTATATTTATTTTTTAAAATATATTTATATTTATAGTTGCATTCTTTGTGGTGGCAAAAAACTGGAAAATGAGGGGATGCCCTTTGATTGGGGAATGGCTAAACAAATTGTGGTATTTTATGGTGATGGAATATTATTATGCTGAAAGGAATAATGAACTGGAGGAATTCCATGTGAACTGGAAAACTCCAGGAATTGATGCAGAGTGAAAGGAACAGAACCAGAACATTGTACACAGAGACTGATACATTATGGCACAATCTAATGTAATAGTCTTTTCTACTAGCAGCAATGCAATGACCCAGGACAGTCCAGAGGAACTTATGAGAAAGAACTCTATCCACATCCAGAGAAAGAACTGTGGGAACAGAAACGCAAAAGAATCATAGAAGAAACAATCATGTAGTTCGATAGGGATATGATTAGGGCTTTGATGTTAAAAGATCACTCTACTGCAAATATGAATATCATGGAAATAGGTTTTGAACAGTGATACATTTATAATGCAGTGGAATTGCTTGTCAGCTCCAGGTCAGGGGAAGGAAGGGAATCATGAATCATGTAACCATGAAAAAATATTCCAAAGAAAAAAAGTTTAGAAACTCTGAAATACATAAAATATATGTGTAGTATTACATAATATCAATTTATTTTATCTTTTAATACCATAAATACACACAATTTATTTTCTAAAATTAAAATAAGGAAAAAAGTTAAAGTTTGCAGAAAGAACACAAAAGCAAAGAAATTTTACCCAGATTTTCCACATTACAAGGTGCTGTGCCCCTAACTCCTATATTAAGTACTTGCTATGTGCCAGACACTGTGCTAAATACTAGAGATAAAAAGAAGGGTAAAAACAATCCCTGCCATCATTCTTACTGTATATTCAGTTCAATAAATATTTTGCATGCAGTATGCTTGCTGCTAGAGAGAGACAAAAGAAAAAATGAAAATGGTTTTTAAGAATTTAGATTCTCTGGGCATATCTTTTTAGATTCCCTGCCCCCAATAAAATTGTACTTCTTCATCCTTCTCCCCTTTATCCTTAAACTAAATTTCACTAAGTTACATATATACATCCCTCTAGGGTTGGGCAACCCCAAAAGACACTTAAGCATTTAATTAAAGATCTCCAAAGTAATCTAAAGAGAGAAGATATAGTCTGTCACTCTTGAAAACTTCTTACCAATTAACTCATTTGGGAAACAACAGCTTGTCCAATGGTGGTCAACAAATCCTTCTGGACAGCTTCCAAATCCTCAATATCCCTCATGTCTGTAATCCTCTTCCTCTTCCACTCTATCTCCAAGCTTCCTTCAAGATTGCAGACTAATTCCATCTTCTGAAAGATGTCTTTCCTTCTCCCCTCTCCCTACATGCAGATTGCCTCCCATTTATTGTGTAGACTTTGTATGTACATAGTTACTTACATGTTGTCTCCCTCCTTAGAATGTACTTGAAAGCAGGGATCCTATTTTGGCCTTTCTTTGTATCTCCAGGGCTAAACCCAGTATCTGATACATAGTAAGTGCTTAATAATTCTTGGTGACTGAGAAATAAATCCTTAAATCCAGATTTTTCCAATAATATCTCTATTGACCTTGAAGAATGTTTTAAAATTCCTCAAACAATATTAATATTTTAAAGTAAGTTTAAAAGTAATAAGCACCTCTTCAGGAGATGGGAAGGGAGCTTTCAAAAATAAAATAATAGGAATACCAATTACAAAATAGCTGAATAAATTTACTTTATAGGCAGAGATTTTTTTCCCCCAATTCTCTTCTCCTCCCAAAAAGACTGGCAGCAAGTTAAAACCAGTCAACTACTTAACTAGACACACTTTTTCACCAGGGTTCAATACAAAATAAAATATCCTATATAAGAGATCTTGAACACAGTTAAGTTTAGGGAGGCTCATTACATTAATAAGGTTATATTATATCTTTAATCAATTACCTTAATAGATTTTCAAATCTCAGATCAATAGCAGAGTCATCAGATTTGCATAATAATGCACATTTTCAAAAATACCAAGATATAATATAGAACATAAAATGTGATGAAAACATTGAAGAATTACATTAAAGAGGGCATGATGAATCAAAAGAATGATAATTGTTTCCTTAAAGTTGAGAATGTCATTATGGCACATTAATTATACATGAAGCTATAGACTAATGAGTAATTTACTCCAAGATAAGCATTCAAACCAGAAAAAAATATTTTTTTTTCCTACAATAGTAATACTAATTCCCTAGACTCACTAAAATGGTGCATATGTACACCTCGCTTTCTGGACAATAGATGTATTTATTACTAGAAAGTTTCAAAAAAAATCAATTTTTACAGAGAACCATATTTTAAGAATACCAGTCTGGCTCAGAATTTTTTAGAAATACTTCGCTTAAAATGCCAATAAATCATGTGTATGAGAATGTAATCTTTCTAAACCCAGATATTCATGTGTTGATTTACTTACAGTAGATTATCTATATGGAATAATTGTTATTTAGTTTAAATTCCACTCTATTTCCAGCATGATACAGCAAAACTCAAAATCTAGACACTGTGATAGCAGGCTGTGAAACTTGGCATCAATATGCTATTTTTTACCTGGGCTGCAGCCAACCTAAACTATTTAGAAAGGAAAGAATTGTTGTTAAAATTAACCTTAAGTCAGAAGAAATGTCATTTGAAGGATGTATAGATTTTAACATTTGCTCTCACTTGCTTATGCTCTAGTAGGAAAGTGTGCTTGATTTACTTCAGAGAAAGAAGTAGGATTGTATTTTCTTTGCTACTGAAATAGGCAAGGGGAACCTATTTGCTCCAGTTCAACATATGTTCAGACTAAAGGCCTCTCATTGGAATAGTGGTTCCATTTTGCTCAAGTGCTGATTTGGCTTCAAAATGAAATGGTAAAAAGATGGAGGAAATATGTATGAGTGTAAGGTAGAAATTCTCTATATTGATGCAACAAAGACATGGAGCCTCCAGTGTTATTCTGTGGCACACACACACAAAAAGTGACATTTGTGCTCCTTTATTATAGAAACCATACTTCATTAATAATAATCTGGGTAGAAAAGGGGGAATAAAACTTTCCCAAAGAGAGACCCTTCTACTTCTTAAAAGAGCATGATATTTACTACCATTTCCCTTACCATCTCAAAAGCCCCTAAAAAAAAAAAAGAATAGCATGTCAGATCTCAAAGAAACACAAATATGAGTGCTATTCTCCTTGTTTTTTAATTAATATAGCCCAGTGAATCCAGAGGATTACTTGGGATCAATAATTAATAAAACTCAGGCATGAAATACTTTGCAATAGCATCTTTGTCCCATACAAACCTTTGGGATTGAATCCTCTTTGCCCTTCAAAATGTGCAAAGTCAAGTTCTAACTTTTACTTTGTTGGCACTCTAGGAAGGATGGAATTGTGGATGTCAGAAGAGTAAAAGCTAGGGCATGTACTCATTCTAGACCACTCCTGGGACACAAATAAAGTATCACTTAGATGCACCACACTGCAAGGTCATTGGAGAAGAAGAGGCTTTGCATCATCTCTTCAGCTCCTTTCAGGCACATGGAAATAAAAGACCTCTTAATGCCCATTGGTTCACAGGGTCCAAGGCTTGGGCCTTGTCTTTTCCTTGTCCTCCCTCCCTGAATCCTTTACAGCTGTGCCAGAGTGTAGGAGTCTTGGTGTCAATCAGGGAGAAAGGAAAAGGCGGGAAGCGTGGGGACCAAAAATCACGACTCCTAAACCACAACAAGGATGGCAGCAGCAGCAGCAAGCTGCAAGGGGAATTGGGATGGATGGGGAAAGTTGGGGGTGGGGGGGAGAGCTGTAGGCTGCAGTGCAGAGCCTAGCTTAGCTGCCATCACCCTCTCCTCTCTCCCTCTCTCCACCTGCTCAATAATGCAAAGGATGCTGCTGGTACAGCCAGCAGAGGGAAGCCAAGGATTCATTCCCTACCTCTCAGCGACCCCATCTCCACCTGCCTTCTCCCTGAGGAGGATGCTCTGCACCCTCCCACCCCACTCGTTGGCTAGGGGAAAGGAGATAGACCTAATGAAGGAGGGGTAGGGGCTGGAAGAATCAAGCGGACTATACAAGACTGGCGGGGTGGAGGAAACATTTGCTCCTTTCCAGTGATCCCAAGGGACCAGAGGCCAATATTGCCCTTCTTACCCGCGGCCGGACAATTACCCAAAGGCTTTTATTCAGGAGCTCTCAGGTCAACCAAGAAGTACCTTCTAGAGTGCAGAGTCTCGCTCCAGGTGGGGAGGGGAGCTAACAAGGGGTGAAAGGGCCAAGGTACCCCGGTAGAGATGACAACAGAGGGAGCAGAGAGCTTCATCTCCCGCCGTGGCTAACCTCTCCTCCTTCTTCTAGCTTAGCTTAGCCCGTGTTGCAAAGCTCCTGGCGTCCTGACCCCGGGCTCTCTTCGACCCTCCCCCCCCCCCACCCAAACACCCTCTCCCCTTCCCGTCTGCTCCCACAGGTAGCCGACTGCACCCTCACCCCTAGCAGTCCCCTTCCCCTCCTGCATCACTTCTCTGCTCCATGATCCCCAGGGATGCCTCCAAGCTTCCTGGACAGTTCCGGGACAGGGGACAGAAACTGGGAGAGGAGGGGGAGAAATAGTGCAGAGTGAGTTCGACTCCAGCATCTTCCTGCGTTCCAGTGCTCTTTACCTGAGTAGCCTTGTGAAATTGTTTCTTCAGCCCAGCCACAGACATGGTGGGGGAATAGCCCGGGATGCGCGATGCTGCTGCTGCTGCTGCTGCGGTGGCGGTGGCGGCTGCTATTGCTGCTGCCTGGGGCTGCGGAGGCGGGGGCTCCCGGAGCAGAGCGGGGTGGCTGCAGGAATGCAGTGGCGGCCGCCTCCTGATCCCCGGGAGGGGTGGGGAGGCTCAGGATGGGGGTGCTGCTGGGAGAGAGGGAGAAGCGAAGCGGGGGAGGAAGAAGGGAGAGGAAGGAGGGGAATATTCTCGGCGGGCACCCCGCGAGTTGCAGCCAGTGACTCGCTCTGCCTGCCTGCCTGCCTGCCTGCCTCCTTCCCTCCCTCGGCGTGAGCAGGTTATCCGAGGCTCTGCTTGGCGGTGCAGAGACAGACACTCTGACGTCAGAAGGGTAATCCGGCCTCTTAAAGGGGAAGCGGGAAGCCCAGCCCCCAGCCCTATTTCCCACCACCACCACCACCAACGCCCCGCCCCCAGCCCGGGGTAAAAGAAGGAGCAGGTGTACTGGCTGCAGGCTCGCTACACCCCTAGCTGGGATCCCCCTGGCCCACTTCCGAGGGATGGACGTGCGCACAGGTACACGCAGCCACATCCATGCAGGTGCACCCTGGGACAAAAAGGCGCACAATTGAGGGCATTACGCGGACCCGCACCCTAGCAGAGATTTTAGGGCAGAACTTTCGAGTCCAACGGCAAAAGTACTTTTCTCTCCTTTTTAGCAAGTGTTTTTGCTCCCTAGGATCTGAAAGGCTTTCTCTGGAGGTAGGAGGATTCTCCAGAGGTTAGGGGAGGGTGGAGTTCTCGGCGTCTAACCACCTAAAGCTCAAGAGAGCTGCTCCTGGATCTAGGTGGCTTCTGACACCTTTGATTCCTATTTTCACTTTCACTTTCACTCCCAATCTCCATTCTTCCACTAACTGGTTCCAATCTATTTTACCAGCATTGTTTCACATGACTCTGCTCCGGTAAATTTTCGGTGTATTTGCATCATTAGAATACACATTTCACCACAGCTTCCTCCTCTTAGAATTGTCATTGTCTTTTAAAGTTCAGCTCTGGGGGCAACTGGTTGGCTCAGTGGATTGAAAGCCAGGCCTAGAGATGGGAGATCCTGGGTTCAAATGTGGCCTCAGACACTTCCTAGCTGTATGACCCTGGGCAAGTCACTTAACCCCCACTGACTAGCCTTTACCACCCTTCTGCCTTAGAATCAAAGGCCGGAGGTAAGGTTTGTTTTTGTTGTTGTTGTTTTTTAAATAAAAAAAATAAAGTTCAGCCCAGGTAACCTCTCCTAGGGAAAGCCATCTCTTGTCCCACTGACTATTAATGCTTTCTCCCTTACTTTATTTTGCATTTACTTATTTGTGGTCACATTATATCACTCCTAGAAAATGAAGTTTCTTTGAGGGCAGGAACTATTTCTTTTGTCTTTGTATTTCAAGCACCCCGGCCATGATCATTCACATAGCAGGGTAACTTTCCTCATCTCTGAAATATGGGAGATTGAAGTAGGGAGTCATTGAGGTCCCTACTGTCAGGATCTATGATCTTGAATCTGCATCCTGGGAAGGGAAGTTTGAATGTCACTACCAGTTGTCAATTCTTGTTAAAAAGAGATGGCAGAGATGATCAATTAACAGGAGAGGAAATTGCATCTTTTGATTAGTTCAGTATCCATTCATAAGAACCTGCTATATGTTAAGTAAGAACTCTGCTTAAACACTGAGGACACAAAGGCAAAAAATAGTTTCTGCCTTTACATTCTACTTCAGTTGAATAAGGCCTACACAGATAATTAAATATAAAACATACTAAATCAACCCAAAATAATTTCCTAAGAAGGAACACCAACCATTGGGGAGAACTAAAAAGGGGGGAAAGGTGGGAGCTGTTTGTGAAGTGCTTCAAATGCTGAACAAGAGTTTGTATTTAATCCTAGAGGCTATTAGAGGTGCTATTGGAGTAGTGAAGTGGTTAGACTTTTATTCAATTGCCAGCTGTGTGTGAGATAAAGTGAAGAAAAAGGTTCCAGGTGAAGAATATCAATCGCAATAGCCAGGTGAGAGATTTTTAGCTTACACTAGGGTGGTATCTTGAATGAATGAAAAGTTCTAGACCAAGGTTAAAAGATGTCGAATCAACACAATAAGAACTAGAGATGTCCAGTGAGGATGAACAGGCAAAGATGATGTACGGGTTATAAATTTGAGTGACTAGAAGAATGGTTGTGTTTTCTATAGAAATAGGTAAGTTACAAGGCAGAGGAAGTTTCAAGAGGAAGAAATTATTTGCCCACAACTAGTTCTTCACAGCTACTAAGAAGTTGATCTGAAATCAAAGGTGCCATCTTCAAGGCACTTTTCCACTAAGTCCTATTTCGGTGATACTGTCTGTCCTCAGTGCCTAGCCAAGAGAATATTTCCTGTCCTATTCTGGAAAGTAATCCAAGGTTTATCTAAGAGGGACAGGGAAGATTACTTAAACTTGACTTCTTCCATTCATGACACTATATCATTGCCTTTTATCTGAAATTTTTTTTTTCAGAAGAATCAAAGCTGAAATGAGAGTGTTTCTATCCTACTTTTATATGACCATGGGGCAGGAAAGTATGTGCAGGTTCCTTACTGAGATAGACATAAGGGCATCCCATCTCTAAGCTTGGAGATTTTTGTTTTGCTTCAAACAAATAACAAAATGAAAAGAAAAAAAAACAAGGATTGTAGTAGATTTTCAATAATCTACCCAAAGTATTATAACCCAGCCAGGATAATAATCAATGGAATACATTTACAAGAATTCTGGCCTAAAATGAGTGGACTAAAGTTACAAGGGGATGAACCAGTGATAATTTACACTATACTCATGAAAATAAATAAAATGAAGTAAAATATGTTTGAAATAATGGGACGTGTTCAAAAAGGATCACCTCATGATTTAGAGACCTCGTAGGTCCATCTAGTTCAACCCTCTCATTTTACAGATTAAGAAACTGAATTATTCCTTTCTACTAGTACCTGGGTTTATGCTAAATCCTCTCTACTTTGAAGACCTTGGGTTTCCATTAGACATGCCTCTCCCAATGCTTAAAATCATTTAACTTTTGTTTTTCTAGTTAAAAGTTGCCTCAGCCAGCCTTGGTTCTCCTACCAAGTTCCTATCTCCAAAATTAGGATATTTCCACTATATCATTCAATAGCAAAATGAGGAAAACAGACACTTTTGAGGCTAGTCTTTAACAGCTTTACCTAGTTCCCCTTTTTTTGGGAGGGGGATATATGCTTGCTAGAACCCACTTTGTAATATTTAGACGTTCTCTAAATATATGTAACACTTTTCTCTCCTGCTGTGCTTTCCCATTGCTGCCCAAAGAATGTGGAGTTTGGACTGATGAGCAACAGAGGAAGTGGTCACAAAAGTTTCACAAAGCCACTGCAAAAGGAAGGTACTTTGCTCAAGGTCGGGGAGAGAGAAGAATACCAGGCAATGATGAGGGCAGTCTACTTACCCTGCTGCATGATGGGCTAACTGAGACACCTAGATAGAGAAGATCAGGGAAAGTGCCAAACCAACCTCCTGATTTCCTGTTTGCATCAGATTTCAAGTTCTACACTTAGGGCTGAGTAATGATCCAAACTACAGAATTTCTACATCCTGTAGCTTAAGGATCTTACTGGAATTACAAACTGAACCTCCTATGGAAACTATTGTTTACATTACTTTGTCTGATTAAAGTCATGCAGCCACAGGAAACTAAATAAACTCAAATTATTCATTTCTTCAAACTCCTGGGTCATATCTATCCTCTGACTGGGGGCTACCAGGTCCTAGGAGTCTCATAGCTATTTAATTATTATGTACCATTTAATTATTACATACCATTTTCTCTTTAAGAACTTTTGAGTTGTTTACTGAGTCTGCATTGAGTAAAACAACCTCATACAAATCTAAGCAGATTTGTTGTAAAGAAAAATTCTATTATGCCAAGGTTGTTCAATTATAATATTTTAATAATAATAATAACTAGTATTTATGTAATGCTTAATGGTTTACAAAGCACTGTACAATTGCTTTCTCATTTGATCCTCACAATAGCCCCAGGAGGTAGGTATTATAATTATCATTATTTTACAAATGAGGAAACTGAAACAGGTAGAATTTAAGTAAGAGAGCTAACAAAGGCCAGATATGAACTCAGATCTTCCTGACTTCAGACCCACTATCCTCTTCAGACCCATTATCCTCTATACCACTTAGTTG
This sequence comes from Monodelphis domestica, assembly GCF_027887165.1. Taxonomy (NCBI): domain Eukaryota; kingdom Metazoa; phylum Chordata; class Mammalia; order Didelphimorphia; family Didelphidae; genus Monodelphis; species Monodelphis domestica. The sequence continues at coordinate 112,650,618 of NC_077233.1, forward strand.
CATTAAATACTAACATACAGTAATAAAATGCAATGAATTCTTTTTTTAAGATTTTTTCAAATTACTTGTAAAAACAATTTTTAACATTCATTTTTTAAAATTCTGAGTTCCAAATTTTTCCCTCTTTCCTACCCAGCCTTATTACCCTTCCCCTTCCTACTTCCATGAGACAGTGAGCAATCTAATACAGATTTTACATGTGCAATCATGTAAAACATTTTTCTATATTAGTCATTTTGTTGAGATCTCAAAAGAAAAAAGAAAATTAAATATAGTATGTTTTTGGTCCATATTCAGATTCTATCAGGTCTTTCTCTGAAGACAGATAGCCTTTTTCATCATAAGCCTGAGATTGTCTTGGATCACTGCGCATTGTTGAGAATAACTAGGTTGTTCACAGTTATTCATAAAAAAAAAAAATGACTATTCCTGGGGACTATGGTCTTCTGGTCATGCCCACTTCATTTTGCATCAGTTCGTATGAATCTTTCCGGGATTTTTTGTGATCATATTGTTTGTCATTTCTTATAGCACAATAGTATTCCATTACAATCATATACCACCACTTTTTCAGTCATTCCTCAGTTGATGGACAACCTCTCAATTTGCATTTTTCCTACCACAAAAAGAGCTGAAATAAATATTTTTGTACAAATAAGCCCCCCTCCCCTTTTTTTAATCTCTTTGGGATATAGTCCTAGTAATGGTATTGCAAACGATCAAAGGGTATATACACAGTTTTAGAGCCTTACGGGCATAGTTCCGAATCGCTTTCCAGAATGCAACCATTGTATTAGATCACAACTACACCAAGAGGACATTAATGTCCCAATTTTCCCACATCCCCTCCAACATTTATCATTTTTCTTTTCTGTCATATTGACCCCAAATACAACAAATTCTAAAAATTAATTTGGCTCATCAGTGGGTGATGATTGAAGAGATAAATTCTGATTAGTTCAGTTCACATTCCACTAGACAATTCCACAAGCATTCCCTTGAAGGAAGGCAAACCGAAGCTCACAAGATCGATAACTCTTGAAGGATCATAATAAAAGCACCTACTCAGATCTTCTACCCAGGTAACATGTCCAAATGACCAGGGTGAGTAAGGGACCTCTCCAACGGGCAGAGTCTCTTTTTCTAAACAGATTGGAATAAATTACTGTTGAATGGTGACTAAACATGGTGTAGTTACTTGAGTAGGAATTAAAATCCCAATTGTCTCGGACTTTCATCTGTTTTCTACCAAATTTCCACTAACATTAAAGTAAGTGTCACTGGCAAATAGTGTTCTGTATTTCTTACTACCAGAAAGCTCCTTTCGCCCCATTGGATTACATTTTCAGCTTCTCAGGAATGATGATGATGACAATGATGATAACAACTAACATTTACGTAGTGCTTTTTCTGTGCCAGGCACTTTAAAAATACTGTATTCATTTCATTCTAACAACAACCTTGATAGGTAGGTATTATTATCCCCATTTTACAGTTGAAGAAACTGAGGCAAAAAGAGGTTAAATGACTTTCCCAGAGTTGACTGACTTGCCTAGGGTCACACAGCTAGTAAGTGCCTGAGGTGAAATTTGAATGCAAGTCTTCCTGACTCCAGATCCAATGCTCTGCCTCTAGACAAGAAGAATGTCTCTTCTTCATTGTGCATATCCTTTACCATGCCTGGTCGTCATACAGTGAGTACATAATAAATACTGGCTATTGGAAGAAAACAGAGTAACAGCACAACATCCTGGTCACGGCTGTCAGAGCTATCAGAGACTGTGATTTGTATGTCTTCAGCTCAGGAGGTAGCTGAGAGTGCTAACTAATGTTTTAACACTAACAGAAAAATAGAAGAGTAGACAGGAATGCTTGGCACACAGGAAAGGTGTCATGTTTGTTGAATGCATGAATGTGTCTGTGCATATACACATATATAAAATGTCAATATTGTCATTAAATAGTATATACGACATGATACATTATATATAGAAATTACATGTTCAATAGAATGTTTTCATATGTGTCAGAATGTATTGATTTTCTTGAAAAGAAATGAAAAACCTGTTTTTTAATAAAATGTTCTGTAAACATCCTGTCTGAAACATACAAGAGTGTTCCAAGCTATTAAAGCTTAAAACGACACTAATATTTTTGGAACACCCTGTCCTAGCTGTGTGACCATGGCATATCACTCAGCTCAGAATCTTAGGGAAATGTATTCCCCTTTGGGAGTTCACTACAAGGATGAAATAATGCATATGAATGAAAGGGGGGTGGAAATCTCCTCCCTTTCATTCACTGACCACCCTAATTGGCTTAAAATAGTGAGGTTCTAATGTATATCATGAGAATTATGGCAACATCGGAATTATGGGGCAGCTAAGAGTAGATAGAGAGCTAAGCCTGGAATCAGGACGACCTGAGTTCAAATTTTACTTTAGACACTCAGCTAGCTATGGGACCCCTAGAGAAGTCACTTCTGCCTCAGTTTCTTCAACTATAAAATGGGAACAATCATAGCACCCACCTAACACGGTTGCTGTCAGAATCAAATGCAATATTTTTAAAGCCCTTAGCATAGTGCCTTGGCACATAGTAGGCGTTATATTAGGCTCATTACCTCTCCTTTTCCCAGAAGGTAAGATCTTGGATGGACCTTGAAGATGGCCCCTTCTTATTGTTTTATATTGAACATGAGTTCATTCAAGTCTAAAGCAGAGAAGAACTTGCCTGAGATCAGGGAGTGAGATAATAACAGATTAGAAGCTTGAAATAAACAATAAGACAAAAGCAAGAATTAGGAATATGTTACAAGTGTTCCATATATAAAGCAAATACTGGAATAATCAATACATCACAGACTGCAAATAATCTGTTCCATTAATACACTCTAACAGTGGGGGATGTGAACATACCTTTTCAAAAACCTTAAAAAGAGGCACACGACTGAGGGAAAACCCAGCTGCTCAGGGTAACTCAAAAATCTCAACTATAGGCTTTTGATGTCATGGGCTCATTGAAGATGGGATATCTGTACCAGAAGATGCTACTTCTCTGCTAGCTACTTCCTTTCTAGTCATCACTTCTCTTTGGGGGCCATCCTAAAACCAATCCTCTTCTCTCCTACTGTCAAACAGGATTTTGTATTGTTTAATTGATGTCAGCCATTCAACAGCAAGTCAGCTGTAAAACCTATCTTTCCCCTTTTTGCTTTTTCCTCTCAAACCCCAAGAGGGTAAGAGCAAACAAAAAGCACCTCTAAGAAGCTTTTGCTCTCAAACTATAGGTGATGTAGAAACTACAAGTTCAACTTCAATCTCCAGCACAGGGCAGTTAGTAGAGACTTCTTTTAGATAACTCTCTTCCAGTTGATTTCTTCACAGAGATCTCTGAAAGCACTCTTTTCAGCTCCCATCATGGGTCTTCATTCTTCTGCCCAATTTGTTACCCAAACAGGGTCTTTAACCATTTCAGAGGCTCAACTGAGAGTCTCTTGGTATTCACTGTTCTTAGTCAAAAAAGCAGAAATCTTTATTTTATTATTCTATGGTCTTCAAACATGATTTTGATTTATCATTTTGTAAGTGTTAACCTATTAAATCTTGAAAACATTTGCAGGGAAATCAGCAGAGGGACTACAATACACCATAGTTTCCATCATTTTTCAGTCCCCAAACTGATTCTGATATATAAAAACTATTTCTTCACATTTGTATTTTATAAGTTTTGGGTAGATAAATTTTCTTTTTCTGCCCCTTTTAGATGCAAAATTGTTCACTTGTAAAATAAACGTCACCTTCCCTTACATGCCAATCTAAACTTTATTTATACAAAATTTCATTTTCTATTCTTTTTGGCAACCAAACTACTCCCATCTTATCTGATAACTATGTTTCTTTATACATTTTAATAATTTTTAAGAAATTATTTTTCTGCCTCTTTCAGCCACCAAAAGTTCTTCTCAAAGTAATATATTTCTTAGTTATAAAAAAGTATTTTCTGCCTCTTTCAGCAAAGTGCTCAAAGCATGTATATAGGATATGTATATGTAACACATACTTTTATAACTTATAGAGCTCAAATATGTGAAAGGGAATTCTTTATTATCTTTGTTTATTTTGAGTTAATCAATCTAAGAAACCCCTACTTAACCACTACTTAACACTTTGTTAGTCATCAAGTAAGAGAATTCACAAGTCACTTATTTGGAGAGTTCCACCCTTTTAACCCAATCTATCAGAAACTTGTGAATCCTTTGATAAGAGTTGACACCTTCAGAGGACAAGAGGTGAATCCCACAGAAATTCCCACCCTGAGCAGTGCTAGGCAATTTGGAAGCTGTGATTGGCCCTTGTGAAGCGGATAAGGGACAGGAAGTGACTATTAAAAAGTCCTGAACTTCTTTGGCTGGAGGTCTTCAGCTTGAATATTCAGCTTGGAGCTTTGGCTGGTGACCTGCCTCTTGGAGGTGACTTTGGACTTGAATCTCAACTTCAACTTGGGATCTTGGATCTTGGACTGGCTCTTGAGTGAGTGAGTAGCTCACCTTCCTTTTCTGGCTTCTGGAGAGATTAGTTCTGGCGAGGATGTCCCCTCTTGGAGGAGGCCAGGTAGGTGGAACACTGGGTCCTCCCATTGAGAGTTAACAAGCCCTGCCTGCTGGGCTGAGCTGAGCACTGGAGCAATATTTAGTTTGATAGTCTAGACATCTTCTCTACCCTCTTTTTACATTCCTCTACTTTCACTCTTTCCACCTTTTTGTAAATAAAAGCTATTAAAAGTCAGACTTGAGCTATAATATTTTAAATTGGTGACCAACATATTATTTTAGAATTCTCATATGTTTAGTCAAACCCCTAAATTTAATTCCTTACAAATACTATGACATAAATCTGGAATAGATGATATTTTGACAATGACCTACTTTTCAAATTATACAGGTGGAAAAGAGAAATTTGGACTGTCTTTGCAAAATTGTTCAATACTTTTAAGAACCCCAAGCTTCTCTCTGAAACAGAGAACCATCTTTATGACTCAGGTGGGCTTCTATAGGGTTGTATAGTTGGGTACTCTCATATACTACAATCTCTGAAGAATTAAAATTGACAGTGACCTGTTGAGCAGTGAAGATGTACATGGTAGTAAACTTGTAATTGGTTTTCAGCACCCTGCCAATAAGGTTTTCCACAGAAATTGTGTAAAATATCTCATCAGAGAAAGAAATTACCAACCAATGCTTAAGTATCCTAAAGAGCAATATCTCACAGAGAACTCTTCTCAAATTCTGAGCCCACCAAAGCAAAGTTCTACTCTGAAGTTGGTTTCCTGGTAACCCTATTACTGGGAAAATGTTAAACTATATCTATATCACTTAAAAACTTGTTTAATTTTTCCTCAAAAAATTGGACCAACAAACTGATGAATAAGCACTCATTTAATGCCGGCTATGTTCCAGGTACTGTACTAAGCCCAGGGATACCCAAAGAGTCAAGATACAGTCTTTGTTTTCAAAGAACTCACAGCTAATGACCTATCCATTGTACCACCTGCCAACTCTTGGCAGCTAGGATGGATTTGAGGGAGGAGGGAAATAGGAAGATCTATTTTTTAAGAGCAATTCTAAGACAGAAGGGCAAGAGCTAGGCAAACAGGGTTAAGTGACTTGTTTGGGATTACAAAGCTAAAAAATAAAAGTGTCTGAGGCCAGATTTGAATCCAGGCCCCCTTAACTCCAGACCTGGTACTCTATTCACTGTGATACCTAGTACCCTTTGATGTATAGCCATTAATCCTGGTGTTCCCAGCACCATCATTTTTCAAAGACCTATTTGGTTGGAATTGAGGAGAAAGACCCCTGCTGGGGGAGGAAACAAAGTGGGCTTTCTCAGACCTGGAAAGAGCTCACCTGGAGTGCCATTACAGTGAAAAGGAAACACCATCAAATATCTTCCTATTTAGACAAATTGTTTTTAGGCAGGGGATAACTCAATTGTTTCTACCTGTTGATGAAGGATATGTGATAGCAGCCCCCTCTAAATTTCAGTGCCCTAAAGCAAAGGCCAATTTACCTTAAACCTGAAATGATAAAAAAAAATGAGTCTTGTAAAAACTAAGACCAAGAATAATATGAATTGAATTACAGATTTGGGATCCAAGTTATCAGGGATTATCTTCTCAGAAAGTTATTGCCCTGGTGGACTCAAGATGCTCATAGTGCTCTACTGAATATATAGTTTAGCTAGGTATGGGCTGATTAAAGTGCTGTGTTATGAGCACAATTTCATTTATTCAATAGCTTTCTCCACCATTTAGTTTTGCCCAGAAAAAAGGACTCTGTTCATCAGCCAGGTTGCCCTTTTAACCCTGGCCAGCTATTTCAAAAGTATATGACCTTGATTTGATGGAAGGTTAATTAAGAGGGATCCTGTAGCTCAGCTTAAATGTACCTCCCCTGTGGACAAAACTGATACCTTGAGGTTGGGCATTTAACACATGCTTGTTGAGTTGAATTGGTTGGTTAATAGTATCATTTTGTGGGTGAAAAACAGCAAGTAGATTTATTCTTTTTATTTCACTTTCTTTAGAATAGCAAGCTGTAACAACCACCCAAAAAATGACCCAAAGAGCAAATAGGCTGTAGATCTACATCTTTATTTATTTAAAATTACAGCATACTTCAAGAATTTGGCTAAAATAACCCTTTGTTAGAATATTAACTAAATAAACCTAAAAAGAGAACAATGATTATAGCAAACCACAGAATATAATAGAAGCAATTGAAAAGATGGACTTAAAACATCATCTCAATGATAAAAAGCAAATATCTCTGAAAGGCAGATCAGCAAATTGAGTTCTGCCAGCTTTAGAAAGGCAAGAAATTCCTTGGATATGGGTCTCTATAGCATTTTATTTGAGTTGGAGAGCTGTCAACACTGATCCTCCACATAATTTAAGATATGACAGTAGCACAAAGAATAAGAAATCTCTAAGATAAACAGATCTCATGCCATCTTTCATTCTAAGTGTATGAGTAAGAGCAGTAGGCAGATGGGCATACCTCAAGTAGCTAGCTAGTAGTGAAGGGAAAAACAACATTTTTTCTCAATCAAGGCAAAAAAAGAATTACAGTCTTTTTTAAAAACCCTCACCTTCCACCTTAGAATTAATTCTGTGTACTGGTTCCAAGGCAGAAGAGCAGTAAGGGCTAAGCAATGGGGGCTAAGTGATTTGTCTATGTAAAAAATTATGATCATGAATGAAAAAACTAAAACAAACAATTTTATGATTCAGGAAATTTTATTAAGCAAACTGCATTTTAATGTGAATAAAAGTTTTTTTACTAGTAAGTAAATGAATCAGAAAATATAACCATATATTTGTCCATAGCAAGAATTGATTTTCATTTCTAACAGTTTTTAATAGACAAGAAAGGGAATTTATTTGTTTTTTAGGCTTATCTTTGAACTTACACACAAAAACACATGTACAATAAACCTAATATTTATTAGGTAACCACTATGTACAGAACAGGCTGCTGGGCACTGTAGAGATACAAAGTCTGGATAAGACATATTTCTTGCCCTAAAGAAAATAAGAGCCTGGAAGAAGAAGGTAAACCACTAACATAGTACTTCACTATTTTCACTATAAACCCTTTAGAGAGGTACAAATAAAGTTCAATGTGAGGTTTGAAGGAGAAAGTAATCATTACCCGGTATTGGGGAAAAAACAGGAACCAGGGAAGTCTTATTCAAGAGATCTGAGATTTCAAACTAGAAACATATTTTAGTCTTTACATCACTTTCATTTCCAAATATATGTGCTTCCCTTCCTTAGCCAACAAGCTATTCATACTTCCATAATGAATTAAAAATAACAAGATTTTTAAGTAGCTTTGAAAAAATAATATATATTGACTGCCTATAATAACATATACAATGTTCCCTCCTTATAGTCCCCAGCTTCTTCTTCAAAAAAAAAAAAAGGGAGAGAAGTCTTTGTGGAGCAGAGCCAAGATGGAGAAGTAACTAGAGCAGCAACTCTGTGGCACCATGAGAATCCTCCAGGACGAAAATTAAAGTATCACCTCAAAATGAATATAGGAGTGAAAGAACCAACAAGTAGAAAGAATGAAACAACTTTCAAGAAAAGAAAAACCCAAAAGGTAGGCCAAGAACATCTGGTGTACTGGGGTGAGAAGAGAGCAGAGACAGCAAGAGGCTCTAGCAAAGAGGGAAGAACAAGTCAAAAGCAAGCCACACACCCCCACCCCACATGTGCTGTCCCAGGTTTGGAAACCTAAGCCTCAGCCAACATACAGACTTTGAGATCCTGCCTGATCAAATAGTGGTACAAGTGAATCCACACCCCTTGAAGTTTCAAACTTGTGGAGAAGTCCAGAGTCCCATCCCAGGGCAGTCTGCACTGAAGTGAACTGAACCATGTGGGCCCTGAGTAAAGCCAGGAATCCTAATTTGGGCTTGGAATAAGGACATAGTATAGTTTGGGGTACCTGATAGTGCTAAGTACTGATCTTTTTGCCTAAAGCTCAGGTCCAATTCCAAGACAGGGAAATCAATGGTGTACCTGATTGGATTAAGTACATAATGAGACCAAAACCTTCAGCCTAAGCCTTGAGCTAGAATTTGATCAGCCCCTGACCTGATCAAGTTCAGAGTGAGCTCAAAAGCTTACACCTAAAACTAAGGCAAGTCTTTAAGCTATCAAAATCTCAAGGGTCAATTGAATCAGCAGGGGAGGAGGCTTTAAGAACTCTCAGCCTTTAGACCATCATATCATCCCCCCAAGCCTACATATAATTAGATACAAGAACTGAGCAAACAACAAAAAAGCACCTAACTCTAAAGAATTTTTATGGAGACAAAGAGCAAGGTACAGACACAGAAGGGGACAGGGAAAACAAAGGAATCACATGCAAAGTCAAGAAGAAAAATATAGATTGGATGCAGATTCTGGAAGACTTCAAAAAGACTTCAAAAACCAATTAAGAGAGGCAGTAGAAAAGTGGGAAAGCAAAATGAAAGTGATACAAGGAGAAATGAAAATGATGCAAGAAGAAATGGGCCAATTGAAAAAGGAGAACCAAAAACTGACAGAGGAAAATCAGGTCTTAAAAATCAGAATTGACCATTTAGAAACTAATGATTTCACAAGAAACCAAGAAAAAATAAAACAGAATCATAGGAATGAAAAAAAACAGAGGAAAACATGAAATATATTATTGAAAATACAACTGACCTAAAAAATAGATCTAGGAGAGACAATTTGAGAATTATTGGACTATCCCAAAGCCATGATCAAGAAAAAAAACCTTGGGCATCACATTACAAGAAGTGATCACAAACAAACAAACAAAAAACAACTGCCCAGAGATCCTCAAACAAGGAAATAAAATTGAAATTTAAAGAGTTCACAGATCACTTCCAGAAAGAAATCCTCAAATGACTTCCTGGAATGTAATAACTATATTCAAGAGCCAACAAACTAAGGAGAAAATTATTCAAGCAACCAAAAGAAACCATTCAAATACCATGGAGCTACAATCAGGACCTAGAGGCTTCTACATTAAAGGACTGAAAGGCATGGAATATGATATTCAGGAAGGCAAAAGATTTGGGTATATAACTCAGAGTCACCTATCCAGCAAAACCAAGTATATTCTTTCACAGGAAAAAATGGAAATTCAGTAAGATAGATTTCCAAGCATTCCTGAGGAATAAACCAGACGTAAATAAAAAATTTGAAGTCCAAATATGAGACACAAGAGAATCCCAAAAAGGTAAATAAGAAAGATAAAATTTAAGGGACTCACTAGGGTAAAAATGTTTATTTGTCCACATGGAATGAGGATACCAGTAATTCTCAAAAATTATATTTAGTAGTAGAGAAGATAGAAGGAATTTTCCCAGAAAGAGGGTAGGGAAGTAAGCTGATTGTGATGCTATGATGTATGTGATAATATAATCTTTTAGATGATATGCATACAAATGTGATGATATAAATATATACATATATGTGATATGTATGTATATGAATATGTAAAAATCAAGGAGTGAAAAAAAGGGTTGCACTGAGAGAAAAGAGAAGGGAGAGATAGAATTGGGTAAATTATATAACATAAATAGACATGAAAAATCAATACAGAAAGGGGAGGATAAGGGTTCTGACTGTCAATGCTTAAAATTTACTCTCATTGTAACTGACTCAGGGAGGGAAAAATAAGTATAGTCAGTGGGGTATAGAATTCTATCTTACCCTACAGAGAAGGAGAAGGGGAATAAGACCAGGAAAGGGGAAGGGAATTGAAGGGAGGGGGGGTTGGAGGGGAGTGACAAAAAGCAAAATACTGGTGAGGAGGAACAGAATGAAAGGGAATAGAACAAGATCTAAAGTAAATAATATAATGGAGGGAAAGATACAGTTAGTAATCAAAACACTGAATGTGAATGGGATGAACTCACCCATAAAATGGAAGTGGATAATAGTGGACTAAAAGCCAGAATCCTACTGTAGGACTTAAATTCCAATAGCTATGTTTCAGACTTCTTCACTATTTGGGGGGAGGGGGTGAACAAAACTGAAAGAGTTAACAATGATGTCTTAAAAGACTTAAAAATTAACCCCCAGACTCGTTAAGGTTCCTTCCCCTCCCCAGTATCATCATCCATTTAGATTCCTTTGGTCACATTTCTGGGGTTCCCCATACCCACACTGGGCATAGTGTGGATAAATACCATATTGTATGTATTGCAGAGACTGGGCAGGACAAAATGGCAAGGGGGTGTAGGGAAATGAATATTCCCCCCTGAATCTCAGTATTATTCAAGGTAGTTGCAAGAACCAGTGCATCCAGGGAACACTAGGAAGAAAAAACATCCTACAATTGGGAGCTGATTGAGATAGGTAATGTACTGCTTTTTCACAGAGTGGACCATGATTGCAATTTCACTTTTTGTCAGTAAATGGCACTACTGGGTAGGGATTAGAGTCAGGGTGTGGTCTTTAAGGATGCAGACACACCTTGGTCTAATTAGCTTTTTGGGGGGAAGGCAGGGTTTTTTGGTTGTTTGTTTTTTTTTAAAAGAAAATGCTAGGACCACATTCTTGTTGCCACATGTTTCCAGGGAGTAGAATTTAGACCTCTTTGGGCAAAAAGCCACTTTTCTGGGTTGGCCTTGGGCAAAATTTTTTTTATAAATTATTTTTTCTCTTATTTGGGCTCTGAAAGCCTCTTAGGGTAAAAAGGACAGTTTTGTTACTTTAATGCTGCTCTTCCTTACTTACCTCCCCAGGCTTCACCTCTCACTGAAACTGGAGGCACACAGGGACTCAGAAAAAGGAGAAAATACTTCCAGGATCAAGACAAGGAGAAAACTTTGTTAATTTCAGTTTACTAGTCAATCTCTCTAATAACAAATAGCTGAGCTGAACTCACTAACTTCCTGTAGTACTCTGGAAGCTTTTTGGCTGTGAGGTAGAGTCCTATGAGGGGACAAGGTTGCTTCTCCCCAAGGCAGGGGTTGGAAGCATTTTCCCAGGTCAGGCCCTCAGGGACTTGCTACTTTTATCTAAGGGGAAAAAAAACAGCCAGCTAACTGCTGCTAAGATAAAAACAGCTGTGTTCTATTTGTTTTAAAGTAAAAAAGAAAAAAATGTTTGGACTTTCTTTTCCAGCTGTAAATTAGAGAACCAGCTACAAAAAAAAAAAAAGCTGACTTGAAATAGTAACAAAGTGAATGAAAATTCAAGAAAATTGAGGGAAATTTGAGGGTACTATCATAATTTTCGTGGTCTGCCAGAAATTTAAAACTTAAATTAATATCCAAAATTCCAGGAATTATATTTTATAAAATTTATTGATAATCACTTGAAGTAGAAGAAAAAAAATAGAAGTAAAAAAAGCTAATTATTTAACAAAATTAAGACCATATGACTAGGTTCTCCTTGACTGTTTAAAAAGCCCACTCCAGGAAGAGAAGAGAGCAAGAGGTGGGGTTACACCAAATTTATATCCTCCCTACATCAGTATATAATGTGAGGAGAGTGGGGTGTTGAGAATTGTAACAGTTCCAGGGTTACAAAAAGCATATTTGAGGAAGAGTGACACATAGATTCAAGGTAAAAAGCTGGAGCAGAATTTATTATGTATCATCTAATGTAAAAAAAAAAGCAGAAGTAGCAATCATGATACCAGACAAAGCTAAAGTAGAAATTGCTTTGATTAAAAGAGATCAAGAAGGAAATTACATTTTGCTAAAGGGTACTATAAACAGTGAAGTAATATGATTACTCAATATTTATGTACCATATAGTATAGCATTTAGATTTCTAAAGGAAAAATTAAAGGAGCTTGAGGAGGAAATAGATGATAAGACCGTACTTGTGGGGGCTCTCAACCTTCCCTTTTCAGAACTAGATAAATCAAACCAAAAAATAACTAAGAAAGAAGTAAGGGAAGTGAACAAAATGCTAGAAAAAATTAAAGTTAACAGATATCTGGAGAAAACTGAACAGGGATAAAAAGGAATATACCTTCTTCTCAGTAGTACATGGTACATATAAAAAGATTGACCATATTGGAAATACTGCAAAGAAATTCAAAAAAGCCAAAATAATAACTGTAACTTTTCCAGATCATAATGCAATAAAAATTATAAATAACAAAGATCCATGGAAAGGCAAATTTAAAATTAATTGGAAACTAAATAATCAAAATCTTCAAAACTGGTGGGTCAAAAAACAAATCATTGAAACAATCATAGACTTTGTTAAAGTAAATGACAATGAGGAGACAACATATCAAAATCTATGGGATACATACAGCCAAAGCAGTACTCAAGGAAAAATTTATATCTTTGAGTGCCTATACCAACAAAAAAGAGAAGAAGGAGATCAATTAATTGGGCTTGCAACTTAAAAAATTAAGAAAAGAACAAATAAAAAATCCCCAGCTAAAAACTAAATTGGAAGTCCTAAAATTTAAAAAAGAAATTAATAAAATTGAAAAAAAAAGAACTAGTGAACTAATAAATAAGACTAGAAATTGGTACTTTGGAAGAAAAAACAAATACAATAAAGTACTGGTTAACCTAATAAAAATAAGAAAATAAAATTAACAGTATCAAGATAAAAAAGGATGATCTCACCTGTAATGAAAAAAAAATTAAGGTAATTATTAAGAACTATCTTGCCCAATTATAAAACAATAAATATGACAATGTAGGTGAAATGGGTGAGTATTTATACATATATTAATTATATATTTTAATATATAATTATATATTAATAAAATCCCCAAATGTGACAAAATTGGGACACTAATACACTGCCAGTGGAGTTGTGAATTGGTCCAACCATTCTGGAGGGAAATTTGGAGTTATGTACAAAGGGCTTTAAAAGAATGCCTACCCTCTGACCCAGCCTTAGCAGTGCTGGGTTTATACCCCAAAGAGAAAATAAGGAAAAACGGTTGTACATAAATATTCATAACCATGTTCTTTGTAGTGGCAAAAAAAAAATAGAAAACGAGAAGGTATCCATCAATTGGGGAATGGCTCAATAAATTGTGGTATATGTTGGTAATGGATTATTATTGTGCTGAAAGGAATAAAGAACTGGAAGAATTCCATGTGAACTGGAACAATCTCCAGAAATTAATGCAGAGAGAAAGGAGCAGAACCAAGAGAACATTATACACAGAGACTGATACATTATGGCACAATCGAATGTAAATGACTTTCCTACCAGCAGCAATGCAATTACCCAGGACAATCCAGCGGATAGGAGAAAGAATGTTATCCATATCCAAAGAATGTGGAAACAAAAATGCATTAGAAAATATATGCTCAATCATGTAGTTCTATAGGGATATGATTAGAGTTTTGATGTTAGGGGCTCACTCTGAATAACATGGAAATAAATTTTGAACAATAATACAAGTATAACCTAGTAGAACTGCTTGTTGACTTTGGGAGGGGGGAGGAAAGAGCAATGGGGGGGGATGGGATCATGAATCATGTAACCATGGAAAAATACACTAAATAAGAAAAAGGGAAGAAAAAAAAGAAAAAATTCTGAGGGCCAGATAGATTCACAAGTGAATTCTATCAAACATTTAAAGAACAACTAATCCCAATATTGTACAAATTATTTGACAAAATAAGCAAAGAAGGAATCTTACCAAATTCTTTTCATGACACAAATATGATACTAATTCCAAAGCCAGACAGACCAAAAACAGAGAAAGAAAATTACAGACTGATCACCTTAATGAACATAGATGCAAAAATATTAAATAAAATGCTAGCAAAAAGACTAGAGCAAGTTATGACAAGGACTATTCACTATGACCAGGTGGAATTCATACCAGGAATGCAAGAATGATTTAATATTAGGAAAACTATTTACATAATTATCACATATCAATATCAAAATATCAATAATCAAACCAGCAGAAATCACATGATTATCTCAATAAATGCAGAAAAAGCCTTTGACAAAATACAACACTCATTCCTATTGAAAATACTAGAAAGTATAGGAATAGAATGGCCCTTCCTCAAAATATTAAACAATATATATTTAAAATCTTTAGCAAGTATTATCTGCAATGGGGACAAGTTAGAAGGTTTTCTAATAAGATCAGGAGTGAAGCAAGGATTCCCATTATCACCTTTATCATTTAATATTATACTAGAAATGCTAGCAGTAGCAATAAGAGAAGAAAATGAAATTGAAGGGATTAAAGTAGGCAATGAGGAAACTAAACTATTACTCTTTGCAGCTAATATGATGGTATTCTTAATGAATCCTAGAAAATCAACTAAAAGGCTAGTGGACGTAATTAACAACTTTAGCAAAGTTGCAGGGTACAAAATAAACCCAGATAAATCATCAGCATTTCTATATATTTCCAACAAAATTCAGCAGCAGGAGTTAGAAAGAGAAACTCCATTTAAAAATTATTCTAGACAATATAAAATATTTAGGAATCTATCTACCAAGACAAACATAGGAATTATATGAAAACAACTACAAAACACTTTTCACACAATTAAAAATGGATCTAAATAATTGGAAAAATATTAATTGCTCATGGGCAGGATGAGCTAATATAATAAAAATGACAATTCTACCCAAATTTATCTACTTATTCAGTGACATACCTATCAAACTACCAAAAACTTTTTCAAAGAATTAGAAAAAATATATAATAATGTTCACTGGAAGAACAAAAGATCAAGAATATTCAGGGAAATAATTTTTAAAAATGTGAAGGATGGGGGCCTAGAAGTACCAGATCTTAAACTGTACTATAAAGCAGTGATCATCAAAACAATATGGTACTGGCTAAGAGACAGAAGGGTGGATCAACAGAACAGACTAGGGTAAATGACCTCAGCAGGCTAGTGTTCGATAAAACCAAAGATCCCAACTTTTGGGACATGAACTCTCTATTTGACAAAAAGTGCTAGGAAAATTGGAAAGCAGTATGGGAAAAATTAGGTTTAGATCAACATCTTACACCCTATACCAAGATAAATTCAAAATGGGTAAAGGACATAAATATGAAGAATAAAATCATAAATAAATTAAATGAACATAAAATAGTATACCTGTCAGATCTTTGGGAAAGGAAGGAATTTAAGACCAAACAAGAGATAGAGAACCTTACAAAATGTAAAATGAATGACTCTGATTGTATCAAATTAAAAAGGGTTCCTACAAACAAAACCAATGCCACCAGAATTAGAAGAAAAGCAAGAAACTGGGAGAAAAAATCTTATAACAAAACTCTCTGACAAAGGACCTTGAGGAATTGATGCAGAGTGAAAGGAGGAGAATCAGGAGAATGTTTTACACAGAGACTGAAACATTCTGGCACGATCAAATGTAACATAGTTTTCTACTAGCAGCAATGCAATGATCCAGGACAGTCCAGAGAAACTTATGAAAAAGAATGCTATCCATATCCAGAGAAAGAACTGTGGTAGTAGAAAAACATAATTAATCACATGGTTTGAAGAGGATGATTGAGGTTTTGGGGTTAAAAGTTCACTCTATTGCAAATATGAATAACATGGAAATATAGGTTTTGAACAATGATACATGTAAAACCCAGTGGAATTGCTTGTCAGCTCTGGGAAGGGAGAGGGAAGAAGGGTGGAAAAAATCATGAATCATGGAACCATGGAAGAATATCTAAGTAAATAAATAAAAACAAAAAAAGGAGAGGAGAGAATAAGCATTTACTAAACACCTATTATGTGCGAGGCACTGAAATAGCCTCCTCATCTAATTTTGGGGGGCAAAGCTTGATTATTATAATTTCATAGCATTATGTTTTCATTGTTTGTTGTTGTTCTTTTCATTTACATTGTTATAGTCATTACATACATACATATAATCATTACGTATACATTACTAGGTTCTCCTAGTTCTTATTTCACTTTGCTTCAGTTCATGTAAGTCTTCCCACATTTCTCTGTATTCATCATTCAGCAAAAAGTAATATTCTGTCACATTCATGTGCCTCAACTTAGCACTGTTGAATCAGTGGGCTTATATTTTGTTTCCAGTTCTTTGCTACTGCAAAAAGTACCACTTTAAACATTTTATTACACATAATGCTTTGACTTCCTTGGTTAAATGGTGTCAGTGTCTAGCTATGAAATCTCTGGAGCAAAGAGTATAAAGATCTTAGTCACATTCTTAGTATAATCAGCATAAATTGTTTTTAGAATGATTGAATTAATTCTCATTTCCATCAACATTGTTTTTATTAATATGCTTATTTTTACTTAGCCAGTCTCCTCCATCATGAACTATTCCTATCCTTAATAATCATATCCAACTTACAGTCAAATACCTCATTTTGCAATTTATAAAACTGAAGACAAAAGAAATTAAGTAATTTACCAAAGATTACATAGATAGTAGGCAGAAAAACCAGGATTCAGAAACTGGCTCTCTACAAATATATCCAATTACCAGGTCAGCAAAGTAGATTTTCTCAGATTTAGAAAGGCAAGGAATTTTATAAATAAGATTTGTTCCACTTGCCACCAGAGGGCATAACTAGAAGCAATTCTTAGAGGCAGTAGAAAGAAAATTCCTTTCTCATAAAGAAAAAACTCTCTAAAAGTTATTTACCTATGGGAAGAATGGGAAATGGGGCAGCTAGGTGGCTCAGTGGATAGTGCACCAGGTCTGCAATCAGGAAGACCTGGGTTTCAAATCTGATCTCAGATACTTCCTAGATGTGTGAACCTGGGCAAGTCACTTAATCATGTTTGCCTAGCATTGCTCTTTTATCTTAAAGTTGCTATTAAGACAAGTAGTATGGATTTTTTTAAATAAAGAAGAAAAAAATGGAAAAAGTAGAGTAAATTCCCAATCATTATAACTATTCCAGTTTGTTGGAGATATTATAAAGGGGCATGCCATTAAGGAAGTAATAGGAATAGATGAATTTGAATGTCCCTTCTAACAATGAAATCATGTGATTCTGAAATACACAAGACTCTAAAAGATGGGTAAGATTTCAATAGATAAAAATTAAAGAGAACATGCCAGATAGAAGATATTAGCCAAGGTACAAAGTTAGGAAACAATCTCAGTCTTCAGGTGTTTTCCAGTTGTATCCAATCCTTCACAACCCCATTTTGGGATTTCTTAGCAAAGATAATGGAATGTTTTGCCATTTCCTTCCCCAACTTATTTTACAGATGAGGAATCTGAGGCAAACAGGGTTAAGTGATTTGCCCAGGATCATAAAGTTAGTAAGTGTCTGAGGCCAGATTTGAATATCAGAGAATATAGTATCTATTTAAGCCACACCTTGCCCAGATTTCTCTCCTTAAAATTATGAACATAAGCATAGAAATAAAGGATTTCTTACTTGACAATATATCAAAAGAAAATGAATAGGTAATCATAAATGATTTCCTTCTTAAGATGAGACGTATCCTGAGAACCCATGACAAATCTTCAAGTGGTGGCTAAATGACCACTTTAGGAGATGGAATAGAGAATTAGACTAGATGACCTCTCACCTACACATACTGTTAAACTTGGAAACACCTAAGTCATAGGGCTCAGAGCTGAAAGAGACCATAGAGATCATCTAGTCTGATCCATATAGGACTACCCTCTCACTTTACAGAGGAAGAAACTGAGGCCCAGAGAAGTTAAGTAACTTGCCCAAAAATCAATCAATCAGTATTCAGTACCTACTACAAAACTAGGAATTGCACTAAAGACTAGGAATGCAAAGAAAGGTAAATGAACATCCCTAATTCTTAAGGAGCTCACAGTCTCATAGAAGAGAAACTGGGTAAACAATTATGAATAATCAAGCCATATAACATAAATTAGAAGTAATCAAGAGATAGAAGGCATCAGAATTAAGAGAGGCTTTATATAGAAAATGGGGTCTTCAGTAGGACTTGAAGGAGATGAGGAAAGTCAAGAGGCCGAAATAAGGAGATTGGAGGACAGTCACTGAAAATGGCTAGAATAGGGAGATAGAGTATCTAGTTCAAGGAACAGGCTTTGGAATGGGAGGTAAAGTCTAAAAAGACTAGAAAGACAGGACTAGGTTGCAAAGAATTTTCCTGGAGGTGACAGGGAGCCACTGGATTTATTGGTTAGGGGAGTGACATGGTCAGACATCAACTTTAGGAAAGTCCTTTTGATGGCTGAGAGGAGAATGGACAAGAGTAGGCTAAACAGCTGAGATTTGAATCCAGTTTTTCTGATTCTAAATTCCTACTGCAGACCGAGGTTGCAAGTACTGTCATGCATATGCCTACGTCCTCAAATTCAACATTATTTGTCATCAAATGTGATGTAGATGAAGAAAGAATATGCCTCTTGAAAGGACTTTAGTTGTTTGTTTGGAAATTTTGTTATTATTTTAGTGTGTGTTGGTATAATGAGAAGCAAGACCTGGGGTGAGAGGATTGGAAGTAGAACAAAAAGGAAAGCAATTGAAAATAAATAAATAAATAAATAAATAAATCCCTCCCTACTGCATAGCTAGAACCTTTAAGTACAATTCATTCTTCCTTTGACAAGTCAGTATCTACATATTTTCCTAAATTTAAAAGAAAATATCCTCCTAGCAGTGCCAATGCTTATTGTAACTTTAGCTATATGAAACATACAACTAACTATAAAGTAATGGTAAAATTCATAAAATCACAAAATGAGAAAACCAGAAAATCATCTAGTTATCCTCTTTGTATGTAAGTGTAAGGGAGAGGATCTATTTATTATCCTATCTACTTAAAAGTAGGGGGCAGCTGGGTAGCTCAGTGGATTAAGAGCCAGTCCTAGAGACGGGAGGTCCTAGGTTCAAATCTGGCCTCAGCCACTTCCCAGCTGTGTGACCCTGGGCAAGTCACTTGACCCCCATTGCCTAGCCCTTACCACTCTTCTGCCTTGGAGCCAATACACAGTATTGACTCTAAGACGGAAGGTAAGGGTTTAAAAAAAAAAAGGTAATTGCCTTTGCTAGGTGAGACTTTATAATTCCCCCAACTTAAATCTATATGGTAAAAATTCCAAGAGAAGATATGATTTGCCTAGTATCACCCACCAAATAAGTAGGAGAAATGACACACGAAATTACTTTATTACGATATAACTCAATTAAGGATAGAGTTTAAGCTTAAAGAACTGTAGATTTTGATTTGCTTTATAACTCTGGGGAAAGTAATTTGAACTATAATTCCATCTCCTCTTCTGTAAAATGGGGTTTTCTGTGTCAATGTACCTTATGAAATAGCTCTTTATTCTTTCTGTCCTAAGATAAGCATATCCCAAGACAGATTCTCTACCTGTGCCCTTGATTCCATCCCTCCTATCTACTCTGGAAACTTCTCCCTTTGATCATTTCTTCTCCATCTCTCATCTTTAATTTCTGTTTATCTATATGCCCTTTCCTACTGCTTCCAGACACCAAGATCTCTCATATCCTTTTTAAAAAATTCCATTTTTTTTGTCTTCCCCTGGAACTGAGTTTCAGATACTTAATGGATGGGACATTAGCAGGCATTGAGACCAACAGCCCCCATTACAACGTCACCACCATTTTATAGATAAGGAAATTGAGCCCCAAGAGGTGGTGACAGGAATTTGAATCCATGTCCTCTGACCCTAAAATCCATGTACCACCCGAAAACTTAGACTCATGAAGTGCAATGTGATATTGTCCAATAACACTTAATAAATGTCACCTGCTTGCAGTACTTTCCCATTCTTAGGGAAGTCCTGTAATGAACCCGAGTTTGGATTTCATGCTTCAGGTATGCTTCTGTTTAAGATGTTGTCATGCTCAAAACAACCTGAAAGACTTACGAACTTTGATCAGGAGATGAAGTAGAATCCCTTCTAAAGGACAAAGATGATGAACTAAAAGGAAGAATTAGAAACAAAGTTTTGGAAGTGGCCAATGTGGAAATTTGTTTTGCTTGACTATGCTTATATGATATAAAGGTGCTATATCTCTTTCTTTCCTTCATTCTTTCTCTTTTCTTGGTGTTTTCAGTGGGCTGGCCAAGGTGGGATAAATAACAAAATGAACGCTTGACAATTTTTTAAAAGCATACTTTTTTTTTAATCATACACTGGAAGGATTCCACCTATAGTGTGAGTTGGGGTAACACTCTGTCATGTACAGATGAAGTTAATTCCAAATTCTATGAGGCATATCTTAGTTTGTTCATGATGTTCCTGAAATGGGATCAAGATTGTCCAGTACTAGATTTTATCATGGGCTATTTTAAAGACAATTAGGAACAATAAGACCTAACAGTGTCCCTATAAAGACTCAAGTTATTGACATGAGATGCAATGAAGAAGCTTAAGCTGCTTAGAGGAAAGAATTAATCCAAACTAACTAACCTTCCCCCTTTGCATGGCAGCTTCATAAAGTTCTGCTAGATATTTTGAATGTCAACACGTTCAAGGAGTGGGCTTCACATTCGTGATAGAAACAAAGTCAAAAGGTTTGCTCTCCCAAGTTTCCTTTAATTTCTCGCAGATGGCAATCCTCACATTTCAGTTACCTCCAACATTTTTTAATGCAATCTATTTAGTCAATAAGCAATCCTTATGGATACAATATATAAGAATAGAGAAGAATTTTTTTTCTTTTTTCCAGATCTGTGATTTCATCAGACTAACCCTGATGAGGAGAATAAGAAATTATTCTTAGAAGAGAATAAGCATTTATGTAGTGTCTATAATGTGTGCCAAACACTATACTAAGAGCTTTACTAGTACAAATGCTGTTATTCTCATTTTACAGTAGAGGAAACTGAAGTAGAGCAGAAGTGACTTGCCCAGAGTCACACAGCTAGTGTGTGTCTGAGGTTGGGTTTGAACTCAGATCTTTCTGACTTTTGGACCAGTGCTCCACTCACAGTGCTTACCCTCCACTCACTAGCTACCCAAAGCTTAAGGAACCCTTTCCTTATGAGGAAACTTCTTCTACCAATGCAGATCCATAGATGCATAATCAGTGTGTATATGTCAGAGACAAGATTTGAATCCTGGGCTTCTTGACTCTAGGGTATCCTCCATTCATTCTTGCAGGTACTCTCTCACTTTTTACATCAAATTATGCATGAATGTGATAAGACCTAAATCCACAAAGTATCTAAAGCTCAGAAGATTTAGAGATGTAAGGAAACCTTAGAAATCTACTGGGTCAATACCTTTAAAATGCTTCTACCTTGTGTTGTTTATACCATTAATTTTTTTTAATTTTTGTTTTTTTTCCCTCAATCTTATGGTTATCTTTTTTTATAACACTAATAGTAATTTTAAGAGAAAAATTTTAATATATTACATACCTGATTATTTTATATTATATAATTTTTATGTATCATATTGCATACATTACATAGATAATGTTATATCTCTATTTTTATCTCTATTTATATATATGAGAGACAGCTAGTGTTCATGGCTAGAGAACAGCCCCTGGAGTGAGGACAACCTAGGATCAAAGTTCTGCCTCTTACATATACTGGTTGTATCCCTCAATGTTTCAGAGAATCTTTAAGATTGTAAATAATAGAATAGACCCTAATCTTCATTGATAGCAGAAAATAGACAAGCATCTTGAGAGTTCTTCCATGTTAGGAAATCTGGCCATTCTCCACAAGCCCTTTTAAGGCTTTTTTTCATCTTTCACATACAGATTCCTCACCATGATACATAGTTCTCTATACCAAGGAAACAGGCTCCATGAATTGAACAAAGGGGAGGGAGGGTGCCCCCACCCCTTTTTATTTCAACTCCGAGAAATGGATCTTGTTCTGTCTTTCTCAGTTCCCAGTGCCTGCAGAGACTTTCATTGGACCTAGGATTATGAAACATGGTACCATTGGAGGCAGGATTTCAGACAGGAGGTTATAGTCTGCCCAGCTCCAAGAAGACAGAATTGTGGATATTAAATTAACTCTCCCCTGATTGTGAAA
Organism: Monodelphis domestica; assembly: GCF_027887165.1. Taxonomy (NCBI): domain Eukaryota; kingdom Metazoa; phylum Chordata; class Mammalia; order Didelphimorphia; family Didelphidae; genus Monodelphis; species Monodelphis domestica. Next base: position 112,673,132 of record NC_077233.1, read on the forward strand.
GTGAAATTAATTCTCCCCTGCCCATTTTTAGATTTAATCAACAAAAGCGTAAATACCCCACTCACACTTGAGTGGGGGAGGTCTCTGACCCATGTGAGCAATAGTGGGTGATGAATCAGAATGGACTGATTGCCCCCTGGGCAGTCCTAAGCAAAAGCTTTAGTTGTAATTGGCACATGCCAAGTGAAGGACGTCGCAAAAAGTGACGAAAATAAACGGTTTTTAAAAATGCCAAGAAACTTCCTGTGAAAAGGCTCTTCTCTTTTTTGTCTTGGACTTGACTCTGGAGGTGCTCAGCCTTGAGATCTCAGACTGCTTCCCTTTGGACTGACATGTGTAGAGTGATAAAGGCTGACTCCTTTCCTGGAGTTTCTGAAGGGACTAGCCTCAGGAGAGAGCTACCCTCTTGAGAGAGGCTCCCTGCATCCCCAGGTCCAGAGCGAAATACTTAGTGCTTAGGCTAGATATCTTACCTAATCCTCTCTCTGATTTTCTTACTTTCACTCTTCTATATTTTATAAATAAAATTTAAAAATAAATCTCTTTGGAATTAATTAAATTCCTGGCAACCCTATTCTTAAATAATCCAGTCCAACCTTTTATATAACCCCCCCTCAATTTCTACCCCTAACAAGGTGCTTGGGACTTGAGCCCAAAAGGAGCTTTGAAGGTAGAACTTGGACTGTGCTCTATAGGAAGTAAGCAAAGCTACAACTTAATCCCCTTCACCACCATAGGGTGTGTGATGGTAGAGTTTGCAGAAAATCTAGACACCCTCAAACTTCCTTAAGCATGCCAGTAAACCATTGGGAGGGAGTGAAATGCTACCTACCTGGTCTGTGGCAGAGAGAGCCAGAGTAGACAGTGTTACAGACTAACTAAAGCAATTTCTACTTTCTAAATAATCAGAAAAAAATGAAGTATTCATTGAGAGAATGGAAGATGTTGCTCAAAGAAGAAGCAAAGGGAAGGGGGAAGGAATGGAAATAGGCAGAGGTAAATTTACATCTCTCTCAAGATACTAGAAGATAGACATGTGTGGCACAAGAAAGGAAGATGAGAAGAATTATTGAACATTTGAGCAGATTTGAGGCTCTTCTTATGAAAGTCCAAGGGAATGACAATGTGAATCAACAAGTTCCATGAAGTGAAAGGTCATGCAATAATGGTCAAAGGAAAAAAAAATGAATCAGGGCAATTGGAGGCTTCCCACTATGGTGTACCACCAGCAACTGTTGTTTTTTACATATTGTAAAGGAAAGCAGTTGACTGCTTTACTGAGTCATGTATTAGGGAACTAAAAGAGAGCCTCCAGGAACCATCAGACATAATATACACTTCTGGGCAGCTAGGGGGTTTGCAGTGGACAGAGTGCCCTGCCTGGAGTCAGGGAGACTTGTCTTCCTGAGTTTAAATCTTGCTTCAGACATTTACTAGCTGCATGACCTTTGGGCAAGTTTTAACCACTATTTATTAGCCTCAGTTTCCTTATCTGTAAAATGAACTGGACGAGGAAATGGCAAACTACTCCAGTATTTTTGCCTAAAAAATCTCCACCTGGGACACAGTCAGACACTACTGAAATGCCTGAAAAACAATGGCCTCAGCTGGGGCTTTTACCCTTAAAGCCCCTAACGTATGGCAATGTGGGAAAGCAATAAATATCATGTTAGCCTTAGACAGAATCAAGGAAATCTTTACACTCATTAGCTGGGTGACTTTGGCCATGTCCACTTGATCCCTTTAAACTTCATTTCCTTCACCTATGGAACGGGGCCAAAGATATGTATGTTACAAATCACACACGGTGGATCTTGAGACTCCGGTCATAATGCATATACTTAATTCTCAAACAAATGTCAGTTATTATTAGTAAATGACCACACAGGTGTAAAGTTTTTTTTTTCTTATCCTATCCATAGCTTGTTTTGTATGTATTTGTTTACAGTTGTCTTTCCCATTAGATTGTAAGCTCCTTGATGCAAGGGCTGTTTTTTGCTTCTTTTTGTATCTCCAGCACTTAGCACATTGTCTAGATTATTGTTTAATGTTATTTATTATTATAAAATTGTTTATATTTGATTATTGTATGTTTTTGATAATTGATTAATGTATGTTTATTGGTTGATTACTTCCAATTTATCCTGTATATAGCTTATTTGTACATAAGAAATAATCAATCCTTAAATCTTTTTTCTCCACTTACTATTAGCTAGACAGTGTGCTCAGAGCTGGAGACACCAAGAGTGGCCAAAGACAATCCCTACCCTTAAGGAACTCTGATCCATCCAAATTGGCCTTCTCTGTGACTCACCCAGAGGGCTCCATCTCCCAACTCCTTTAGCCACCTCACATACCTCGAATCCACTCCTTTCTGATCCCTGCTTCATGGAATCCTCCTTTTTCTCTAATTAGCAGCTCAAGTCCCATCTTCTACATGAAGCCTCTCTAGATCCCCTCAAACACTAGTACCCTCCCTCCAAGACTAATTTATATTTAGCTAATTTATGTATATATATTTATGTTACATGTAATATATATGTATATTTATGCTGTATATAATTTTATACATACGTGTGTCCTCCTCCTCCTTGTAGGTAGATGCTATTTCTTTGTGGTTTTGTTCCCAGTATTAACCACAAAGCCTAGCCCACAGTAGGTGTTGCTGCACATATTTTCACTGATCATTTTACAGATTTTTTCTTCTTTAAAAATTCCATTTGACTCTCTGGGAAAGGTTAAAGGAGGAGGACTAGAGAAAATTAGGACAATGTAAAAATATATCAATAAAAACTCATTTTTTTAAATAAATATTGACTGATTGATACTGAAATACAGTCCTTTTTAGAGGAGTTACCATTCATCTGCATCATTCCCACTTAACTGGCTTTGGAGAGGACTTGGGGGAAAGTGAGAAGGTATTACTGTCACTGATAGGATAGCCTCACTCCATCCGAGTCCTAGGACAGAAAATGATAGAGTTTAAAGTACCTTAGATATCATCAAAGAGAGCCATCATGAAACAGCAGAGAATTGAGTCAGAAAGACTTATTGGAATCCTGCCTTTGATACCTATACTATCTATGATCCTGGGCATCTCAGCCTCAACTTTCTCATCTGTAAAATGGATCACCCACTTTACAGTGTTGTTGTGAAGATCAAATGAGATCATATACATAAAGTACTTTTCAAATCTTAAAGTGCTATATAAATATTAATTATTAACTAATCTTGAAGTTCTTCCAATCCATCTTACAGGAGGGAGGAATGTCCTTCCCTCAAACTTGCCCGGTCATTATAAGACCTTGCCTCCTATAATAGAAAATAGAAGCTGTCATGATTTCCTTCTTTCAACCACCCCATACCTTAAAATCTACCTACGGTATTCTCCATTCTCTCCATCTTTACTTGGATATCTGATGCAGAAGCATATTTCTGGCCAAATTCAGATTCTCTACCCGTGTCTTTATCCTGTCTATCCAGAGCTTGCCCCTTTCATCATTCCTTCTCTATCTATCACCTTTAATTTCTGGTTATCTATATACCCTTCCCTGCTGCTTATAGACATCCAGATCTCTCATATCCTTTAAAAATAATTCCATGTTACTCTGCCTTTGCCTGGTTCTGAGTTTAAAATACTTAATGGAATACTCCAGAGAAGGATCATTATTTGTGGGTTTCTGTTTGAAACTTGATTTGGGCTAAATGTATTTCAAATAAAATTTTAAAACATTTTTATTACTTCATATTTTCAAAAATTGTGCCATTTTTATATGAATACATCTCATAGTGAAACATGGAGGTCTGACTGTCATACTGAGTGGCAGAGCTGGTTAAGCTAAACTTTGAATAAATTATCCTAAAAGACTCCCTGGCAGATGCTCCATAATGACTGCTGTTCATCCTTCATTGACTAGGAAGAGAATAGAAATTCACAGAAAAGTATCCCTGAATCCTTAAGTATCCTGTGGGCATGAAAATGAGGCTTTAAATCATCATTATGAACAACATGAGGAACAACTACATTGGATAAACAGAGTCTTGGAGGAGGGGAGAGCAATTACTCAATCTTGAATATTACTACACAGTTTCACACACACAAAATGCTATCATGCAGAGGTCTAATATTGTAAGCATAAAAAGATGCTCATTTCAAGCAGGGATCAACATAGTGGGAAAATTCCCCAAAGACTAACAGGAGGACCTATTCTTTTAATCCACATTGAATGCCCAGAGTGTATAAGAAAAGGCCATGCCCTGAAGGATGTACTACATCCTTTGCCAAAGAAGGGCAAAGTTTTAAGAAGCATTTTAAGAAGCATCATGAATGGAGCTGTTCTTTTCTGGGAAGTTACACGCTGTTTTCTCTGATATTTTTTAATAAATGATATGACTGCTCAAGTCCCATTTCGATCTAATTGGGGAGATGATAATAATGCAAAACAAAAAAAGGCATGGTGTTAGAACTGAAGACTGCTGAACTAAGAATAAAGAGACCTGGGTTCAAAGACAAATTTAGTCATCAATTATCAAGTTGCATCACAACCATGAGCCTTATTTTCCTCATCTGTACAGTAGGGGGGAAGGGGATGAGCTAGATGATTTCTAAGGCCTATAATATGTTTGCAATGATTCTATAACTTGGAAAGAATGGTTTACATAGGGATGATTTTTACAGCCTAGCATAGTGTCCTGTAAAAATTAAATTATAATCTCTAATAATAAAATATTATATTTTATGAGTTTTATTAAGGATCATTAGAGTCCACTAGGTAACACAGTGGATCTCTACTTATGGGACTTGGGATCCCAAAGAGCAGGGTTCAAATACTCTCCCTGATAATTAGCAGTAGAGATTTGTCACTTAACTTCTCTTGGCCTTAGTTTACTCATCTGTAAAATGGAGATGATAGTAGTATATACTTCACAGACTTATTGTGGAGCATCTAAGGAGAACACTTTGCAAATTCTTAACATGCTATATAATTTCCAACTCATTATTACTCGACTACCCACAATATGTGTAATTAGAAATCTATTACCCTAAAAACTGCATTTTCCAGGAAGCCAACTGACTTCCTGTTGTTAGGTACTTCCTGTAGACAGGGGATAAATTCAGTGGGCGTTCCTGGTCTGGCTTTTTTTACTTCCTATTCGTGACTGTGGTGGTAAACAGGGATTTTGAACACACTGATTACCCAGGGGCACGTGGTTTTTTTTTTATTTTGTTACCTTTTTATTCCTTTATTTCTAATGATCATTAGTAAACCTCTTAAAATATAATATTTTATTATTGAGATTAATTTTACTTTTTACAAATGACTCTATGAGTATAGAATACAGTTTATTATCCCCATTGTGTAGCATGGATCCACATGATTGTAGCCTACTGTCATCCCAGATTTGTGTGGGGAATTTGAGTAATCATAATGGTGTAAATATATCTAGAGCCCCAGTCCAAGGGTTTCTCTGCCAAGACACCAGGCAAAAATCATAAATTAAACAGCAAAATATTAAATTAGTTCATTGCTGTTGAGGTGTTTGCATCATGTCCCACTCTTCCTGACACCATTTTGGGATTTTCCTGGCAGTTTGCCATTTCCTTCTCCAGCTCATTTTGTAGATGAGGAAACTGAGGCAAACAGGGTTCAATGACTTGCCCACAATGACATAGTTAGTAAGTGTCTGAGGCCAGATTTGAAATTATAAAGATGAGTCTTCCTGATTCCAAACCCAGCACTCTATCCTCTGTGCTAGGACCAAATGGCAAATTAAATAGCAGGGGAAAATCAAGCAATAAAAAATATTCTCAGCTTTCCCCTGACCTTGTACATAAAGGAGTTCAAGCTCCCAGATTCCTAGGATGGTAGATAAGAAAATACTGCACAAATGACTTCTACTCTGCGGTGAGGAAGGACTGTATGGTACTTACGTCTCTCATGGCTCTGTCTCCAAGCTACTCGGGCTTTGCTGTTGTTTGATGTTACCTCTGCAGACTCTCTACTCTTTTCTTAAGGTTACTGTTTGCAGCTTCTGTGGTTGGAATTATCATCTGCTGCTGAGGTTTCTCCTTCCCTGGAGTGAGGGAGAGTATCATACCTTTTTCATGAGAATTCCCATGTTGCCATGCCTGAGAACTAATCGATGCATTTTCCAGCTCTGACAATAGCTGGTAGTGCAATGGAAAAAGTATTGGGTCTGGAGTCAAACCTGGTCTCAAATGCCTAGTAGCTTTGTGACCCTGGGCAAGTCACTTTACCTTGGTTTGCCTCAATTTCCTCATCTGTAAAATGAGGAAAATAATGGCACCCACCTCACAAGGTTGTTGAGAAAATCAAATGAGATAATAATTGTAAATGCCCTTAGCACAGTGCCCAGCCCTCCATAAGAAAAGTATTACATAAATCTTAGATATCTTCATCCATGATGATCATTTTGTGAGAAAGAGCTCACCACACAATGATGGATCTTATAAGGTTCTCCTTTTGAAGTATTTCCCCTTATTTTATAAATGAAGAAACTAAGAAGTAGAGGTCAAGGGATGTGTCCAGAGTCACACAGCGAGCAAGCAGCAGAGTAAGGATTTAAATCCCAGTCCTCTGATTCCAGAGACAAAAATCGACAGGAGCAAAATAGTTTGGAATGAGATAAAAAGTGTGGCAGATAGGTCAAAGAAAGTCATTTCCCATCTGAAGGAGTCTTGACAGTAGGATAGTAGAAGCTAAACAATCTACTGTTTCAGCAAGAAACTGAAGCAGTTATCCATGTGGAACGAACCCTAAGCTTGTAGTCAAAGACCTTTCTGGGTTTGAATCTCAGCTGGGCCATTTACAAACTACATAACATGTAATCCAGGCAAAGGGATTCATGTTAAGAGTATATTTTAAGCTCCTGGAATTCAGGGGCTATTTAATTTTTTGCCTTTCTCCCTACAGACTCACATAGTATTTATCACATAGTATGTGTCTGATACATGTTTGTGAAATTGAACTGAACTGTCAAATCATTTCTATCATCTTACCTGCCCACCCTCACCCCCCAACCTTAGGCAGAAGGCCTTAGTTCTGTCCTTCCATTGGACAAAGGAGAATGGTTTATCTAGAGTAACAATATCTGGGATTTCTAGAAGGCTTTAAGTCCTACAAAGCACATTTTCCACAAAAGCTTCGTGAGGTGAGTAGTACCAGAATCATTTGTAATCTCATTTTACAGAAAGAAAGGGCCAAAAGGATGGAACTGAAGGATGTTGTTGGAAAGAAATGGCATAATTTGGTGACAGATTGAATGTGGGAAGAATAAGAGTGAGGAGCTGAACAGAACTCCTGGATTCTGCACTTAGTCGTGGTACCTCCCACAGTTTTGGGGAAACTGGGCATCAGGAAATGTTTTGAGGAAATAGTTACTTCCCACTCCCCCCATAATAAATCAAATTTATACAGTACTTTAGGGCATATAAAACATTCTCCTTATAATAAGTCTATGTCATAGGTAGTTTCAGTTTTATTATTCCCACTTTACAGCTGGAGAAACTGAGGTTCAGAGATGTTAAGTGATTTGCAGATGGTTCTGTCTTTGCCTGGATTACATGGATAACTGTTTCCTTTTTTTTTAAAATAGATCATTTAAGTCCCATTTCTATTTTACCTTAAATTTTACAGAATATTTTCCTTCCAAAACCCTTGTAAGTACAATATATATTTATTCTCTTTTTATCAGTAAGGAGATGAGATTCAGTTTGAAGGCTACACAGTTAGTAAGAGTCAAAGAGAAGACTTGACCCTCACTCCATGACCCTAGGATAGTGTTCTTTCCATTCACCAGGCAGTTTTTGCTAATGATCATCGAACCAAGGGCAGTTTGCTCCAAGAGGAAAAGGTAGGTTCTCCCAAGCTACTCACCTTCTTGGTCCTGGAAGATAATGACATGCCAGCTCCTCAACAGGTCCCCTGACAGCGAGCAGCTTCTCAAAGACCACTGGGGACCCGATCTCACTACCCCTCACTCTTTTCAGTCCTGAAATGGAACTGCTTCTCAAGCTCCAAGAGAAGGAAAGAGAACTAGAGGTACAAGACCAGATGAGAGATTGGTCCCGCAGAGAATGAACATAGCTCACCCTTAGAGCTCCAGCTGTAAACTCCTACTGTCACATTGGTGACTTCAGCTTCATGTTGCTGATGCTGCACAGATAAAGGATTCTGAAAACTAAAGGTCTTATTTCTATAACCAACAAACAGCTTAGCAAGCAGAGTGCTGAGCTCTTGTCCTTTCCATGAACAAATTCCTGTTTACACAGAGTAAGCCTTTCATATAGGATTTGGGAACAGAGTCAATTCTTTCCTGTGCTAAAAAGATTATTGAGGTTAGATGGCGGAGGGCACAGTTGGCTAGCACCTATTTAAACCCCAACCATACTCTCTCTGATGACTTCTCTTTCAGAGGACAGAAACCATATTCCTATTCTCTCTGAGTCTCAAATCATATTTATATTTGAATCATATTTATATTTGGCCAATAACTCTTCAGAACTCTGAAGCATTTCTTTATCAATGTTTTCTATGTCCTCAAAATGAAAAGAGTTAGATGGTAAGTCTGAAGACTTGGCTTTAAGTGAGAGGACTGCTCTTTACTACTGGAGTGTTCTTGGATGAGTCCCTTAAACTCTCTGGTCTCAGTCTCCTCATAGTTTTGACAATATGATATCAGTCCTAAATTCTAACCTATAAATGTTCTTGTATAGGAAGAGCAAAACTGCTGGAAGCCATCAAAGACCATACTGTTTGACATGGTCCATGTGGAAACCGGGGACTGCAAAGCAGGATAGAAACACCCACTGAAACTGCCCTAAATGACTTTCATTATTAACATCCCCTTATTATTGGAATCGCCATGATTATTATTCTTACTTAGGCCCAGGAAAAATAGATGAGAGCAACATGCTTGCAGGGTTAATACAAATGTCCCACTCTGTCTCCCCAGGATATTACCAGGAGAGCCCACTTACAAAATTAAACCTAAGGATTCTTATATACCCACTTAGATAGGACCCTCTTTTCTAGGCATAAAAACTTCTGGCAAATCTATGCTCTGAATTCCATAATCTATATCTAGGTCATGTTGATTCTACCCACTGATCCTGCACTTAGCAACAATGTTTTGTTGACTGTCTCCCTAGGCTTCCTGTCTGTTGTTAGATTCCATGGAAACATGTATGTTGAGAATGACACTGTGTGCCAAGTAGATGTGTGATCATGAGGGTATAAAATAAAGCCAGGGTTCATCCAAAATGGAGCAGTTTATCCTGTGAAGCCTGTGCTATAGGGTTGAATGCAGAAAGCTGTGTCCCATTCTTCATTTCACCGACACCGTCCCACCTCCAAGACCCCATCCCCCGTGGGAGGCTGGCCCAACCCACAGCACAAAACAACAATTCACATTCCTCATTCTGGTCACCATTCCTACTTCCCACTCCAAAGTAAGGCTCTATCCTTGGAACCACTTATGGAATGATAGACCACTTTTGGGTCTCCTAAACCTATACTTCCTCCAGACTTCCCTATTTCTAACAAGGACACCACTATCCTTCCAATCTCTTTGATCTATGACCACCTTGGAGTTCTTCTCAATTCTTCTTCCTCCTTCCCTGCCTTTATCCAATCAGTCACTCCATGTTGTCATCTCTAGCTCCATAGTATCTCTCAAATCCATCCCCTTCTTTCCATTCACCTAATCATCATTTTTCATCACCTTTCCCCCAAACCATGGCAGTATCTTTCTAATGCATCTCCTCACTGCCAGGCATCATATTAGAGGAATAAAGAACACTGGATCTGGATTCAAAGAATCTGAGTTCAATTCCCAAACTGCCATTACTACTTTTGTAACCTAGACAAGACACTATTCACCACTCTTTCTCCTCCCTTTTCTCACATCTAAAATAAGGGATTTGAATTATATGACCTCTAAGCTTCCCTGTAGCTCTAAATATGTGATCCTAAGTAGAGAAGGAAAAAAAAAGTGCAGAGCCAGGATTTCATATCAACTGCCCCTAATTCCCAAAGATTATTCTTGGGGAAGTGGATAATGATATCATTTATTGCTTGATTCTCTTATTGTATACCTTTAATCCTATTTTGAGTTAGTATCCTTTTGTATTGCACTGATACCACACAATTCATTCTGGTGTTTAGAAAGAAGTTCAGAGGAAAAATTGGGGCCAAATAAGTGATGGTTGAACAGGTGGTATAATCAGAATATCTGTGTAGGAAGATAAAGATGGCAGTAGAGCATAGTAATAATAATAGCCAGCATCTATATACTGACTTAAGATTTATAAGATGCTTTACAGATATTTATCCATATAATACAAGAAGATAGCTACTATTATTGAAACCATAACATTGTTAAGCTTGTCTGAATTTACATTTTTAATTTTATTAGTTTTAGATAAATTAAACCAATTTAAATTTTTTTTTAAATGTATGCCTTTTTTTTTTCCCTTTTGTGAGATTTTGAATATTAGGTCAAACTGAGGCTAGTAATGTTAGGATTTTTAAAAGATATTTTTATTTTTATTCTCCAAGCTGTAATTGGCCAAAAAAAGTATTTTCCCCTTTCTGAAACTCTACTTGAACAACTGTTTTACCATAACCACTATTATGTTGTGTATCAGAGTGCTTTTGAAACTTTATACTGTGGTATGCTAAACTTTCAATGATATCTGTTTTGACACTATTCTGAAGTGTTAGTAGTGACTGTTGGGTGTGTAGTTACTAGAAAACTGGTGCTCAGTGATTGACCTTAACCCACATCAAGGCTTTTTGGTTTTAGTTGGTAAACCAGCATTTATTTGATGCTTTTTGTGTGCCAAAAACTTGACTATGTACTGGAAATACAAATAGGAGTCGAAATAAAGGTAGTGCCTGCCCTCAAGGAGCTTAAATTCTAAAGGGGGAAGACAACCCATAAACTTAAAAAAGGAGCTGAAAAAGGTGGGGGAGGGAAGGAGACAAGAATTTCTAACAAAGGGAATCATAAAGGAAGTCCTGAAGGCAGTCTGGAGAGGAATGAGAGGATTTGAAGGGTATCCAGTGACTATGATGATGAATATATTGAAAACATTTGTAATACTGTATAGATACTTTGAAGGAAATGTAAGGTGTCACCATACACAGGAAAGGAGATGAAGCAATAATTGCATTATATGATTTATCTGAAACAGTGGCATACTCTAGCATCTCTAAAGATATAGATCTTATTGGATGTTTTTAGATTCTAATTATTAAATTTCTTACTGCTACTCAGAAATTAGTGTGAGAAATGCCAGTCTTCCCTATCAGAGAAGAAATATGGAACTCCATATTAGAACTTCTAATAGAGAAAAAAGAAAACTGGGCATAGTCTGACACAAACATTTGATTTTGGAAGGAAAGATTTCAAAAGGGTTCAGGAAAAGTACAAGTCAGATTCCCATCTTCTAAAATTCTATAGGGTAAGCCAATTTAGGAATATAGGAAGTTCTCAAGAATGAAATTCCAAAGACACAAAGAAATAATTCTGATAAGGAGGAAAGGAGAGGTTGCCTGAAGGGACTGCCATGGGCACTGTACACCAGAAACCCAGGGGAACTATAACCAGGGAAACTCCCTTCACCTTGCATCCTTGTGACTCAACCTAGAAAAGGCCCATGACCCCACCTAGGGTCCGGAGATGTTTACCCTCTTTTGTCCTCTAGATTTAAGGTGGACAAAGAAATGAATCTTTATGCCTCCAGGCAGGCCCCAGTTAGATGACCACCTCATGCCACCAAATGCCTGAGGGACTAACACTCTATAGGTCAAGTCCACACCAGGACATAGCATCTAAAGAGTATATAAACCCCAGAACTGATCTTTCCACCCATGCTGTCCCCATGGAGGAACAGTCTTTCCTTTCATGCTGTCCTCCCAAGGAACTGCTCCCCATCTTGCTGTTCTACCTTGCTATCTTCCTGGCCACTCTCAATATTACTTTCTAAATTAATAAATCTCTTTTTTGTTTTTAAGCTAATTTTTGGAGTCTTACATGCTTGCAAAAGGTATCCTTCCCGAACCCCAGGGGTATCCTTCGAGCCAATAACAGGGCCAATATTCATAAGGTTTCTTTCCCCAATATTCATGTCAAGAGAACTCACCAACCAAAATTTAAATTGTGTGTGTATATTTAGACTTAGTGGTAAGTTGCTACTAGGTCTAAACCCCTAAGAGAGTCTGAATCTTGATTCTCTCTCTCTCTCTCTCTCTCTCTCTCTCTCTCTCTCTCTCTCTCTCTCTCTCTCTCTCTGTCTTTCACACACACAAACACACATATACACATACACACAGACATACTCTCTTTTCCATATAGATATATTTGTATGTATGTATATAATACACATAATATATAGATATGTATACATATATACACACATATATGTGCACACGCATAAATTCCTTTATAAAAGATGTGTCAATCTTGTTGAGAATAATGCCAGAAATATTAAGGTTCAGAATGAGCTCTGAGACTGGATACAAAAGCTAAGAATAACAAAAGGAGTTTTATAACTATATTGAGGGCAAAATGGCAGATCAAAGAAAATGTAGGACCACTTTTCAAAATGCATGGTTCTATAATAACTGATGATGAGAAGGAAAGGTCACACAATTCTTATTCTACTTCTCTTTTCTTTAGCAAGAAGAATGATTTTGGGGGAGTCTTCCATTTTGTTTGAAATGTATCTAAAATAGTTCAGATTCTACATTTTACCCAAAGATCTTTCTAAATCATATATCATTTTAGGCATTAAAAGATTTTTAATTTGATTTTTTTAATACTTTGTTTTTTTCTGATAAGAGCTATTCTCTAACTGATAGTCAAAGAATATAAATGAGCAATTTTCAGAGGAAGAAATCTAAGCTATTAATGCTCAAATTAGGAAAACACTCTAAATCACTAATAATTAAAGAAATTTGAGTTCAGCAGTTCTAAGATACCACCTCAGACCCTCTAGATTGGCAAAGTTGACATAAATAGAATATATACCACATATACCACAATTTGTTCAGCCATTCCCCAATTGATGGGCATCCCCTCGTTTTCCAATTTTTGGCCACCACAAAGAGTGCAGCTATGAATATTCTTGTACAAGTCTTTTTCCTTATTATATCTTTGGGGTACAAACCCAGAGTGCTATAGCTGGATCAAAGGGCAGACAGTCTTTTATCACCCTTTGGGCATAGTTCCAAATTGCCCTCCAGAATGGTTGGATCAATTCACAACTCCACCAGCAATGAATTAGTGTCCCTACTTTGCTACATCCCCTCCAGCATTCATTACTTTCCATAGCTGTCATGTTAGTCAATCTGCTAGGTGTGAGGTGATACCTCAAAGTTGTTTTGATTTGCATCTCTCTGATTATAAGAGATATAGAGCACTTTTTCATGTGCTTATTAATAGTTTTGATTTCTTTGGCTGAGAAATGCCTGTTCATGTCCCTTGCCCATTTATCAATTGGAGAATGGCTTGATTTTTTTGTACAATTGATTTAGTTCTTTGTATATTTGAGTAATTAAACCTTTGTCAGAGGTTTTTATGAAGATTGTTTCCCAATTTGTTGCTTCCCTTCTGATTTTAGTTACATTGGTTTTGTTTGTACAAAAACTTTTTAATTTGATGTATTCAGATTATTTATTTTGCATTTTGTAACTCTTTATAAGTCTTGCTTGGCTTTGAAGTCTTTCCCTTCCCAAAGGTCTGACGTGTACTATTCTGTGTTCACCTAATTTTCTTATACTTTCCTTCTTTATGTTCAAGTCATTCACCCATTTTGAATTTATCTTGGTGTAGGGTATGAGGTGTTGATCTAAACCTAATCTTTCCCACACTGTCCTCCAATTTTCCCAGCAGTTTTTATGAAATAGTGGATTTTTGTCCCAAAAGCTGGGATCTTTGGGTTTGTCATATACTGTCTTGCTGAGGTCGCTTGCCCCCAGTCTATTCCACTGATCCTCTTTTCTGTCTCTTAGCCAGTACCAGATTGTTTTGGTGACCGCTGCTTTATAATATAGTCTGAGATCTGGGACTGCAAATCAATATTTTAAAGAAACGATCAGGAAGTTGGAGACAAATACAAAGAGGGGAGTAGTTCAGGATGGGGTTATCTAAGAGGGGTTAATAAGAGGATCAGTCAAGCCATTGGGCTTGACCTCCTGAAAGAAGCTTAAAAACTCCAAATACAGAGAGATATAGCATGTGAAGAGTGCTTCAGCTGAACAGATGGAAGAAACCATTAAGAAGGTTCAACAGCTGAGATGGCGACACAGCAAAGCACTGTGGAGTGCTTAGGGTGTGTTGGAGCACAAAGGACAACACAGCCATCCAATGCAGCTGAGGAAGTCTCCAGGTATAACCATTTTTCTTGCCATTGGACCCAGGCTTCCAACGCCGAGAGAGTGGGACTGTCTCTGTGCAACGACTTTTCCACTTAAATCTCCTTCACAAACAAGTGTCTTTGTGCACACTCATCTATACACCACAGATGAAAAGGCACAAAGACAATTGTCATCCTCCATCCTCGGTTACCAAGAGACTACTACATCATCACAGTAGGAGAGTCTTCTAAGACAAAAAAGTACTCAAGATTGCTACTTAAGATTTGAACTTGGCTACTTCTGGATCTAAGACCATCAACCTGGGAATCTTGCTTAAAGCAATTCCCAGAGGGATTCCCTTAAAGCTGTAAAGCATTTGTAAGGCTATGGGGGAGGGGGAAGAACCCGCTTTACTAATTTACTATTACGTTGAGATTTTAATAATTAATAACTTGAGAACAACACACTAATTTCTCACACATTCCTTCCTTCAGTAATCAAGGGGGGGAAGGGGAGAGATTTATAACAAAGGAAGAAAAGGTGTTAAGGGAATGGAGTCTCCTTTCTTCTAGGCAAGGACAGAGTGAGAGGAAGTGTTGTTATTTAGCCAGAGGAGAGAAGGAGGATGGGTGCATCTTTCCCCCTCAGCCCTCTCTGACTAGACCCCCTTACTATGGCTGCCTTCAACTCCTACTGCCAGGCTCTCTGGGATCTTTGTTGAAAGAGGTTTCAGGTGTTAAGCTTCTTTCTTCTGGAGAGAGAGAGACCACTTCTCTCCCTCCTCAATTCAGGCTTGTTGTCTAATAAAGTTAGAGTCATTTCTGAGTCCTAATAACTGAGTTTATTCAAGAGAAGCAGGAAAGGGACAAGGCTGATAAAGGGTAAGGATTGAGATTCAGGAGGGAAAGAGGGAGAGGGGGTCCCTATCTAATTAACACTCTTCCCCTCAAAGTTAGACAAAGTTAGACAACTCAGGTCTGATAACCTGAACTCCTGAGGGGTTCAGAGTAGAAATACCCTGGTTCCTTGGCTGGCACAGCAAGTGTCCCCAAGTTCAAGGTTCAAATGAAGTTGTAGAGATCTTCTTTGTGGACTGCTTGTCTCTCAAAGTCCTTGTCCACTGGCTGGGGTTTGGGAGGATCTGGGATCAGGAATTCAGGAAGAGGAAGATCACTGACTTTGAGATTCAGAGTCCCAAACCCTCTGCTCAGGTACTCTCAGTTAGGAGTCAGTTTCAACTGCCTGGATCAGTTTTTTCTCTCACTCCAAGGTTCCAAGTTCCTTTCTGCCCATCCCCTTTTCACTGCTTGCAGGATTCTTGCAGCTCTTCCAGGCTTATTCCCAAAGTTTCCAGATTTCTCTCTCTTACCCTTCTTTCCTTCTGTTGATTGGGAAAAAACACAGAACTATTAAATAATCAAAGTTACTCTTTAATCAAGGGCAAAAGGGGTTCAATGCTAGTAGTCCTTGACAGCAGAGCTGTGCACCACACTGCACAGAGTCTGAGGATTGAACTCTGGCTGCTCTGGTCACTGATCCCTGGGAATACCAAATTTAGGAGAATGGCAATTCCAAAGAGCCATTAAAGTTGGAGAGTTTAAATGATGAAACCTGGGGGCTTAGGATGAGAGCAACAGTTGATTGACTTTACAATGGTAAGAAAGGAAAAGGAGGAGTTCCAGACAGGAATAACAGTGAAGGGCTAATGCCTCACAATGGACACAAAAAGGAAAGATTCAGCCCAAGGTTAGGCCACCTAGGTAAAGGACTTTAGCCTAGGGGGAGAAACCATTGGGAAAAAAGAGATACTTTGATGGGATTAGCTATTTCTACCCAAACTATTTGTCATTTTCGGTAACCTAGAGACTACCACTGAACTAAACCAGGATGTCTATTGTTAGCCTAAGACCAGTGAAGTAGGACCTTCCCTCAGGGAGAAAACTCTCCTATGACAAAGTCAAAACCTAGGGTTCCTACCTCCAAACTAAATAAACCGAGGGCTTCTAAATTCCACATTGATTCTTTCTTTCTTTCTTTCTTTCTTTCTTTCTTTCTTTCTTTCTTTCTTTCTTTCTTTCTTTCTTTCTTTCTTTCTTTCTTTCTTTCTTTCTTTCTTTCTTTCTTTCTTTCTTTCTTTCTTTCTTTCTTTCTTTCTTTCTTTCTTTCTTTCTTTCTTTCTTTCTTTCTTTCTTTCTTTCTTTCTTTCTTTCTTCCTTCCTTCCTTCCTCCTTTCCTCCCTCCCTTTTTCCTCCCTCCCTTTTTTCCTTCCTTCCTTCTTTCCTTCCTTGCTTCCTTGCTTCCTTGCTTCCTTGCTTCCTTCCTTCCTTCCTTCCTTCCTTCCTTCCTTCTGTGACAAGGAAATCACTTTTAAAGGACTGATATATATTAATTTAAGGTCGCCAAGGAATTCAGCTATGTAATTCCTAAATGAAAACTCAAGTCAGCCATCAACCTT